>NW_028270186.1:29503939-29861166 GCF_037043375.1 Chiloscyllium plagiosum | reverse complement strand
TTTTTTAATACTTAGACAATGAAACTGGCGTGGCTCCTTCTCTCAGCTCAGCTTTACTCTGGTTTGGTTTGGCTTGTTTTGGTTTTAGCAAGCAGTCTTTGTTTTCAGGTTTCCAGTCAAGGACAGAGTTCGATGCTGATCCTGTGTCTTGATATCTTTTATGCGAGAACCTGTGTTTGAAATTAACTTGGTTTTGTCTAAAGGTGTTTATGGTCGTTTTTTCAAGTATTTTTTGGGGCAACATCAAAGAGTTGGGGTAATCTGTTAGATTTTTGGGTAGTTTAAGTTATTTAATACGCTGTACGCTTTTGCGTGTGTTTCATTCGTTGATCTTGCAAATGAATTCTGTTTTAGTTAAAACTGATTAATTGGGCCATCTCTATCACTTGTGAAACATCCACTGAGCACTCACTTAAAATAACTAGAACAGTTACGTTCCAGGCTGCTTTCTTAAAATATTTTGATTGGGTCTGCCTTGGTCCATCTAGATTTTGTGGCTGTAAGCGTGATTTGTTCTATATTTAGAATTTCAGATTAAATTTACTGGACTCAAGGGCAGAGAATGGTATGTATTTATGTATTTTTAACCAGTATTTCAATTCAGTAATTTTAAAATGTGATAGTGTGTGAAAGAATTGACTCTTGGTGCTTTACAAAAGGTGAACGACGAAAAGCTGCTCGCATTGACAGTCAAGCTGGATTTGGTGCTGCCATCTTGCGTGAGGTAAGGAGTGATAATTGTAGCAATCAGTCAGAATTTATGTTTGCTGGAAACGCCCTCAGAATCTTTGGATAGGGCTAAAATCCAATTGACAATGCAACAGCCTGACTTACATGAAAAAGGAAAAGAAAGGGCAAAAGTTATGAAGCTGTTTCCAATGCAGTGAAGCAGAGGAAGGAGGAAAAGAACGAATTGCTTTAGCAGAACGAAAACACACAAAAAAGAAAAGAACGAAAGGAGAGAGAGGAAAGGAAGAAAGAAAAGGAGTTTGAACTTCACAAATTGATGGTTTGGTAGAAAAACTTAGCTAAACAGAATGGAGATAAAGCCTGTAGGCAAGTAGGCCTGATGATAAGCAAATGCCTATTGGGGATCTGTATAAAAATATTCAGCCTACGTTTGATAAGAAAGACTTGGAAGCCGTTTCCATCTCATTTGAGAAGGTGACAAAACAAGTCAAATGGCCAGTCACCATGCTGGTTTTGTTATTCCAAATAAATGCAGCTAGTGATATATTGGTAGCACTATCAGTGGAGTAATCTAAGACATATGAGGAGTTAAAGAAAGCTATTTTAGGTATGTATGAGCTTTTGCCAGAAGCCGACTGACAACAATTTCGCAATCTGAAGCCTGGTCAAACCTGTATTACGTTTGAAATGATCAAAAAAATTAATTTCCATAGAAGAAAAGGGGACTTAAAATGGAGCAAATGTATGACTCTCTTAGAGAGAAAATATTTTTGGAGGAGTTCAAAAATTCACTTCTTGAAGTAAAGAGAAGTCATGTGGAATAGCAGAGAGTGGAAACGGCAAGATTAGAGTCTGTAATGGCTGATGATTACGTCTTGATTCCAATCTTAATTTCAATCTATGAGGAAAAAGAATCAGGGCAAAGTGAAATCCACACGTATTCAGGGAAACGTACGACTTGGTGAGAATCAGAAAAATAACATATTACAGGAGAAAAGGAAATCGTGGAAGGGATAAGAGAAGTTAAAACAAGGTCTGATGGTTTCACTGAGATAAAGAAGGCCACGTGAAATCATTGGTTATATTCTCTAATCCCATGTAGCAAACCCATAACTGTCTTCTGTGCTCTTTCTAAACCACTTACATTCTTCCTGTAATGTAACAAACTGAATTAAATGCAGTACTCCCAGTGTGGCCTAAACAAAATCTGATAAATCTGCAAAACATCACCGTGAATTTTTCATTCATTCCCTGACCAAGGAAGGTAAGCATACTATAAGCCTTTCTTACTACCCTTTCCACTTGTGCGACCACATTTAGGAAACAGTGGAAATGAAGCATAGGTTCCGTCTGCACATCAATGCTGTTCAGGGTTCTGCCATCAACTACATACGTCTCCTCAAGATTTAATCTGCCTAAGTGCAACACCTTGAATGTACCTCTACGAAACACAATTTGACATTTCTCTGCCCAAATCCACAACTGAATTATATTCCGATGCATCCTTTGCTGGTTTTCTAAAATATACACAATTCCACCGATATTTTTAATTTCTACAAACTTATTAACCAACCCATCTTGACTGGACAACTTGCTTGGAGGCACGCGAGCGACAGTGCAGAGTGATGATCGATATGTTGGCTGGACATTAGAAAGGCTGCGAAGATCGGGTTTTGGTAAGAATACAACACGATTCAGAGTTAGGGCGGAATCGAGTCTAATGCCCATGTTTTTCCCCTTTCAATGAAATCTAACTTCAGTTTAAATTCACGACCTAACTCCAAATGGTGTGTTTCTTTCCGTGGAAAGCGAGCTTATTTTATGTGCGTTTATTTTTTTAACCAAGTATTCAAAACTATGTTCTCATCTCCATGTATTTTGGAGAAACTGAAAACATTGAATAGGACATGGCCAGTGGGCCGATTGCTCCTTTTCCGCCATTTAATCTGAGCACTCATGATTATCCAACTCAGGTACTTGTTGCAGCACGTTTTCTCTGCTTCGTTGACCCCTTTAGTCGGAAGACTAAGATTTATCTCCATTTCGAAAACAGTCCATGTTTTGACGTAAACAGTTTCTCGTGCCTATGCATTCCACAGGCACGTCATTTTCTAGGTAACGATATTTCTTCTCAACTCAGTCCCATATGTTTCATATCCCAGACTGTGTGCCTCTGTTCGATTTCCTGGCGATCCTTCTGCTTTTAACTTGACCAGTTGGAATGTTGTGGTTTCTATTTGATTTCACATCATTTTTCGAAACGTCAGTAAATACACACGTAACCAATTCAATCTTTATTCATCCATCAGTCCTAATATCGCAGGAGTCATCCGACGAAATCATTATTTTGGCTGCTCCGTAGCCAGGGCTTTACTCATCAGAAGGAAACAAAGAATACATGCAGAAATGCAGCTGCTGTGCTACCATTTCTGTTCACTCTGTCTTTTGCTTACCCGCTCTCTCCACTTTTCCATCGTTCCAAAATTGATCAATCCAGTTCCAAAAAAAGCTTAACTGAACTCAAAATTGTCAACGGATTCCCTTGTTCGAGATGGCGTGAGGTTTCGTAAGATTTGCAATGACCTTCTTTTTCTCTTTCAGATCTCCAGCTTCTGCAATATTTTTATTTTCATTTTGAATGCCAATGATTAAACGCAATTTGTTACGAAGAAGATAGCCAACCAGTAATGACCACTGAGAAATGGTTTCCGTATGCCGTCTAATACCACAGGATCAAATCATTTACCTTCTGTAAATGTGAAAAGGTAAGGTAATCCTGAGAAGTTAGATTATCAAAAGTGTTTAATTATTAGTTAAACCTGCTTAAATAGATATTTCAGTGCATTCGTCAACTGCTATCTGCATTTTTTTTCAGTCACGGCATAAATTATTGTCTTTGTGCAGCAACAGAGGCACTGCAGCATGAAGCCCAAGTCCTGCACAAAATCCTGAACAGAGAGACTGATAGCCCAAACTGCTGAACAGCCATAATAGTGAAAAAAAATGTGAAGAATGACCATAAGATTGGCAAAGAAAAGAAACAGGAGGACCATGGATTTTCTTCGACTGCCCACCTCTTCGTCTCTCAGAGACACTGTACCGCTGGTAATCCGTCGTTTCTTGCGGCCTCTGCTGGTCACTAAAATGTATCTGACCATCAAATTGTTAAGCAAGATTATCAGGACAAATGGAACACATGGATTTCGGGTGTTATGAATTAACTCGATTGCTCTAAAGACTGGAAACAACTGATCCTCTAAAGTTACCAAACAAAACCACGGGATGTTAGACCTACGAAACCAACACTTACATATAATGTACTAGAATATAATGTCGGAACAACTGATCGCTGTTCCTGTTCCAGAAACCACAGCCGCCGTTTTCTCACTGTAATAGCGACATTAGACCTTCTGGTAAAATAACACCTGCAAATCAATCAAAAGTGAAAGTGACAGTGAACCAGACAGAACAGTCAGTGGCTGCATAAATAAGGACATTACACACATGCAGCGACATAATAGAATAAGTTAAGTGATTGTGCGGAATATGTCACAATATCATTTCAAGAAGAGTAAGTGTTAGATCCGAGATGGTCATAGACAGCAGGGAATGAGTGATGCATTCAGACACACCATATTTCCTATGAGGCAGTATGAAAATTGTCATTAAATTAACGATGAGGAAGACAGTAAAACGCATTATTTATGAGCCAAAGGATACGATTCCTGATTGATTTTCAGAGTATTTTCTTATTCAGTCTCTTTGACCTTAATTACCTAAAGAAGTTGTTTGAACGATTTTAAAACATGAAACACAGAACAGAGGGAACACTAATTCCTCAAAAGAATGCACATGCATGCATGAGAACAATATGCGATAATGTCATCTACTAGATCACCAGTAATTCAACACCCATGACCTCTTCACAGTTGCGAATGTCTACGATGGGGCAGTCAGAAAATCTGGCGAGGTTCCCTGAAGGTGGGAATTTCAGTGACATGAGTGGTGGGACAGTTACGAATTCTGGATGCCAGATTTAACAATGGAGAATGGAGTCACATTTATTCTGAGATTGACGAGGGTGCCAGGCATGAGAGTGGATAATGGAATTACAACAGTACTGGGAGTGCTAGGGTAGTGTAGAGGTACAACGGAGTTGGATGGAGGCAGAGAGTATGGAGTGTCAAGAGAACACATCATTAAGTGTCAGAAAAGTTCAGGTGGATAAGAAGATTTTGCACTGGCATACAGTTCAGGACCAAAGGTTTGGAATTCATGTGAGATTGTTCGCTAAGCTGGAAGGTTCAGTTTCACACGTTTGCGCAGTAGGTATCTTCTTCAGTGAGCCTCCAGGGAGGGGCTCGTGTCATGTCTCGCTTTTGATTTATGTGTTTAGGTTTCTTTGGCTGTTTGGTGATGTCATTTCCCTTTCCTGTTCTCAGTGCATGGTAAATGGGGTCCACATCGATGTGTTTTTTGATAGAGTTCCAGTTGGAATGTCATGGTTCTGGCAATTCTAGCGCATGACAATCTTTGGCTTGTCTGACGGTGGATGCGTTTTCCCAGTCAAAATGGTGTTCTTCCTCATCTGTATGTTAGGATATTCGTGATACTGGGTCAGGTGTTTTTTGTGGATAGTTGACGTTTATATATCATTGTGGCGAGCTTTCTGCTTCGTTGTAAAACGTAGTGTTTGTTCCAGTTCTTGCAAAATATTGTGCTTACAGTCTCATCGTATACATCAAGTTCATTAACTGCTGGTTAAGTGTACTGTTGGGTTTGTGTGCTAAAATGATGCCAAGGTGTAAGAGTAGTCTGGAAGTCATTTCCGAGATGTCTTTGATGGAGGGAAAGTGGCTAGGCGTTCAGGTGTTTGGATATTTTGCTTAGAAATCGGCTTACTTCGTTTATTGTATAGCCACTCTTCTTGAAAGTGCTGTACAGGTCGTTTTTTTTCTATTCTTCATAGTTCATCGACGCTGCAGGGTATGGTGACTTGTTGAACAAATGTCCTAATGCAACTTCATTTGTGGGTGTTTGGCTGATTGCTTCTATAGTTCAGTATTTGGTTCGTGTCTGTTTTTCCTTTGATGTCAAAGATGTTTTTTTTTGAAATTCCCCACTGACTGTTCTCCTGTGACACCTCGGAATGGCAGTTTGTTGTTGTGTTTGTAAATGTTATGCCAATAGGAATATTATTTATGGCCTAAAATTTTCCACTAATTTATTTCGTTTAGTGATGACAAAAGAATCATCCACATAGCAGATCCAAAGTTTGGGTTGGATGGTTGGGAAAGCTATTTGTTTGACACTCTGCATTACTGCTTCCGCAAGTAACCCAGATATCAGTGATCCCATGGATATTCCGTTGATTTACATGAGGCACTTGTTATTGAAAGTGATGTGGGAGATGACGCATAGGTCTATTAGTTTGAGGATGGTATCTTTGCTGGTGAAGATGGCCGTGTCTGGTATTTGTGTCTTTGTTTCATATCACAGGGTAGTCTGTGTTTCTTTGCTCAGGATGATGGTGATGGATGTAAACGTGGGTTTTGCATGAAAGGAGATCATTATTTCATTTTCTTATTCTTGGTGTCTTTAATGGCGTTCAGGAATTCTTGGGTGGAGATAATGGAGTGGAGTGTGTCCTATACTACGTGCTTTAGCATGTCGTGGAGTTCCTTGGCTGGTCTGTACGTTGTTGATTACTGTCGTGAGACCATGGGTCTGAGAGGGGCTCCTGTTGTCAGAATATTGGATTGTCTGTAAAAATCTGGCGTGTTGAATCATTCTGGTTTTTTTTTTATTGGAACTCTGTCTTACTTAATTCTCCTGATTTCGTAAGTCTGTGCTTCTGTTATCTCCTTGTCGGCATGGGCCTATTGCCACCTGTTGGTAGGTGTTCGTATCTGCAATCAGTGAGTTCACTTTTTCATCGCCTGATTTATTTAAAAACACTATCCAGCGTCCATTCTCTGTGGATAGCATTAAGATATTTATGTTTTATTTGAGTCATTTTATTGCTTTCCTTTCTTGTGGATTGGGTGAGCTTTCTTCCTTTGCCCTGCTTAATGCTGATACAACTGTCTATCTGATGGTTTGTTGAATTTCCTGCGTGAATTACTGGTCTTTCAGTGTTGCTTTTAACGCTGCTTAGAAAGCCTTCTTTTTTCGCGAATGTGAAGTCGAAATTTTATCCTCTTACTAAGGCGGCCTTTTCAGTGTCTGGCAGTAACTTGTTAATGCTGCTAAGAACGAACTGTCCTCACTCCACTTTCGATAACAACAGCTACACGCAAATGAAAGAAACACCACCGATATCACCAATATCAGAGTTTCGAGCAAACGCGGTAATATGGAGACTTGAACAAACAGCTCTCCCAACCATGCTACCCAATCTTTGGTTATCTTACAAAGATGAAATCTTTGTCATCACTAAACAAAACAATTTAGACGAAACCTTCATGACGATCAATAAGATCACTACGAGCATAAAAGTCAGAAAGGAGGAAAAAAACAACAACAATCTGATATTCCCATGTGTTACTGTACAGCGAACAGTCATTGGAGAACTGCAAGCCAGCGTCTACAGGGAAACGACACATCGGGACCAGATACTCAACTACAGAAACAATCATTCCTACACCCACATACGAAGCTGCATTGGAGCATTAGGTCAACGTGCCACCACATACTGCAGCACGAGGAAGCACAAAAAGCAGAAGAAAAGATCCGATAATGCATTTTCAAGAAAAACGGATATGCAATAAGCACAGACCGCCATTGTCTCAGCAACAAACACAAACAAGCTGATAATAGGAGTCCAGAAACCATAGCCATTTTACGCTACATCACAGTCATCTCTGAAATAATTCCAAATTACTCAGACCTCTTGGCATCATGATAGCCCACAAGCCCAACTCACTTAAACATCACCTAATGAATATAAAAAACACTCGACAGACAACAAACGAAACTGCCCTCATTTACAAAAAACCTTGCAAGGATTGTTGTAAACACTACATTGGAGAAAAAGACAGAAAGCTCGGCAACCTGGCACATGGTAATCAGATAGCCACAAAAAAGACGTGACCCACTATCGCTAGTATCTTTCCATACAGACAAGGAAGGACCTTGTATGGGACAACATGTTCATATCAGGCACGCTAAACAGAGGCACGCACGAAAATTCCTGGCAGCATGGCATGTTGACACTAGCCCTATCAACAAACACATCGATATGAATCCCATCCGCCATCATTTGAGATAAGGAACCGGAAATGACATCACCAAACACCCGATGAAACCGAGACCCACAAATAGTCAGCAGGACATAATATCAACAATTCCTCAGAGGCTTACTGATGATGTCACCTTTGAACATTGCAGCTAAGCAAGCAAACTCACATCCAGAACTGCAACTTGAGCTATAAATATTTTCAAAGGTCGCTAAAAGTTTGGAATGTTTCAACTTGAAGGGACTAACATGACACAAACCAACATCAATTTCATTGGATAATATGTTCCCCGATTTGAAAATCCTCAATACCCGCTGTTCACGATGACGATCACCACCAATATAACTGAAGCTGAAAGAAAATGCTGGGGAAATTAGTTATAATATCTCAGTGCCAGTCAACGTTTTCGATACAATGCAGATCCATTGCGTGCAACTAGCATCTGAAAAGAATTGAGATCAGTTTATGGAGGATCATTATTTGAACAGGCTCACGCGTTAACACGACAAGAAAGTGAGGACTGCAGATGCTGGAGATCAAAGTCGAGAGTCGGGTGCTGGAAAAGAACAGTGGGTCAAGCCACAACTAAAGAGAAGGAGAATCGACGTTTCGGGCAAGAGTCCGTCATCAGGAGTCCGCATGAAGGACTTGCGATCGAAACTTCGATTCTCATTCTCCTCGGATGCTGCCTCACCTGCTGTGCTCTTCTAGCATCCCGCTCTTGACTGACGGGTTAACACTGACATTTCGAGTGAGACAAAGTGAGTGTGCAATGGATCTAAATTAAAACACACTTTATTTCAGAATGAATATAACTTAAAATATTAATGTGTGTCATCGCAAATGGCCATGAATTGCTCACCTTGGGATTTCCTCTGCATTTGACCTTCTCCAGATCTGAGGTGCGGTGTGCAGCAAAAGAACTTCCAAGCATTAACAAAACGCAGAACTGAGATTAATAGTTGTCTAATGTTATCCGCTTTTCACATAAGAAAGGGAAGGACAGCATGAGGTTTCCAATAGTATGGAATGCTCCTCTGAAAACATGTGAACGCTTGGTAATAATTCTTAAATCTTGGCCCACCACTTTTGAAGGAACTGAAGCTGTATTAACAAAGAACATAGAATTGTTCCGTACAGTACAGGTCCTTCAGACCTTGATGTTGAGCCGAAGTTTTATTCTACGTTAAGATCAAACTAACCAATGTACCTTTCATTTTAGTATCATCCAAGTGCCTATCCAAGAGACACTTATATGTCGCTAATGGGTCAGATTCTACTACCATCGCTGGCAGTGCATTCCACACACCCACAATTCTCTATGTAAAGAACCAACGTCTGGCATTTCCCTTAAACCTTCCTCCAATCACTTTAAAATGATGTGCATTCCTGATAGCCGTTTATTCTCTGGCAAAAAAAATCTCTGACTATTTAATCTTTCTCAGACTCTCAACATCTTTTAAACCTCTGTCACGTCGCCTCTTGCCATTCTTCTGTCCAATGAGAAAATCTTTAATCCTTCAATCTTTCCTCATAAGATATGTCGTCCAACCCAAGCATCATCCTGGTAAATTTCATTTGCATTCTCTGTAGAACATAAAGCATTGCAGCGCGGTACAGGCCCTTTGGCCTGTGGAACCAGTCTGAAGCCCATCTATTCTTCACAATTCCGTTTACACCCATGTGTGCATACAATGACCATTTAAATGCCTGTAAATTTGGCGAGTCCACTACTGTTACAGGCAGTGTGTTTCACACCACTAATAAACTCGGAGTAAAGAATCTACTTCTGACAGCTGTCCTATATCTACCCCCCTCAATTTATTGCTGTACCCCGTCATGCTGGCCATCATCATCCGAGGAATGTCCACCCTATCTAACCCTCTTATTATCTTATATGTCGCGATTAAGTTGTCTCTCAACATTCGTCCCTCAAATGAAAATAGTGGAACGAGAGTCAGACATATTACGAACATTCAAACGACTATCAGGTAGGTACACGGAAGATCAGGGTAAGGAGAATCTGAACCTGAGGGGCACCAGTATCCTTGGGGGGAGGTTTGCTAGTGCTCTTGGGGTGGGGGGCGGGGGGTTTAAACTAACTCTGCAGGGGCATGGGAACCCAGACTGTAGCTTTAGGGTGCAGGACCTGGAGTGTAGGGAAGTTAGGAACATGGCATCAATTTCAAAGGAGGATGCCAGTAAACAGGAAAGTGGCTTGAAGTGTGTATACTTCAATGCAAGAAGTATACGAAATAAGGTAGGTGAACTTGCAGCGTGGGTTGGTACCTGGGACTTCGATGTTGTGGCTATTACGGAGACATGGCTAGAACAGGGACAGGATTGGCTGTTGCAGGTCCCAGGGTTTAAATGTTTTATTAGGGTCAGAGGTGGGGGTAAAAGAGGGGCAGGTGTGGCATTGCTTGTCAAAGATAGTATTACAGCTGTGGAAAGGACGATGGATGAAGACTCGCCATCTGAGAAAGTTTGGGCTGAGGTTAGGAATAGGAAAGGTGAGCTCACCCTGTTAGGAGTTTTTTACAGGCCTCCTAATAGTCCTAGAAACGTAGAAGAAAGGATTGCGAGGATGATTCAAGAGAAGAGTGAAAGTGATAGGGTGGTTGTATTGGGGGACTTTAACTTTCCTGATATTGATTGGGAAAGCTATAGCTCAAGTTCGTTAGATGGGTCAGTGTTTGTCCAATGTGTGCAGGAGGGTTTCCTGACACAATATGTAGATAGGCCAACAAGAGGTGAGCCCATACTGGATATGGTTCTGGGTAATGAACCAGGCCAGGTGTTAGAATTAGAGGTAGGTGAGCACTTTGGGGGCAGTGACCACAATTCGGTGACTTTTACTCTAGTGATAGAGAGGGATAAGTGTGCACTACAGGGCAAGAGTTATAGCTGGGGGCAGTGAAATTATGATGCAGTGAGGCATGACTTAGGATTTGTGGCTTGGAAAAGTAAGCTTCAAGGCAAGGGCATAATTGATATGTGGAGCTTGTTCAGGGAGCAACTATTGAATGTCCTTGATAAGTATGTACCCGTCAGGCAGGGAGGAAAGGATCGTGTGAGGGAGCCGTGGTTTAATAAGGAATTGGAATCCCTTGTTAAATGGAAGAGGGCGGCCTATGTAAAGATGAGGCATGAAGGTTCAATTGGGGCGATTGAGAGTTATAAGGTAGCCAGGAAGGATCTGAAGAGAGAGCTAAGAGCAGCAAGGAGGGGACATGAAAGGTCCTTAGTTGGTAGGATTAGGGAAACCCCTAAGGCTTTCTATAGGTATGTCAGGAATAAAAGAATGACTAGGGTAGGAATAGGTCCAGTCAAGGATAGTAGTGGGAAGTTGCGTGTGGAGGCTGAAGAGATTGGGGAGACACTGAATGAATACTTTTCATCAGTATTCAATCAGGAAAAGGACATTGCTGTCAATGTGAATACTGACTCACAATTAAGTAGAATGGATGGCTTTGAGGTATGTAGAGAAGAGGAGTTGGAAATTCTGGAAAGGGTGAAAATAGATAAGTCCCCTGGGCCTGATGGCATTTATCCTAGGATTCTCTGGGAAGCAAGGGAGGAGATTGCAGAGCCATTGTCCTTGATTTTTATGTCCTCGTTGTCTACAGGAGTAGTGCCAGAAGATTGGAGGCTAGCAAATGTGGTTCTCTTCTTCACGAAGGTGAGTAAGGATAACCCTAGTAACTATAGGCCGGTGAGTCTCACTTCTGTTGTGGGCAAAATCTTAGAGAGAATTGTAAGGGATAGGATTTATGAACATCTGGATAGGACTAATGTGATCAAGGATAGTCAGCATGGTTTTGTGAAGGGCAGGTCGTGCCTCACAAACCTTATTGAATTCTTTGAGAAGGTGACTAAGGAGGTGGACGAGGGGAAAGCGGTAGATGTGGTGTATATGGATTTTAGTAAGGCGTTTGATAAGGTTCCCCATGGTAGACTACTGCAAAAAATACGGAGGTATGGCATTGAGGGTGAGTTGGAGGTTTGGATTAGGAGTTGGCTGGCTGGAAGAAGACAGAGGGTAGTAGTTGATGGCAAAGGTTCATCTTGGAGTGCCGTCACTCGCGGTGTTTCGCAAGGATCTGTTTTGGGACCATTGCTGTTTGTCATTTTTATAAATGACCTGGAAGAGGGGTTAGAAGGTTGGGTGAGCAAGTTTGCGGATGATACGAAAGTCGGAGGAGTTGTAGACAGTGAGGAAGGATGTAGCAGGTTACAGCGGGATATAGATAAACTGCAGAACTGGGCAGAAAGGTGGCAAATGGAGTTCAATGTAGCTAAGTGTGAGGTGATTCACTTTGGTAAGAGTAACAAAAAGATGGGGTACTGGGCTAATGGTCGGATACTTGGTAGTGTGGATGAGCAGAGGGATCTTGGTGTCCATGTACTCAGATCTTTGAAAGTTGCCACCCAGGTAAATAGTGCGGTGAAGAAGGCATATGGCGTACTGGCTTTTATTGGTAGAGGAATTGAGTTTCGGAGTACTGAGGTCATGTTGCAGTTGTATAAGACTCTGGTGCGGCCGCATCTGGAGTATTGTGTGCAGTTTTGGTCGCCATACTATAGGAAGGATGTGGAGGCACTGGAACGGGTGCAGAGGAGGTTTCCCAGGATGTTGCCTGGTATGGTAGAAAAATCGTATGTGGAAAGGCTTAGGCACTTGGCGTTGTTTTCATTGGAGAAAAGAAGGTTTAGGGGTGACTTGATAGAGGTGTACAAGATGATTAGGGGTTTAGATAGGGTCGACAGTGAGAATCTTTTTCCATGTGTGGAGTCAGCTATTACAAGGGGGCATAGCTTTAAATTAAGGGGGGGTAGGTATAGGACAGATGTTAGGGGTAGGTTCTTTACTCAGCGAGTCGTGAGTTCATGGAATGCCCTGCCAGTAGCAGTGGTGGACTCTCCCTCATTGTGGGCATTTAAGCGGGCATTGGATAGGCATATGGAGGATAGTGTGCTTGTGTAGGTTAGGTGGGCTTGGATCGGCGCAACATCGAGGGCCGAAGGGCCTGTACTGCGCTGTATTCTTCTATGTTCTAGATTCGTGTGATTTTAGAGTAAGATAAAATACCGGCACAAAATCCAGGACCGAGTGACCAGTACTCTGCTGTACTGTTCTTTGCACTGTGCAAGCAACCATTCTTTCACATCGGCATCACCCCATAAACAAGCCCCTTGGAAATGCAATTCGGAAATACTTTTTTTTTTACTTCCCAGGTTTTGTTTCTCTCCTAAATGGCGAGAATGAAAACATTCGAAGAAACAATCTCTGCCTCGTGATTTATAAGAAATGTCGCTCTGTCTGAGATTTTTCGCTTACAAGATAACTCAAATTATCAGCTCCAGGAGCGAGCAAAATCATCGACGCTGTGAAATCAAATGTATTTGATCTGTGTGAGCCTTGTAATGCTCAGACATGACTCCTCTATCTTACTGAAAAACAAAACAACCAGGGAGAAATCACAGCTGTTTAACTCACTGCATGTCAGTGGAGATATTTTGGCACGAAAATGTCAAGACTCCCCTGCAAGAGAAATCAGTGAGCGCTTCCAATGGACACTGTATTTTCACAATATTGCAAGCAGTCAAGACGAGAATATGCACCAATGAAGCATGATTAAGAAGTATGAGTGAGCTTGTTACCGGGATTACCGGAAAAACAAACAAACAATATTATCTTTCAAACGTTCAACATTCACGATGTACTGCTTGAAGAAAAGTTCCTGAACATACTTGACAAATTCCATCCCATCTAATCTCTACGTTATGGCAGTTCCAGTCTACGTTATGAAAGTTAAATCCGCGAGGATGAAAACTCTACTGAAACTTTAAATCTCCGTGCTCTGTCTGCATAATTGTTCCTCTCACCTGGGTTGACTATTTGGGGGGCTATAGTAAAACCCTAATAAGGATGTCATCTCCTTGGCATTTCATAGCTCCACTCAGAAAGACTCACCGGTTGATTCTTCAATTACTTCATCTCTGACCCCTGCTCTGATACACGACTTAATCAAAAATGCATCTCCTTTTCTTTTTCCACCACCTTTGTTCGCTTAAAGCACATATACCCTGTCGAATTTAGTTGCCAGGCCTGTTTCCATAATAATTGCAATATCCATGCCCCATATACCTATTCACGTCCTGAGTTCATCGGGCTTATCTGTCAGACTTCCTGCATTGCAACAGAGGCACTTTAATCGAAAGGCATTCCTTGCATTCTGCCATATTCCAACCTGCCATGTCTCTTTTCTGTTTCTGACGAATGGATCTCCTTTCAGGCTCGCATTTGCCTTCATGCTGCTGAAGATTCCATCCGCTGCCAATCCAGTTAAAACCACCCCTTTTATCACGAGCAAATCTGACAGCCAAGACCGTGGTCTCCCTGCAATTCAGACGCATTCCGTCCCTTTGAATCGGTTGCCTGTGCCCCAGGAAATATTGCAATGATCTAAAATTCTGAATTGCTGCCCTTTGCACCAATTTTTTTTAAATTCACGCGTTCATTGCATATCCTCCTCTTCTTCCCCTCAATAACATGTGGCGTTGATGTAATCGAGAGATTACCACTGATGAGGCATTTCGTCTTTGCCTTTTCCGAGTTCTCTTCAATTGTTTCGCAGGTACATGCTCCGTATCCCTTCTTGATGGCTTTATTAATGTCACCTACTACCTCCAGATACTGGGGGCATGTGCACCAATAACCCTCGGTTCATCTCTGGTTCTCAGCGTCATCATCTCTTCCATTCTTTCTTTGCCCTCTCCAATTACTCGAGCAATTATGCAGATTAACTTCATTGTTCACTTTGTGAAAAGATTCTAAACATATGAAGGGATGTCTTGCTCCAATTGCACCGGGCTTTGTTAAGAGCACACCCGGTGGACTGTGTGAATTATTGGTCTCAATATCATAGGAGCGACTTTCTCACTTTCGAGGTAGTGCAACAGAGATTTACCAGAGTAATTCCTGGAATGGCACTTGTTGACATGTGGAGACATACTTGGTTGCATTGGAATGTAACAAAGTGCAGTAATGTTGGATAACCTCTGTCAGTATAGATGATCCTTGGCGAGCCAGCAGAGTTCACAGATTTAGTCAGAACAAGGTGAGTTGACTCGAAACATTAACTCTGTTTTTTCTGCACAAATACTGCCAGAATCTTGAGTTTCCACTGCCATTCCTGTTGTCATTCCAGATCTTCCGAACCAGCAGTTGGTTCATTTATTTATGTTAGGCCGATAATTACTGGAGAATGGGAGAATCGGTGTGAGTAGCCTCTAAACTTCAAAGAAGACAAGATAAGGTAAAGTGAGCGAAAGCTGCGTATTCTAAAAGTAGGTATCACGGTTTAACCTTAGTTTATGAGTAAGGGAGAGTTTATACGCTAAGACTACAACGGAGCTGAATTCACACAGAATGGATCGAACGGCCATTTTTGTGTTTAAATCTCTGTGATGCTATGACCCGCTCCAATCAGCATCCTTCCTCTGCAATCCTATTCAGATATTGGCTCGGGAGAGAAAGAAAAGCAGGGATTAAAGCAACATGTGCCTGCAGCCTCAGTCGTGGAAGAATTTAGTGAAGGTCAGCTGAGAGTGAGCATTACCTTGAAGGAACGCCAGCTCACTGTAATTTCAACTCAACCTTTTTATTTATGGTTATTATTCAATGAATAATCCCATTTTAAATCAAGATGATGTTAGAAATATCAATTGCAAGACGTACAGCTACCCAGACATTTGATACAACACTTGATGAAAAATAACTCATCAATACAAAAACGCTTTTGAACTTCGTCAACTAGCTTACACAAGATTACAACTTGTGGGAAACGTTCCAAGACTACTGAGTAGTATCACGTCTCTCAGACAAAAGGCAGAGTCACCGTTTTCTTTGCCACAGCAAAGTTATTCATCATGGAATTATAAAAGACAGTAGTTTCATGAATGGAAATTGGTTGTATAAGGGGGAACTGAGAATAATGACGCAAAACCACAAGTCACAATCAAAGGGTATGCTACTGAGATGAAGGGAAATGTATTCGTCCAGGGACTGCTGAACGTAGATTACCTACAGTGTGGAAACAGGACTTTCAGCCCAACAAGTCCATACCGACCTGCCGAAGCGCAACCCACTCAGACCCATTCCCCTACATTTACCCCTTACCTAACACTACAGGCAATTTAGCATGGCGAATTCACCTGACCTTCACATCTGGACTGTGGGAGGAAACCGGAACAACCGGCGGAAACCCACGCAGACACAGGGAGAATGTGCAAACTCCAGTCAGTCGCCTGAGGCGGGAATTGAACCTGGGTCTCAGGCCCTGTGAGGCAGCAGTGCTTACCACTGTGCCACCGTGCCGCCCACTGCCGCCCACGGATTCTGTGACTAACTGCGCAATTCTTGTTTGGAAGCTCTCTGGACAGATATTGAAGATGGCCAGTGTTCAGGAGGTAGTGGTGAGTCTCTGTAGCACTGTGTCTGAATCAGGTTCTTTTCAAAGTCATTTCTAACAGATTTTCTGACTGCAAGATGGTGTGACCTGAACACGAATTCGTTGTTCACTACTGTCCCTGAATATAGTTAGGTGCGCACTCTGGTAATTCAATTATTGTTCATATCAATTGTTTTCACCTGAAACGTAATCATGTTTGTTGCCATATAGTCAAGATAGCGCTCAGCATTGATGTTGGATCCTGTGGCTGTGAGACTGCTCTGCAGCATGGTATGAGGGGATCCATGAAAGGGAAACATATAATTGACCACATTATCACCAATCCGCCTGCTTCAGATATACGACTCGAAATAATATAGCGGTAATAGTTGCCACTGCACAGTCCTTGTGGGGAGGAAGGGCCATGGCCTCATTTTGTAGACCTTCACTATGTTATGTAGACTGCTGTGTACTCAATGGGAAAGACCTTCAGCAGATCGTGGAACTACCAAATGCGTCTTTGAGGTGCAGTGGGCTATCAATAACAGCAGAATCACACAGTCTGCAACTCAATGAAGAGTGCAGAAGGACATGCTGGGAGCAGTACCAGCCGGACCTAGATCTGAGTTTCTGTTCAGTTGGCCGCTTGTCAAGTATTGATACCTGGGATTTGTTGTTGCAAGGAGTCATATCTGTTGTAACTGGTTAATTTTGGAGTTCCATCAAGTTAAAGACATAGAAGGAATTTAAATTCAGAACTGTACATGAGGCATTTATAGCTACCCACATCCAATCTGGCACTAAGTCTCACAATGAGATCAGGAAGATACCAGGCTCTCTCTCTTGCCTGAACAGGGTCAGCTGCTCTCACCCATCCTGGAACTGAGCTCCCAAATCCAATCAGGAAGATGGCATTCTCTCTCCCCAGCCTGTGGCCATTCAGTTCCTGGTACATATTCCATTATGTAGTTCCACTGTCAGAAGAGGGACGTCCCAGGCTTGATAGTGGACCTATGCATTTGCAGCTTAACAGCGGTTTTCTTTAAAAGGCCAACCAGGACAATCCCAGATTCTTTCCTGTGAGCCTACAAATTGCCAATCTCTGTAATATGCTTAATGTTCTATAATCCGACGGTTGTAAAACCTCCAGTTTCTGTATACATTCCTACTTCTGTAATATCGGCCAAACCCCACAAAGATTCCCAGTCGCGAAAATCTCTCCGCCTCATTGCGTACGTCACAAACATACCGGTGAATTGAATTTTGGAAGAGATAGGAGACGACTTTCTGGGTGGAAGAGAATTAAATTGAGAGCTTCCGGAAACAGAAACCCAACATTGCATTGGAACTGCAGGAGATTTATAAGTGAGGTTCTACTGAAAACAATAATACTTCTCTTGGGGGATTTTACCAAGATAGCTGAGGGTTGCAGCAACAGGAAAAAGGTTTTGGAGACAGACAAACTGTCGGGCCTAATGGAAGTTATAGATATATTGGGGAGTCTTACATTTGGTAGAGATTTTAGAGACAGGGAGGGCTGGAGGTATTTGCACAGACAGGGAGTGATGTGGAGGTTGGAGAAATAGGAAACTGTAACGGGGCAGACGATGGTTAGAGGATCGGGAGCAATGTCGGGACAAGAGCAAGTTACACATCTAGTTATGCATTCAAAGAGAAAACTGTAGAACCCGAAGGAAGTCAACGCGATGTGCAGAGTTGCAGGTGCTGGAGAAAGTTGTAGATATAATGAACACTGTAGTGGCTGGAGGAGGTTATTGAGATAATAAGATTTGTCAGGGTTGGAGCGAGTTAGTGAGATTGCTGGTGGTGATATGGACTGGAAGAGATTACAAACTTTGGAATCTTTCTGTGGATCGGGGAAGTTAAAGAGAAGAGGGGAGCAGTAAGGACTTGAGAATTGCAACATAGTGACTGCTGGTGATTCCAGAGAAAGAAAGTTGAAATGGCCTGCATGAGTAATTGAGATAAGGAGGGGTGCATTGGTTGATGACCGTTGTCTATATAGAAACATATTGTCAACGATCAATGAGATTACTGACAGGGGACAATATTGGAGTTTCAGGACTCTGAAAGTCATCACACCGAACCACACAGGCGTTACGGCAGAGAATGGTGTTATTTGGCCCATCATGTTTGCACGAGCTCTTCAAATGAATGCATGATTGAGTAATGATCTCCTGCTTCCCCCCATAGCGTTCCACATTAGTAGTAATCACAAAAATTATCAAATCCCCTCCTGAATGCTTTTTCCATTGAACATGGATCGACATCACGTCCAAGTGTTCTCTAACTGCTTGTCGTGTAAACAAATTCTGACCTACATCAATATTGCTTCTTTCGTACACCACATTAAATCTGTGCCTTTTCATTTTTGTTCTCTTTATGCGCGGGAGCAGACTTGTCCGATATACATTCGTCAGCATGTCCATGAGTTTAAAAAACTCCATGAGATCTCCTCTTCACCACCTTCTTTCCAACGATTTCAGTCTGACTTCATAACTGAAGTTTCTTATCCATGAAACCATTCTCGTAAATCACTTCATCGTCCTTTCCAACGTGATCACATATGTCTTATCATGTGACAAACAGAAATGTGTACAATACTCCAGTTGTGGTCTAACATGCGTTTGATACAACTTCAACCTCCTTGCTCTTGTACTCTACCTCAATCCTTATAATACGAGGAATAATCCATGCTTTACTTATGTTTAATGTCCTGTCAAATGTAATAATCTGTGCAAAAATATAAAATAGTCCTTCGCTTCAATACTCCTTCAGATTTTACAACATATTTTGTGTTGTCTTTTAATGTTCTTGCCAGCAAACTGCATTGTCTCTTGCTTTTCTGCGTCGATCTTCATGTATTATCTCCCCACTCACTCGAGCAGCTTGTCCATTTCTTTACGGAATTCTCCAATTTCCTTAAGCTCTGTGTCTACTTTAAACTTTGAAGTGGTTCGCTGCACACCAGCCCTACATCATTCATACGTATCAAAAAGAATGAGGGGAACAAAACTGACTCCTGTAGAACTTCACCGAAAGTCGTCCTCCAGCCTGAAAAAAGTCTTCTGAAAATTCCTCCTGGTTTCCTATCAGTCAGTCGTTGTTTTTATCCATACTGATGCAGTCATTTATATTCCAAGAATGAACGAATGCATAAATGAATTTACTGTCATACATATCAAGGAAAATACAGTGAAACGTGCTTCGTCGCCCAATCCATAAACATTTTCCTCCTCGATATTGTACCTTACCATTGACTGCTTGTCGTTTGCTCTTTCTTCACAGTATAAATCCTCTTTCCAGTGTTTAACCAGCCTTACTTCATCTTTTACCACGCTCATTATGAGGGACCCACAGAGGAATCTCGGACAGATCTGCGTTGGCTTTCGTGGAGTCAGAGTCATAGAGATGTACAGCAACTTGTCCATACCGACCAGATATCCCAGCTCAATCTCGTCCCACCTGCCAGCACCCAGCCTATATATCCCTGCAAAGTGTTCCTATTCATATACCCATCCATATGCCTTTTAAATGTTGCAATTGTACGAGCCTCTACCAGTTCCTCTCGCAGCTCATTCCATACACGTACCCCCCACTGCAGGAAAACATTGCCCCTTATGTCTATTTTGCATCTTTCCCCTCCCACTCTAAAACGATGACCTCTAGTACTGTATCCCCAGCCCACTCCAGAGAAGAGACATTGTCTATTTATCCTATCCATGCAGCTCATGATTGTATAACCATCTAGAAGGTCTCTCCTCAGTATCCAACGTACCAGGGAAATCAGCCCCAGCCTATTTAACCTTTCGCAGTAGCTCAAATCCTACAACCCTGGCAACATAGTTGCAAATCTTTTCTGACCCCGTTCAACTTTTAAAACACCTTTCGGATAGGAAGGAGACCAGAATTGAATGCAATGTTCCAAAGCTGGCCTAACCAGTGTTCTTTCGAGCCGCAATATGACCTCCCAACTCTGGCCCTCAATATTCTGACCAGTAAAGGAAAGCATACCAAACGCCTTCTTCACTATCCTTTCTATCTGCTCACTCCAATTTCAAAGAGCTATGAGTCTGCAATTCAAGGTCTCGTTGTTCAGCAATACTCCCGAGGACCTTACCATTATGTGTATAATTCCTGCTAAGATTTGCTTTCTCAAAATGGAGCACCTCGCATTTATCTAACTAAACTTCATCTGCCTCTTCTCAGCCCATTGGCTCATCTGATCAAGATCCCGTTTAATTCTGAGGTAACCTTCTATGCCATACATTACACCTCCAATTTTGGTCTCTTCTACAAACTTACTAACTTCCCCTTCTTATGCTCACATTGAAAAAATTATATAGATGATGAAATGTAGTGGACCCAGCACTGACCCTTGTGGCACTCCACTGGTCACAAGTCTCCAGTCTGAAATACAACTTCCCACCACCACCTTCTGACTGCTACCTTTGAGTCAGTTCTCTATCCAAATGGCTAGTTCTCCATGAATTCCATGACATCGAAACTTGTGAACAAATCACCGAACTGTGGGGAAACTTGGAGAACGCCTTACTGAAGTCCATATACATCATGTCCGTCACTCTGCCCTCATGAATCCGCTTTGTTCCTTCTTGTAAAAAAGTCAATCGGTTTTCCTTAATTCTCCCCGGTATACCATCTCTACTCTGAAACTTCAGCATTCCTCCTGGTTCACAATTCGATTCCCTCGTTGACACCGATTCTATTGTAATCTTCAACGTCATCCAGGAAGCGTTGGGTATCATTATCCTGCATTTTGTATTGGAGGAATCATTCCTGGACTAACTCTTCTTTGCAGGGAGCCCATTGTTCAGTTTTTCACTTTGTGGACAACTAGGTGTTCCAGTCTGAAATTCCTGCTTCATTCTTGTACCATTAAAGCTGCTTCCTGTCTATTGACTTTTCTTGTAGTCTGTTAACGCATATCATTGTCTATCATCATCCTGTAATTTAAAGTCAAATGAGTGCTGTGTTCTGAAATGTTCGTAATTGACACAGGATCCAGTTACCACATCTCTTTTACAATGACCAGGTCCAACCATGCATTCTTTCTAGGGCTGAACGCATACTCCTACTCCATGCAATCCAATGCAAACTTGCACCTCACTGCCTTGTCATTAGCAGTATGTTAGTTTATATCTGGATAATTTAAGTTTCTCAATATGACTGCTGTTAGTGTTACCATCGCGCTCAATTTTCCCTGAAAATTAATTATCTCCATCATTTCCACTAGTCGGTGGCCTGCAGACGTTACTCACAGTGTAAATGCATACATATTGTCCTGCAGTTTTCGATAAATTCATATTATCTTGGAGGGATCACCTTTCGCTCGGAGCAAACTACTGACTCTGTCCAAAAGCAATAATTCTACCCTTCATCATTCTTTTTTTTTTCTGTTGCTTCGGAAAACTTTATACACAGCAATATTTAACACCGAGTCCTACCATTCCTTGAGCTAACTCTTGATAACACTGACATCATCAGATTACCACACACTAAACTACATCTGTGGGTTCCCGAACTCCATGAATCCAATCGATGGAGAGTAACTACAATTTGGACTTACTTTCTTATTCCATCGGCCATTGTTACACCTAGTGTTGTAGATTAGTACCAGCTGCATCTCCAAGTATTGTGAAAATCCCGGTCGTCTCCACTACTATGCACTTCCGGTTCCCATACCTTAACCAAGTTAGTTTAAAAATCTCCCAAATACCCCACGAGGAAATCAGTCCCAACTCTGTCATTAGCGAACCTGCCCAGCTTCTGAAGTTGCTGTATTTCCTAAAACCCATCCCAAATACCCCAGGAATCTGAAATCTCTCCTGCTGCATTATCTTTCCACCTTTGATTCATTTAACATTCCTAGTTCTTTACTGCCTTGTACACAGCAATCGGAGTATTGCACGATTGCTATTTTTGAGGTCTTGCTTCCTCAACATCCACCATCTTCCCGAAATTCGATTCCCATCTTATCCTTCCTACCCATTTCATTCCTACCAACATGAACATGAGCTTCAGCTGCTCACTGTCCCCCAGACTAATAAACTGCAGATGCAGTGATATTCTTGACTCCACCATGGCAGAGTTACATTGCCAGCCAGAGAAGCGCTTGCATCTTCATCAACTTAATCAAACCCCTTCGAGTATCGACATTCCTTCCTTCTCTCTCCCGTCCTGTATAATCAGGTTGCTTCTGGTTGCGCAAACATTGCTCGGCCTGCGCTCCCCTGAGCAGCCTGCGGATGCATGAGCTATCAAACTGGAAATCTGATTTGTGAGTGACTCCTGAGGATTTTTGTGTCCGTTGACTGGTTCTGCTGGACTTACTGATCACATCATCCCTTCCATATTCCTGTCTGTTATCTCGGCAGTGTGGTCCACTCTCTGGATGAGCTATCCACCTAACGCTCAGTGTCACAGGTGCACCATAAAATCTCATCGTGGTTTGAGCTCCAAATTCTGGTGTTCGTCCAAGTCGCCAGCAGCGGCTATGAATTACCAATGAAACAGAACGCATTTTCCATGTGACTGACCTGTAATACAATGTTGTCCTCGACTTATGTCATAACATTAAGATTCTTAGCCGTATGCAACGGTAGTTTACAGAACTTATATTGCTTTGTTGACTCGAATTTTACTTCAGTCCTGGTAAAACTGAGTTAAACCATTTTTTCAGAAGAGATAAATCTAAAGTGGCTCGCGAGGGCGGCACGGTGGCACAGTGGTTAGCACTGATGCCTCACAGTACCAGAGACCCGGGTTCATTTCCCGTATCAGGTGACTGAATCTGTGGCGTTGGCACATTCTCCCCGTGCTAGTGTGGGTTTCCTCGGGTTGCTCCGGTTTCCTCCCACAGTCCAAAAATGTGTAGGTTAGGTGAATTGGCCACACTAAATTGCCTGTAGTGTTAGGTGAACGGGTAAATGTCGGGGAATGGGTCAGGATGGGTTGCGGTTCGGCAGGTTGGTGTGGACTTGTTTGGCCGAAGGGCCTGTTTCCACACTGTAAGTAAATAATCTAAATTTAGTGACAGTCACTATGAAGAGATTTTCCGAAAATGAACTTTCAGGTTTTTGTTTTCTGTGATGTCCCTCGTGTTTCCTTCAACCTCAGTGCAAGCAACCCTCAGCAACAGGAAGACTTGTCTTTGATTACCAGGTACGTGAAATCCGCCAGCTCGAACTCCACTCTGCTCCCTCACAAGGCCACCGTCTTTGTCACTCCCAGGTACGCGTAGCTCTCCGGCTCTCACTGCACTCTGCCCCCGCAAAGTGTCACCATCTCAGTGACTCTCAGTTATGTGTAATCCACCAGCTCCAACTTCGCTCTGCTCCCTTACAGTCTTCCCGCATCTGTGGCTCCCAGGTCCGTGTACTCCTCAAGTTCCCACTCCACTCTGCTCACACACATATTTTCTGTCGCTGTGACTCCCAGGTATGATAAGGCCTCAACCTTCAGTGCTAACTCAGATCCTCCCACTTTGCTGTTGCAATATTTCCCAGGTCTGTGTTAATGTCAAACCTTCGCTCAAGTTGCTCCCTCAGATGTTCAGTCAGTGCTGATTTGGAGACTCCTGCTCTGCTGCTTCACCAACTCCAAGTATTCGGCGACCTCGATCCTCCTTGGCGATTTAGTTTCTCCCACTCAGTGCTGGTCGCCCTTGGGACTCCCAGGTAACGGTGGACCTCAAGCACAGCTGACAGTTACAAAATCCCAATCCGCACTTCTGCCTCAAAGGATCGCTTGTGTCCCGAGACGACAGTAGACAAGCGGAGCTGAATTAGACGGCATAGAGGGTATTACAGTGATTGAGAGCCCTGTAGAGGACGGTACGATGTATATGAACGGGGAGGGAGAGCTGCAGGGCATGACGGACTTTACTGGAAGGTGTAAGCGGAACTGCCAGAACTGAATAGACAAGGGAAGCAGATGATAGATTCTTCCTGTTTAAAGTGTTCACTCGAGTTGAAGCTCTGTAAGGTATAAACGGCTTGTGGTAAGATGGTTAAGAAATATGAATACCTGAACAAAGGGAAAAATGACAGACATTGAGTTGGAGGTACTAGAGTCTTTGGATGTCACACTTAAGCGACTTGTAGTGACTCGAGGGTGTAAAGTTTTATGAAGCACTGCAGAAGCTGCAGTTGTTCAAGAAACCTCTGTTCCAGAAGATGTGCAAGTAAGGGAGGATTGTCAGGGCTGGATGAGACACATGGTGAGTTGTCGGGATTTGAGGAGTTAATACAGGCAGAAAAACGTAGTAAGTCTCTGAATTATTTTATTTGCTCTCGTACACAGTCCAGCGGCTGCATCCTTAAGTATTTAGGGAGGCGATAATATATTGCAATTGGCTGTGGTAGCGTTGAAGGGATGGTTGAATCGCAGAAGTTGACTGAGACAGGGAGGTTTGGAGGGGATGCAGCATTTACAGAGAGAGGGAAATTTTAAGGACAGAAACAAAAAACACAGCGGGCAAGTTGCAGAGTTACACAGAAAGAGAGAGAGATTGAGGTACTGGGAGGATTTGGGTAGTGGAGGAGCAAACAGATTTTGGAGTTTTATTCCATCTGGAGAGGTTTACAGATTTTACGAAGGAGGTGCAGCACCTGTGGGAGGTTCGAGACACAGTGGTCCACAGAATATGAAGGGACGGCAGCAGGCCTTACAGATGGGGAGTGATATAAGAGTTGAAGGTATGTACAGACACAGGGAGTGTTGCAAGGAACGGAGGAGTTTACAGATGGAAGGAGCGCTACAGAGGCTGGTGCAGGTTGCAAAGACAGGAAGTTCTGATGAACTAAAAAATAATCAGACAAGGAAGTTTGAAGGAGCAGAAGGTAAGAGAGACAGAAAATCTTAGGAACAGTTCTCAGTTTGTGGCTTAATGTAACAGAGGCAGGGTCGCTACACGAATTGGACGAGCACAGAAAGTTAGAGATGCTTTGGGGTATAATGCTACAGAGATAGAGAGTGCTATTGCAACCAAGGAAAGTTCGACAGATATGGAAGGTGTTGGACTGGAGGAGGAAACATATTGGAAGGATTTTAGGGATTGTAGGATAAGCAGTAATCTCTGTCTGGGGAAGTTGCATTGTGAGGAGATTGTGTTGGTTTAACAAATAGGGAGTGTAGTGGGGTGTGAAGGGAGTCATGGAGACAGAATGTTACATAGAGGTGCAGGTGTATGCCATTCAGTATCACGAATCTTCCCAAAGTCCAATAAAATCACGACTGTTCATCTAACGTCCTAACCGGTTCCTGCTTTCACACCATTACTTTTGACATTGTCATGACTGGAAAAAGTTAAATGACAGGTGGTTTGGAATAACTGGAGGAGGTAATAACTATAGGGAGGGTTGCAGTGGTGGAGGAGGCTACAGAGATTGTGAGGGAGGGAGTCACTGGAGGAGGTGACAGAGATAAACAGGGTTGGAGTGACTGGAGGTGGTTACACAGATAGGGAGAGTTGTCATGTCCAATCAAAGTGAAAGACATAGGGTGGGTTATTCAGACAAAACGTTGTGAAGACGTGAGAGGAGGTTTTTTTGCGATAGAAGTGGTAGGAATCTGTAGCATGCTATCATGGGTGGTTGTGGAGGCATAGCCGACAGGGGCTTTTAAGTGGCATTTAGATAAGCACAAGACTCTACAAGGATTGAAGGGAAACAGAACAAAAGGTTGCAGACGGGATGAATTAAATTTGGAATCGTGTTCAGCACAACATCTTGGTCCTGTTCCTGTGCAGTATTGTTTCATGCTCTACCTAACTATTTTAACATAATCCATTAAGGAAGGATCTGGATCTATAGCAGACTCTGCCCTCTCAGAGAGGAAAGACAGAAAAAGGGCCCTGGTTGAGGGGTGAGTGAGAAGGCAATAGCGTCTGTAAGAGGGAGCACCAAGAATAAATGCAAGTGTTTGTGAGGGATGCCACGTATATGAGTGGAATAAACTGGTGGCACATACCTTAGGGACTTTCAGGTATGAGACCCTCGTTTGAAAATGACTCGAAGCAAAATAAACTCTCACATAGGTTTAAAATTCTCATTAATGATGGTACCGCAGTTTAGACAATGGCAGAGACGTTATCATGAAAGACCGGGATGAACAGAGCAATGGATCGACATGGATTCAGATCCACATTAAAGGGGTCATACCAGACCTGACCCATTAATCACATAAGTACTAAATTTTAGATGATGTTCAATAATATTCATCTCTGAATCAATTTCATCGTAATTCGATGTAAACTCTATGGCTGGATCTTGTAGCTGAAAAGATAGCACAGAACTGGAATCAGAAAGAAACGTCACTTGTCATGTCTTCCACTTCTCTGTAAAATGAGATGACAAAAGAAATATGTTGAGAGATATTCAGATGAAACCAATATGTCACTTGGATTGTGTGCTAAACATCCACCTGTTAAAGTAGTTTCTAATATAGATCGCCATCAGTTCACGATTGGAATTTACACAATGATTTGAGGTTTCAAGTATATTAATGGCAAGGTTATGTTGTGGAGAAGGACTGAGAGATTTGATAGATGCATCCAATTTTAGGATGTCATTCTGTCCTCCAGTTTTGTTCTTCCAAAGATTATTTTGATAGCAGGGTTGTAATGCAGGAAAGAAAATTATTCATGAATCAAAGCAATCTTCTGTAACAATTTAATTGAATGGCGGGGTAACTACCTAGTATTTCGCGTGGTGATGAATGCCCTCTCTACTCACCACAGTCGAGGGTGGCGCATTCCCAGTAACAGCTTTACCTCCGTGCTCAATGGGAGAGATAAGCTTTTACAGACGGTAAGGTTGCTAGAGCTGGAGGGAGGGATTGAGACCAAGAACGTTAATAATGCCATTCAGTGACACCGAGCAGCTTGAAAAATAACTTACAAGGAAATGATTTGCAGGTCCGAGGTGAATCATGCCCATATTGGCCAGGGAACTGGAGGCATGTGCGGGTTGGGCGGTGACGTCGTAGTACAGGGCGGGGCCTGATGCTGATTCTTGCAGCTGCTGAAAATCTGAGACCAAACAGAAAGAGCCGATGATATTCACAGGTCATGCTGTATATGTGGTCAGAGAAACAGTTAACATGTTCAGTCCAGCGAGCAACTTCTACAGAACCCTTTCCCGGGTTGTGCAGTGTCCTGGGCGATAGCTTTACAGAAGCTTCATCCACAGGTGGCATTTATAACAAACAGCAGTCTAATCCTCGGGTTCATCTGCAGGTGGCATTTTTAATCAACCTGTTCAGACGTGTTATGTCAGACTTGTAAAGCATTTGGGACTTAAGAATCCAGGACTTCTTAGTTAGCGTGGAGTTACTCAGGGTGGAGTCCGTTTCGTCAATGACTTACCCTTCAGAAGTGGGAATGTCCGTTAACGATTGTGCAACATTCAGCAAAATGTTCAATTGCTCAGATACTGAAGTAGCACATATCCAAATGTTCAGGTTGTACGTTTGCTCGCTGAGCCAGTCGGATTATTCTCATTGAGAGCAAATTTACTATCTGTCCTCAACCTGAGCTGAAAACTCTTCTTAAAAGTCACACATCCATATGTAGCAAGAGATGGAGAGCATATAAAATCTGCACAAGAGGCAAGTAACTGGCATATGACGTATGTGAATTGTAATGACCATCTTCAGCAAGAGACAATCTGAGTATCCTTTGTTGATATTCAATAGCATCATCATTGTTGAATCCTCCTAGAGCAGCATTCTCGGGGTTTACTGTTGGCTAGAAACGGAACAAGAACAAACACCCAAATACAGTTGATGCAAGATCAGGGCAGCGTTTGAAAATCTCTCAGTGCTCAACTTACTCCCTGACTGCCCACCATCTACCACATGTAAGTCAGTTGAGATATGGAATACCCACCACTTGCCTGCTTGAATACTTCTTCAAAAACACAATAGGCTTGTCAACACCTGGGACAAAACAGCACTTTTGATTGCTAACAGCCTTCACCATTCACTTTCTATCGCACTGATATACAGTAGTAGCAAATGGTATCATCTCCTCTGTGACATCCTGATGGACAGGAAGATTGTGCTGTTCATCATTTCGCGAGGTCAATCCCACCAAATGTTGACACCTCGGGGCACCCAATGCCACGGAGAAGTTGTGAACAACAGCCTTATTTATTCAGGAATGTCATTTATTTGCTTTTGGTAGTGCTTTTTGCATCTCCCAATATGATTGCATCAATTGTTTTGGAGGGAAATTGCAATAGAGGAAAGATGTCTGTCTGAAATTGGATTTGTTTGTTCTGAGATCTTCCCTCAGAGGAAAACGATAATATTTGGAAATCATTTGACAGAGTAATAAACTGAAAGAATTAAAGATGAGTGAATCAAATTAAACGTGATGTAAAGATCCAACAGTGTCACTAAATTCATCAGGACATGAACGGAACATGTTTATCTGCCACGTCTGTGGGAAGAAGATTACAAATACCAGTGTGAGTGAAAAAGCGCCAACACACACACATACATAGGCACACACCCATCAACTTCTCTCTCTCTCTCACACACACAGACACACAAACAGATACACATAAACACACACACACACACACACGTGTGCGTGTTACAATGAACTGACTGCAGGAATATTAACATTATACAAATAGCGTTCTAAAAAAATCCAAAGATATGTTGCGTTTATGGGCAAAGATTCGATAGATCATCCAAACTGGACATATCTGAGCAGAATGGCAACATGGCCATGTCCGGATTGCAGGAATGATTACAAATACCCAGGCCAGCTGGAAGCTCATCGACGCAGACATTCTGCGGAGAGAGTGTTCACCTGCTCCAAGTGTGGGAAGGGATTTAATCTGTCATCTAGCTTCGTGTAACACCCGTGGCTTTACACTGAAAAGGGGCCTTTTCCCTGAGTGTGGGGCAATACTGGAAGATCTTTGAAAGTTTTAATTCCGAAGGTTTAATTTCAACACCAAATTATTCACATGTGGGAGATGTCATTCAAGTGTTCCATGGAATGGAATGTATTCACCTGAGGACCCAACCGAATGTCACACAAACGTCTCCAACACAGGGAGATAAGCTTTGTCTGCTCTGTTTGAAAAGGGATAAGCTTCACCGTCCATAGTCACATCGTCCAGGTAACACTGGAGAGAGACTACACGTCTACACTGTGTGTGACAAGGGATTTAGCAAGTCAGCAAAGCTTCAAATACACAAGCGTGGCAATGCTTGTGAGAGACCGTTCACCAGCACTGAGTGTGTGAAAAGATTCACTTGGTCATGTGTACTCAATTAGCACAAACAAATTCACACTAGGGAGAACATTTTACCTGCTCCTTGTGTTGGAAGGGGTTCACTCAGTTCTCCAATCTCAACGGATATGGGCTTGCTAACGCCAATGAGAGGAAGTTAAATGCCTTGAATATGAGAAGAGCTTTAGGAGTAGCAACGGTTTGATGAAACACCAACAAACACATTGTATGGAGAGGCCGTTCATCTGCAATGCGTGGATCAAGGGATTCAATGATTCATCCACAAATGTGACACTTTATTGAGGGGCAATCACTTTAGATTAGTTGGCTGGATTGATAATTTTGAGAGCAGTGTGATACCAACAACATGGCTTCATTCCCATTAACGGTTTGAGGTTACCATAAAGGAATGTCCTTCTGAACCTCTTCCTGCGCCTGCGTTCCGGTGGCCTCCTGGTTAAATCACTCCCAGTCACTTCTCTCTGTGATGAAGAGGCCAACCCTTATGGTCTGAATATTATAGCGATTCATGCAGTTCAGTTTCATGCTGTTCTTCTATCCTCAACTGAACTGTTTTTTAGTATTTCAGGAGTGGTTTACCTCTGTAGATGTACAGATCTCTTCAATTGAACTGGTGTTTAATTGTTCAGGGATCGATTACATGAAATGCATTGCTTTTCTTCCCGTGATTTCTGTTCGATTAGAGAGAACATTTAGTATTCCATGTACTTCCATGTTCTTGGGCCGTTTCTTCATTGTTAAGGTTGGATTTGTATTTACAAATTAATTTTCACACATTCAGGATTACAGAATGTGAGTCACAGCAACTGAAGTCCCTGTGAAATGCAGTCACTGATGTAGGATATACAGTAATTAAACTGTGCCGATGCACAGTGGGAACACGTTCCTCCAGTGAGAACACGTGAATGCTACCTCGTAAGTGCGAACACGTTGTTGGGACTTCAGATTATTGGAACGGGTAATGCACTTCACACACTCTGGACATTTAAGAAATTTCTTGTCAGTGTGATTCCGTTGGTGTATCAGTAGGATGGAGGAATTCAATGCACCATTTCCCAAATTCGGAACATATAAATGACCTCTCGCTAAGGTGAATTCGCTGGTGCTTCAGCAAGCTTGATAAGTGAGAGAATACATTCACACTTTCAGTGCAGGTGAATGGCCTCACTCAATGCGAATTCGCTTGCATTTCAGCAGGTTGCTGGAATCAATTTCTTCAAAAAAAACAGCAGAATGGTCTCTCCTCAGTGTGAACTCGCTGTTGTCTGAGCAGACCGAATGACTAAGTGAACCAGTTCCCACGCTGCGAGCAGGCGAACAACATTGCCCCAGTGAGTTTGCAGATGTCAAGTCAGATCAGATGTCATCCTAACCCCATTCCCACTGCGAGAACACTTGAATGGTTTCTCAGCAGTGTGAACACATTGATTGTACATAAGTTCCTGGGAACGTTTAAAGCATTTCTCAAACTCTGGATAATTAAGTGTTCTCTCCATCGACTGAAGCCACTGGTGTATCAGCAGGTTAGATAACTGAGCAAATACCTTCCCACTCTGAACAGCTGAATGGCTTTTCCCCAGTTTTGTTGCACTGATGGATTTTCAGGGCAGACAAGTGATTGAATCCTTTCCACAGTCACTACATTTACACAGTTTCTATCCAGGTTCCCTCCATTTATGTCTCGACAGGATGCCAGATGATTGGTGGAACGCCAGCCCACAGGCAGAACACGTTAATGATTTCACTCCACAGTGAGTGTTGCTTTCTCCTTTCATTATCAATGGTCGATGAGGATCATGCTCCTTTTAACAGAGCAAATCCATGAGATTGTGATGTGCTGCTTCGTTTCAGCTTTCCAACTGCAAATCCTGCTCTTACATACTTCTGGAATTAAAACAGAAACACCTCAGTAAAATAGAACTCTTAATAACACCAAATCATATCATATTCATTCTTCTTCGGACGTTGGCATTCCAGTCAAGGTCATCATTTATTGCTGATTCCGAATTTGTGTGGAGTAGGTGAAGGTGAACTGCCTCCTTGAACAGCTGTTGCCCATGTGCTGTCACCAGACCCAAATAAAAAGGGAAGGAAATCCAGATCTTTGACCAGGGACACTGCAGAATTGACAAACTAATTCCAGGACAGCATAGTAAGTCTTTGGTGGTTGGGGGTGTTTCCTCTATGTCTGCTGCAGTTTTCCATTTTTTATGGAAGTGTTACTGTGTAAGGAGCCTTGGTGAATTTCTGGTGCGTATTCTATAGATGGTACAGACTTAATGTCTGAGTGTTTCGTGGTGGAGGGAGTAGGTATTTGTCGTTGTTGAGTCAGTCGTGTGGCGCCGATCCATTTGGCTGCTCTGTTCTGGATGTTACTGAGCTTTTCGGTATTGCTGGAACTGCACACAGTCGTCCTCAAGAGGTTTATGACTGAAACATCTCTTTCTACTTTCTACTCGGATTCTGCCTTATCTGCTGTATTTCACCTGCGCCATGCTTTTTCAACACTGCACTCATTCAGGGCAAGCATGGACTATCCTATCCTGTTTCTTACTTCTATCTTGTACGTGGATAAATGCTATATGAGGAAAGAACACAAAGTTGAGAAGGACAGTTGGACAAAGGAGCGGACAACGATCTGGCTAGAAGAATGAATAGCTGTTAGGAGAGATTGTTAAAGGCGAGCCAAAGGCCGTGTGTAACGCCAGACTATGTGGTAAACAAGCTTCAAATCGTCAACAAGCGTGTTACTTGCTGTAGCAATTCCGGATTTTGACGTGTACTTTTGTCCACAGTGTTTATATGACTGTGTATCGTCAGTTTCTCATAGAGACTGGAATTTTTACAGCAATGAAAGAGGCCTTTTGGCCCATCTTGCGAATGTCAGTCATGAAACACCTGCACACTTTCACCTATTTTACAGAACTTGATCTGTAGCCTTATGCGCTGTGGCCCTTCATGTGATCTTTATTGAAATATTCCATCACCTCCAACGAAATGCCATCACCATACACACATTTCTCTCCCCTCCCTTGTCCGCCAACTAAAGGGACCATTCCCTCCGGGACACCCCTGTTCATTCTGCATTCACTATCAGCAGCTCCCCCAACAGCCTCATAGAATCTTCCCCTGCAATTGCTGAAGATGTGACACAAGCATATATAGAACATACGAACTCGGGGCAGGAGCAGGCTGCCCGGGCTTTCAGCTTGCATTGCCATTCAAGAAGGTCATAGTTGGCCTGCCAGTGGGCTCGGATTCATTTGCCCGCCCTCTCATCGTTGTCCTTAATTCATTTATTGTTCAACAAATAATATCATCTTTAGCTTTAAAAACATATACTGATTTAGAGATAACTGCTTCGCTAGAAATGAATTCCAGACATTAACAACGCTCTAGGTTAATAATAACCTTCGCAATTCAGTCCTAAATGTGCTCCCTCTAAATTTCAGGCTGTGTCTACTTGTTCTAGATTCACCTGGCAGTGGTAACCTCCTCTCTATTTCTATCTTATATATTCCCTTCATCATTTTATATGTCTCCATAAGACACCCCCTATGCACTCCTATGAATATCATTTCAGTCTACACGGTCTCTCCTCAGAAGCCAACACCTTGAACTTCAGAAAAAATCTCGTTAACTTCCTCTGCATCCCCTCCATTTGCACGACATGCCTTCTCAAGTAAGGAGACCAAAAGTGCAAACATTACTCCAGGTGACGTCTCACCAACACTTGTGCAGCTGCAATATAACGCTCTGATCTTAAACTCAATCCCTTTATCAGTGAAAGACATTATTCCATTTGATTCCGAATTACTTGTTACCCCCTCAGACCAAACTTCTGTGGTTCATGCACAAGGACACCGACATTCCTATGCATGGCAGCATGCTGCAACTTTTTACCATTCAAGTAATCATCATTTTATTTTACAGTTACTCCGAGCAAACTGTATGTCTTAACATTTGTTAACATTGTATTCCATCTGCCAGACCTTTGTCCACTCACTCAATTTATCTATGCTCCCCTGCTTGGTTTCACAGTGTCTGCACACTTAGCTCTGCCAGTCCTCTTCGTTCCATCTGCAAAGTGTATCATCCTATATGTAGTCCCGAACTCCAAGTCATCTATATAAATTGTAAATTATTGCGGCCCCAACACAGATCGCTGACACACAACAGAAGTCAATAACTTACAGCCAGATTAGCACTTATTTATCCGCACCCGTTGCTTCCAGTTAGTCAAACAATCCGCTATCCATGCTAATACTCTCCCGCCAAACACCGAGTGTCTTTATCTTATGCAGCAGCCGCTTGTGTGGCACCTTGTTGAAGTCTATTTGGAAACCTAGGTATACCACATTCACTTGTTTCCTGTTATCAGCCATGCTCGTAATGTCTTCACAGAATTCGAAAAGATTTGTCAATCATTAACTGCCCTTTATGACCCCATGCTGCGTCTGTAAAATATCTAAATAGGTCCTTGCTGTTTCTTCTTTGATAACAATCTCAAACTTCTTCCCCACTGTAGATGTAAAGCTAAATGATCCATAAATCCGCATTCTTTGTCTACCTCCATTGTAACCAGCAGTGTCACATCAGCTGTTTCCCAGTCTGTTAGGACTGGCCCAGAATCCAGCGAATTTTGGAAAATTACCGCCATTACACCCGCTATTTCTCCTGACATCCCTTTTGGTGCCCTGGGATGCATTCTATCAGGAGACTTATGCATTCTTAGCTCTGAGAGCTTGCTCAAAAATAGCCCTTTGATTTTAATGATTGTGTCCAACTGCTCACATCTCTGCGTCTCTTTGTTAATTACTGGCATGGTATTTGCGTTTTCCACTGTGAGGATTGATATGAAATGCCTGTTGCATGCCTGGTCTCTTTCATCATATCTCATAACTCAATGTCTCTGCTCATCCATTGGAGTACTAACGTTTAGTTTGGCCACTCGGTTTCACTTTCGACATTTATGCAAACAAATGTGAACTGCCTTCATGATCAGTGCGAGTGTTTTCTCATGTTCTTTCTTACTGCTCTTTACACCGCTTTTTGTGGCTTTTTGATAATCTTCATAGTTTTCCCAATCTACCCGTTATGTGTTGGTTTCGGCCATTTTGTAAGACTTCTCTTTCAATCTTCTTTTTTTACCTTCGACATCCAGGGCACATTCAATTTTCACAGTCCTTCCTTTCAACTGGAACATAGTTTTGCTGAGCACTTTGAAAAAATTCATTAGAAGTCCTTCACTGCTCGTCATTGTCACACCAGTTTCTAGTTTACGTGAGCCAGGTTCCTCCCTGCAAGGGTGTTTGGCGTTTGGAATGAAGCCCAAGGAAGTAATGAATGCAGACACAATTACAACATTTTTAAAAAGACATTTACATAAGTATGTGAAAAGGAAAGATTTGGACGGATGTGGATCAGGAACTGTCAGGTGGTACTAGTTTAGTTTGGGATTATATTTGGCGTGAGCTGGTTAGACTGAAGGATAAGTTTGCATGCTGTCTGACTATGTAAATGAGTCGACTGGAGAAGGAGCAAAACTTGAACTCTTGGGAAATAAGGGAGAACAAGTGACTGAACTGATAACATGGGAATACTTTGAGACTCGTTATTATACTTCTGTCCGTTTCGGAACAGTTATGGAAAAAATAATAAGCCTTTCGTCACATTTCGAGTTATTAATTGAAGTAAGATAGATATTAATGGCATGAGGCAAGCACTTTTAAAGGTTAATTCGAATAGACTGTTCAGAGGTAAGCGAACATATGATAAGCAGGAGGTTTTCAAATATGTGATAACAAGAGTTCAAACTCGTTATGTTAGAGTGAAAGGTAAGACTGGTATGATTAGAGAACAACAAATGAATAACATATTGAGGCACCAATGTAGTTTGGAAAAGAACCTTTTGTTAGTTATAGACAGTTGGTTTGAAATGAATTTCTTGAACAGTATAAGGAGTGCAGGAACTTCCTTCAGAAGGAGATGAGGAAGCCAAAGAGGGGACGATGAAAAGTCCTGCCCTGCCCTCGGCTAAAGATAATCCAAAGATATTCTACAAGCACATATAGAGCAAGGGATCAACTGGAGATAGAGTTGGGCACGTAAAGGTTCAATTCGGTCATTTTTGTGTTGAAGCTCAGGAGGTAGGAGACGTATTAAATGAATATTTTGCCTCAGTGTTCATATGGACAAATCTAGCCCAAATGTTCACTCACTATGTGTTAAGCTGAACATTCATTTTTCCCAAAGTATTTGACCAAGAGCCAAAGAAACTGAGACGAGGTGATGTTCCTCGAGGCTGGATTGACTGTCTGCTTTGGTCGTTCCATGCTAAATTTAGAATCTGCACGTTCCCAGGACTGAATGGGTTACGTTACGAGGAGGGACTGGATAGGCTGGGACGCTTTCACTGCAATGTGTGATGTTGAGGGGTGACTTTACAGAGCTTTATAACGTCATGAGTGGAATAGTGAACTTGAACAATAATGGATAGAGGAGGCATAAACTAGCGGGTATATTTTCGTAACGTAAAAAGAGAAAGAATTAAAAGGGAACAAAGGGACAACCTTTTCAAACGGAGGGTGGTTTGTATGTGGACTGAACAAGGAGAAAGTGAGGACTGGAGAAGCTGGAGATCAGAGTCATGTGTGTGGGACTAGGGAAGCACATCATGTCAGGCAGCAACTGACGGAATAGGCCCTTCTTCAGGATGAAAGTTTATGCTGGAACCGTCGATATTCCTGCTTCTTGGATGCTGCCTCACCTACTGGGCTTTTCCGGCACCACACTGTGACTCAGATCTGCAGCATCTGCCGTCCTCACTTTCTTCTACCATCGAGACTGAGAGGTGGGACTGGAGGACCTAGATGAGGTGCTGGTCCTTCAACAAATCAGAGAGAATGAAGAGCAGGACAGGAGAACTGAGGTGGAGTTGCTGCTCCTCCATCAGAGCGAACGAGGGGCAAGACTGGAGGACGAAGCTGGAGTGGCTGGTCCTCCTACCAATCTGGAATATTGAGTCGGGTGGAGATGAAACGCTGACAAATCAGGAAATGAAGTCGGCTCGAGCCCGACTCTCCACTGAGCTCCCTGGGAGGGTCGTGAGAGTTGGAACATTGTTTCAGATGGAGGGTTTATTTTTAAGTTTTCTCAGGAACAAGCAACAGTGTACCCACGGTACCAATAAATAGGAGAATTAGACTACAGCACCCGTGAAAAGGTAGAATTGGGCGAGGGCATCAGTAAATTGAAGAATTGGGGTAGTGGGATGAGTAAGTGGGAAAATTGTTGGGTATCATTAAATGGGAGATTTTGTGCACAGCGCGATTACATTTGAAATTTTGTGAGTGGTCCAGTATATTAGAGAATTGGAGCAGAGTATGTCCAAATAGGAGAATAGGTTCAGGATATTAATAAAAAGGAGAATTTAGGAGAAGATTTTCTAGCTCGGGTGCTCGTTGTTGTGGTTCTGTTCGCCCAGCTGGGAATTTGTGTTGTAAACATTTCGTCGCCCGTCTAAGTGACATCCTCAGTGCTTGGGAGCCTCCTGTGAAGCGCTTCTGTGATGTTTCCTCCAGTATTTATTGTGATTTGTATCTGCCGCTTCCAGTTGTCAGTTCCGGCTGTCCGCTGCAGTGGCCGGTATATTGGCTCCAGGTCGATGTGCTTGTTGATTGAATCTGTGGGTCAGTGCCATGCCTCTAGGAATTCCCTGGCTGTTCTCTGTTTAGTTTGTCCTATCATAGTAGTGTTGTCCCAGTCGAACTCATGTTGCTTGTCATCTGAGTGTGGCTACTCAGGATGGCAGGTCATGTTCGTTTCTGACTGTCAGTTCAGAAATGTTTTTGATGTATGGTAGTGTGGCTAGTCCTTTGGGTTGTGATATGTCCTCATTCCGTTGGTCTTTCCCTTCGGCATCTGGGGAAGTCCTAAACTACGAAAGCAACCACCACAACACACACAAAAGAAGTTGCATCAAGACACTTTTCAAAACGGCCACAACACACTGCAGTACACCAGAACTGCAAAAAGAGGAAGAAATACACCTATACAATGAATTCACCAAAAACGGATGCCCCCGCAATTTCATCAACAGATGCCTAAGGGAAAATCAACGGAATGAGGACATGTCACAACCCAAAAGACTAGCCACACTACCATACATCAAAAACATTTCTGAACTGACAGCCAGACTACTGCGACCACTAGGACTCATAACAGCACACAAACTAACAGCCACTCTCAGACAACAACTCACCAGGAGGAAGGACCCGATACCCAGCATAAGCCAAACCAATGTAATGTACAAAATCCCATGCAAGGACTGCACAAAACACTACATAGGACAAACAGGAAGACAGCTAAGGATCCGCATCCGTGAACACCAACTCGCCACGAAACGACGTGACCAGCTAAGCTTAGTAGCCATACACTCAGATGACAGGCAACATGAGTTCGACTGGGACAACACTATTATTATAGGACAAGCCAAACCGAGAACAGCCAGGTAATTCCTAGAGGCTTGGTACTCATCCGCAGATTCACTCAATAAGCACATCGACCTGGAACCAATATACTGGCCACTGCAGCGGACAGCTGGAACTGACAACCGGAAGAGGCAGATACAAATCACAATAAATGCCGGAGGAAACATCACAGATGCGCTTCATAGGAGGCTCCCAAGCACTGAGTATGTCACCTAGACAAGGGACGAAACGTCTGCAACTCAAATTCCCAGCTCGGCGAACAGAACCACAACAAAAAGGAGAATGTTGCAAGCAATAGCACATGCAGTATAGCCAGCACTAAGTGAAATCTAAATCAAATCAGCAGGGTACCAATACATGGAAGAAGTGTATCAGGGAACAACTAATTGGAAAGAATTGATGCAGAGGCATCAATTATTGGAGAATTCGGGAAGGTGCCAGTAAATTCGAAGTTGGGGAACTGGGACAGGAAAATACTGAATGGAAGAGTTGCTGCCAGTTCCAGAAATGAGAACACAGAAAATTATAGGCTCTTCTCCCCTCCATATTGCACTAAAACGTGGAACTAAATTAAGCCGTCTCTATCCCACACTATTTCAATTTCTTCCACATGTTTATCCAATTTGTGGGTAAGTTGGCAAATGGGAGAGTTGTTGTGGAGCAGCTGAGGCCTACATCGAGTGACAGAGTTGTGGAACACTGAAACAGACCCTTAAGTCCAACATCAGCCATGCCTAAATTTAAGAATTCTGGCAGATGACCACTAATTTGGAGGATCTTTTCGAGCAACTACTGAAGGGAGAAATTTGTCTCGGGCTTATTAGAACATAAGCGTTTGAAGCAGGATAACAGATAGTGAGAGTATTGATGCAGAAAGCAGTAAACGGAAGAATTGCTGCAGGACAATACTGGATGGGCGAAATAGTCTCAGAAGTGACTTGCCATCGAATCGGTGGAATTCTCCACTTGTGGGGTGCTCAACTCTAATTCGCCTATCCAGGATTCACACCCTCAGGAATGCATCTCAGACAATAAATTCCTTCTTCACTTCTGAACTTCTGACAAGGAAATATCCTCTTCTGCTGGAACCCTCATGATCAATAGTGCAGAAGTATCTTATTGTCAGAGGTTCGTTCCTAAGATTATGCCTCAATTTCAGATAACATGTGCAGAGGCAGTGCCTCTGTCATTAGGTCAGATGTGAAGAAATGCTACGCGACTAAAGGATCAGTACTGAAATAGTGCAACACTGTCAGTGGATCAATTCTGAAGCAGAAGCTGATGGATGGAGATTCAGTCCTGTGCTAGTGGCCTGTTGTCAGACAGTTACTGGTGAGGGAATGCCTCATTGTTAGATGTTCAGTCCTGACGGTATGACTCAACATAAGTGACATTGAGAATTTGTGTCACAATTACAAAGTCTGTATTGTGTTTGGAGTGCCTTATTAGCAGTGGCTAAAGAGAATGATAGTGCCTTTATGTCAGAAAATCGTTCCTGAATGTGTTCCACTTTGTCATAGGATTCGATCAGAGGCTGTACCTCAATGTAAAACGTCAGAACTGAGGGAGAGCTATATGATGAGAAGGTGAGGACTGACGTATTGAAGCTCTATTAGGGGGACAGATTGTCGGGAATGTTTTATTACCTGAGTATGAATACTGATACAATGCCTTATGAGAAGGAGTCAGAAGTGAGGGAGTACCACCCTTTCAAACATCAGTCCAGAGGTACTGCTACACCACCAGAGTGTTAGTTCTGTGGGAAGATGTCATTATCAGATGGTCAGTTCTGAGGCAGTGCCTCATTTCAAACAGTTCAGATTGGAGCGAATGCCACAGAATTGGAATATTGTCCTAAGCTAGTTCTTCCATTGAATTCAAAGTTTGTGCGAAGTTTTGTAGCCCGGGTGCTCGTTGTTGTGGTTCTGTTCGCCGAGTTGGAAGTTTTTGTTGCAAACGTTTCATCCCCTGGCTAGGCGACATCATCAGTGCTTGGGAGCCTCCTGCGAAGCGCAGAACACCAGACAGAGAATTCACCACTAAGGTAGATAGGAAAGTCACACACACAGACCAAGTCCTGAACTATGAAAGTAACCACCCCAACACACACAAACGAAGCTGCATCAGGACACTACTCAAAAGGGTCACAACACACTGCAGTACACCAGAACTGCAAAAAGAAGAAGAGGAACACCTATACAAGGTATTCGCCAAAAGCGGATACCCGCGCAACTTCATCAACAGATGCCGAAGAGAAAGTCCACGGAACGAGGACATACCACACCCAAAAGGACTAGCCACACTACCATACATCAGGAGCATCTCAGAACTGACAGCCAGACTACTGCGAACCCTAGGACTCATAACGGCACACAAACCAACAGCCACGCTCAGACAACAACTCACCAGAACGAAGGACCCGATACCCAGCATGAGCAAATCTAATGTAGTGTACAAAATACAATGCAAGGACTGCACAAAACATTATATAGGACAAACAGGAAGACAGCTAACAATCTGCATACATGAACATCAACTAGCCACGAAACGACACGACCAGCTATCCTTAGTAGCCACACACACAGACAACAAGCAACATGAATTCGACTGGGACAACACTACTATCATAGGGCAAGCCAGACAGAGAACAGCCAGGGAATTCCTAGAGGCATGGCATTCATCCACAAACTCCATCAACAAACACATCGACCTGGACCCAATATACCAACCACTACAGCGGACAGCTGAAACTGACAACCGGAAGCGGCAGGGACAGACCACTATAAACACCGGAGGAAACATCAAAGAAGCGCTTCGCAGGAGGCTCCCAAGCACTGATGATGTCGCCTAGCCAGGGGACGAAACGTTTGCAACAAAAACTTCCAGCTTTTCCATTGAATGCTTCTCTGCAAAACGTTTCAACTGATTTTATCATTCAATTTTTCGCTGCATTTCGTGGTGCCATGGCCTAATTCTGGAGTTTAGTTCCATCTTTACCAATTCTGCCAGTCACAAAAGTCAGACCCCAATTCTTCCAATGTCTGATGCACTGCTCCAAATTCACCCAATTAGATATGCCCTGGCATAATTCTTTCATTTAGTAGTTCCGTGTAGTGAATCTCCCGCTGCAAGTTTCCTAAATTTTGGTGTGCTGTGTACCATTTCATCCATTTACCGTTGCTTGAAGTCTTCCCTTTAATACTTCCCTGCAACAGTGCTCTAATGTTTGGACCCTTGCCGAAAATTTCCCATTTGCTTTCAGCATGCAACATTTTTTTTCCAATTTACTGAAGCCTCGGTTTTCTTCTACAATTTAGAGGTGATCTACTCCAATGCTCTAATTTATTGGCACATTGCACCATATCTCCCGTTTACTGATACCCTGTACCAATTCTCCCAATTGATGGAGAGCCACATGATTTGAGGTTCAGGGATGTCAGAAGGTCAGAATTGTGGGATGACATTACTGTCAGAAAGTAAGTACTGAAGGCTCGCACATGACCAATACTGAGGCAGTGCTTCATTGTGAGTTACCAAATTGTGGAAGTGCAAAACGATGCGAGATTCAGTATTAAGGTATGAAGCACAATCAGATTGTTAGTCCCAAAAAGTGACCTCTGAAAATGAGATATTGCAATTGAACTGGCACAATGACTTATGCAAATTCATAGAACAAATTTTCCAAATGTGTGGCTATCCCTCAGAACTAATCCTGTGATAATGTCGTCCTCCCTAAGTACTGAGTCCCTGACAATGAGGGACCCCATCCAGACTGAACCGACAGCAACCTGACCCTCCTGTCGCACACCTGAGCTGTCAACAATCAGGCACTCAATCAGTATTGAACCGCCCCCGACATCATGAGGCTCTCCCTTAGGACGGACGTCTGACAATAGCGTGCTTCCTTAGTGCTGACCCTCTAGAAATGGGCACTTATTCAGAACTGAACCTGAACATGTGGAAAATGCTTGAATTTGACCCCTTCCGATGATGCACTGTCTCAGAATTGTCCCTCTCGCAAGTGACTGATACCTCAATCCTGAAGTTCTGAAATGAATCCCTCTCTCAGGATGTTCTGGAAGTGCAGCGCTTGCTGAGTTCTGGGCACCTCACAGCACTTCACGAACTCAGGGCAATGAGGCACTCTTTCAGTATTGTCTGTCTGCTAATGAGGTAGTCCTTCAAACTTACGCTTTCAAACTGCTGATATATCTAACTGTGGACCGTGTAATCAATATCACTCTTGAAATTCTATCTCCTTTGTAAAGACACATTGCCTCAGTATTGACTGCCAGGCAATAATGCACTCCCACAGTGCTGTAAGTCTAACAGTGCTGCAAAACCTCAGGACTAACCCTCTGATCGAACTGGAATGCCTCAATACTGCCTGGGCATTGACCTTCGAACAATAATGCACTCCAATAGTTTAAGCGTGTGCAGTCTTGCAACACATTATTACCTACCCTCTGTTGGTGCTGCAATACCTGAGCAGTGACACATTGAGCTTTAGATCTGACCCACCGACAAAATGCCATTCGATCAGTATTGTCCCTCTGATGCTGTAGACTTTCCTCAGTATTGGCACTTTGATAATGACGGCCTTCCTCAGTACACTGTCTGACAGTTCCACGCTGCTGCAGTATTTACCCTATAAAGGTGTGACACGACTACACTCCTGACCAAATTAAAATTAGGCATCGGTTTAGTTTGGTACTCTGATAATGGTACACTCCCTCTTTGCTGAAGACACTCCTTCAGAATAACGGAGCAATTCCTCAAGACTGATCTTCCAGCAATGACTACTGCCTCAGCACTGACCCTCTGAAAAGGAGGCACAACCCCACTTCTGAACCCACACACAGAGGCCTTTCATCAAATCGAGCCAATGACAATGATGCATTCCCTCAGTTCTGATTCTGTGGCAGCACTGCAATACCTCAGTGCTGAGCCTTTAAATGAGCATCACTCCCTAAATTCTGACCCCAATACAATGAGGCACTACCTCAGAAGAGACGCGTTAAGAATGAACACACCCCCAGGATTAAATGTCTAATTACAAGGCGTTCATTTCGTACATAACCCCTGATAGAACCGCAATACCGTACTACTGACCATATAATGTTGCTGCATAATTTCAGTTCTGACTCCAATATACAATGAGGCACCGGGTCAATGCACTCAGAGCTGACAAAGAACAGCACAGTGACCCAGTGTTTAGCACTTGTGTCTCATAGCAAAATGAATCCGCGTTCGATTCCAGCACCAGGCGATTGTCTGTGTGGAACCGCACATTCTGCCCGTGTCTGCGTGGGTTTATTCCTCTAAAGATGTGCAGGCTCGATGAATTGACCCTGCAAAATTGTCCCAACTGTAGGCTATTAGTCAGAGATAAATGTGGCTAATGGGAATTTGGCTGTTTGGCTTTCTCTTCAGAGGGTCAGCATGGAATTGGTGGGCTGAAGGGGCGGTTTCCCCGCCGTAGGGATTCTAATTCTAATGTGGCACTCACTGATATCTGACCGTCATAAGATGATCATTGTCTGAGTATTTACCCTCTGCCAGTGATGCCGTCGCTCAGTGCTGAAACTCTGCCAAAGGGGCACCACCTGTGGACCGGCCTTCGACGTTGCTCCAAGGCCTTTGAACTGACCCACTGTTAGAGTTATGATTGGCACAATCGGTGATTGGTGTGGGAGTAGAGGGCCGGTCATCTCAGCGCCAGGACATCTTTTCAGACACCCTTCAGGGTCGTGTCGTCAGCCCAACAATCTTCAGCTGCTTCATCACTGACCTTCCCTCTGCCATCCAGTCAGAACTGTGGATGTTGAACGATGATTGCACAGTGTTCAGTATCATTTGCGACTCCTCAGATATTGACGCACTCTGTTTTCAAATGCAGTAAGATCTGGACAACATTCAGACTTGGGTCGACGAGGTGCAATTAGTATTTTGGCCACACAAATGCCACAAAATGGCATAACCGGTAAGAGCCCCTCTAACCACTGCCCCTTTTGTTTGTTTATTCTGGATCACATTGACACGAGGAGGGACATTTTGTTCGGCATGCTAAAAGAGATTAAGATGGACAAATTCCCCAGAACGAATGGGATCCAACCCAGGTTATTGAGAGAGGCGAGAGAGAGGAAATACATGGGGCCGTGACAGATGTCTGTGCAGCATACTTAAACACAGGTGAAGTACTGGAGGATTGGAGGCTTGTTTATGTTGCCCTCCTGCACAAGAGGGGTAGAAGTGATAATACTGGGCTGTACAGACCTGTGATGCTAATGTCAGTGGTGGGAAAGTTGCTGGACAATGTACTGAGAGTCGAAATATATCTTTATTAGGAAAATAATAGTTTTTATCAATGATAGGCAACATTGTTTTATGCGGGGGAGATCGTTTCTTAACAACTTAGTAGAGTTCTTTGACAATGTGACCAACTTGACAGATGAGGGAAGGGCTGTCGATGTCATATGCATGGACTTTATTAAGGCATTCAAAAAGCTTCCCCACGGTAAAGTCATGGAGAAAGTGAAGTCACGGGGTATGCACGGCGTTCTCGCTAGGCTGATAAAGAAGTGATTGGGCAGCAGAAGACAAAGAGTCGTAGGTGAAGGGAGTTTCTCAAATTGAAGAAACCTGACCACTGGTGTTCCATAGGGACGTGTGCTGGGGCCACTGTTGTTTGAGATATCCATAAATGATCTGGAAGAGAGCATTGTTGGCCTGATCAGTAAGTTTGCAGATGACACGAAGATTGGTGGATTAGCAGAACGCATAGGGAATTGCTAAAGAATACAGGAGAATATGGATAGACTGAAGACTCGGGCGGACAAGTGGCAGGTGGAGTACAATCCAGGTAAATGTGAGGTGATGCATTCTGGGAATTCTACTTCTAAAGTGAACTATACTGTAATATGTTGAGCCTTCGGAAATGTTGAGAGAGTTCTGGGAGTTCTGGTCCATTTTACCCTGAACGTGACTGCACAGGTGGATAGATTTTTCAAGAAAGCATAAGGCATGCTTGCCTAAGACCCTATAGATACCACCTCGCGGGAAGCGAGGCCCTGAACAGATAATGCAGAATAAATAAGGGGAAGTTTTTTTTCACTAAAAGCGCTGGTAGACCTGTTTCGAAAGCGGGCAGGTTGGTAGTGGATGATGAAAATTAAAATAGTAGAGAATAGTCATACAGTTATATTGTTACTAGACTGTTGAATGTTTTAGACCAGCCCTGCATAATAACGAGACTGTACTTTGGGAAATGAACAAAGGGTATGTTGAACGAAGACTCTGGCTGAGAGAGAAAGAGAGACTTTTACGGCTGAGCTCTTGCCTGTTCGCAGCAATGATCTGAATGATAGAAAGAGAGAGCAGCTGTAATTTGCAGAACGTTTCTGTGCGAGAGAGAGCCTGTATAGTTTAATCATCGTGGTCTGTTTTGTATGCATAATTAGGTGTTGGTAGTTAAATGTTTGTGCTTTGTTTCCCTGGAGCTCGAGATCCAGAGTTATTTTGATTTTATTTTGCACTGTGAGAATTTAAGATAGACTTTTTTTGAGAGACAGAGTTTTCAAGAAACTGTTAGTGATTGGTGCATTCGGCAGATGCAGTGTTAGACTGCTTGAGGGTGAACAAACGAGAATAGGATTTCTTTATTAACAAGCTGCAAGAGAAGACGTTTAGGAATTGATGTATTGGCAAGGCACAATTTTAAGTTAAAATGTTAGGGATTGATTATAGTGTTGACGAAGTCGTACCAGACCTGAATGGCATGAGGAGGTGATTTGTGAGAGCAGAGATAATACATTAGCTAGACTGAAATATATGTTAGTTTGGATAAAGGGACTGCAGTTGAGATACTGAGCAAGATATTTTCAGTAGCACGAAAATGATATTGTAAGAATTTCTGAGAAAATGGAAGAAAGAACTGTGGATTTATTGACTAAATGACCAAAGGAATGTACCTTCGATATACGTTTGTGCAATGAGATGGGAGGTCTAATTAAGACCTACAAGCAGAAAGGGAAATCTAAAAATACGAACCAAAAGAGTGTTCAGCAGATGGAAATAGTGAAAATGTTCAGGAAAGAGGGCGATGAATTCAATGTAGCTTGTCAGTCACGCGTGGTGACGAGCAAAGCTGCAAAAGAATAAGCTGAGCAGTTACAGGAAACAGTAAATGGTATAACGGCTGCAGAAAGGAAGTTTGAGGGGGATCTGCCTCTGGAGGTAGTATGGGCTGAAGTCAGAAATGGGAAAGGTGCAGTCACCTTGTTGGGTGTTTACTATAGGCCCCCCAATAGCAGCAGAGATGTGGAGAAACAGATTGGGAAACAGATTTTGGAAAGGTGCAGAAGCCACAGGGTCGTAGTCATGGGCGACTTCAACTTCCCAAATATTGATTGGAAGCTCTTTAGATCAAGTAGATTGGATGGGGCGGTGTTTGTGCAGTGTGTCCAGGAAGCTTTTCTAAACCCGGAATGTAGATTGTCCAACCAGAGGGGAGGCCATATTGGATTTGGTACTCGGTAATGAACCGGGACAAGTCGTGGGCTTGTTAGTGGGTGAACATTTTGGTGATGGTGACCACAATTCTGTGACTTTCACCTTGGTTATGGAGAGAGATAGGTGCGCACAACAAGGTAGATTTTATAATTGGGGGAAGGGAAATTACGATGCTGTAAGGCAGGATTTGAGGAGCATACGTTGGGAGCATAGGCTGTCAGGGAAGGATGTGGTGGAAATGTGGAACTTTTTCAAAGAGCAGATACGACGTGTCCATGATATGTATGTACCTATCAGGCAGGAAAGAAATGGTCGTGTGAGGGAGCCTTGGTTGACGAGAGAGGTTGAATGTCTGGTAAAGAGGAAGAAGGAGGCTTACATATGGTTGAGGAAACAGGATTCAGACAGAGCAGTGGAGGGATACAGGATAGCCAGAAGGGACCTGAAGAAAGGGATTAGGAGAGCTAAGAGAGGGCATGAAAAATCCTTGGCGGATAGGATCAAGGATAACCCCAAGGCATTTTATGCGTATGTGAGAAACCTGAGAATGACGAGAACGAGGGTAGGTCCGATCAAGGACAGTAGTGGGAGACTGTGTATTGAGTCGGAAGAGATAGGAGAGGTCTTGAACAAGTAATTCTCTTCAGTACTTACGAACGAGAGGGACCGTATTGTAGAAGAGGAGAGTGTGAAATGGACTGGTAAGCTAGAAGAGATACCTGTTAGGAAGGAAGATGTGTTGGACATTTTGAACAACTTGAGGATAGACAAGTCCCCCGGGCCTGACGGGATATATCCTAGGATTATGTGGGAAGCAAGAGAGGAAATTACAGTACCGTTGGCAATGATCTTCTCGTCTTCACTGGCAACGGGGGTGGTACCAGGGGACTGGAGAGTAGCGAATGTTGTGCCCCTGTTCAAAAAAGGGAATAGGGATAAACCCGGGAATTACAGGCCTGTTAGTTTTACGTCTGTGGTAGGCAAAGTAATGGAAAGGGTACTGAGGGATAGGATTTACGAGTATCTGGAAAGACACTGCTTGATTAGGGACAGCCAGCACGGATTTGTGAAGGGTAGGTCTTGCCTTACAAGTCTTATTGAATTCTTCGAGGAGGTGACCAAGCATGTGGATGAGGGTAGAGCAGTGGATGTAGTGTACATGGATTTTAGTAAGGCATTTGATAAGGTTCTCCATGGTAGGCTTATGCGGAGGTCAGGAGGCATGGGATAGAGGGAGATTTGGCCAATTGGATAGAAAACTGGCTAACCGGTCGAAGGCAGAGAGTGGTGGTAGATGGTAAATATTCAGCCTGGAGCCCAGTTACAAGTGGAGTTCCGCAGGGATCAGTTCTGGGTCCTCTGCTGTTTGTAATTTTTATTAATGACTTAGATGAGGGAGTCGAAGGGTGGGTCAGTAAATTTGCAGATGATACGAAGATAGGTGGAGTTGTGGACAGTGAGGAGGGCTGTTGTCGGCTGCAGAGGGACTTAGATATGATGCAGAGCTGGGCTGAGGAGTGGCAGATGGAGTTCAACCCTGCCAAGTGTGAGGTTGTCCATTTTGGAAGAACAAATAAGAATGCGGAATACAGGGTTAATGGTAGGGTTCTTAGTCAGGTGGAGGAACAGAGGGATCTTGGGGTCTATGTACATAGATCTTTGAAGGTTGCCACTCAGGTGGATAGAGTTTGTAAGAAGGCCTATGGAGTATTATCGTTCATTAGCAGAGGGATTGAATTCAAGAGTCGTGAAGTGATGTTGCAGCTGTACAGGACTTTGGTTAGGCCACAGTTGGAGTACTGTGTGCAGTTCTGGTCGCCTCACTTTAGGAAAGATGTGGAAGCTTTGGAGAGGGTGCAGAGAAGATTTACCAGGATGTTGCCTGGAATGGAGAGGAAGTCGTATGAGGATAGGTTGAGAGTTCTCGGCCTTTTCTCGTTGGAACGGCGAAGGATGAGGGGTGACTTGATAGAGGTTTATAAGGTGATCAGAGGAATAGATAGAGTAGACAGTCAGAAACTTGTAACACAGAGTGTTACAAGGGGACATAAATTTAAGGTGAAGGGTGGAAGGTATAGGGGAGATGTCAGGGGTGGGTTCTTTACCCAGAGAGTGGTGGGGGCATGGAATGCGCTGCCCGTGGGAGTGGTAGAGTCAGAATCATTGGCGACCTTTAAGAGGCATTTGGATAGGTACATGGATGGGTACTTAATCTAGGTTAGAAGTTCGGCACAACATCGTGGGCCGAAGGGCCTGTTCTGTGCTGTATTGTTCTATGTTCTATGTTCTATGTTCTAAAGCAGCAATCAGTCCCACTATATACCCCGATGTGGAGGATTTCAATAGACCTCTTCCCTACTCGAATGAAGAGGCATTGAAGCAGTGTCAACTAATAAAGGGAACAGTAGAAATAGAAGGACAGGTAGAATGGGACGGAAGTGCGGAAGACAAAAATGAACTGAGGGAAAGAAGAGAAAGAGCGAAAAGGTACAGGCAGTGGCATACAGAAGCTATACAACGAGAGAAAGAAAAGCTGAAACATGAGATTATTGTGCTGCGTGGGCTCAGAGAACAAAAAGCGATTGAGGAATACTCATGGCAATATGAAAGGGGGCTGAAGAGAAAAGAATTGAAGGTGATGCAGAGGAAGCAGAAAGCGATGATGAGAGACAAGGAAGGAAAACGCCCTAGTTCCGAAAGAATGGGAGGAATTGGAAGTAGCTTCGGCCTCAGAGCCAGAGGGGCAATTATTGAGAAGTAGTACAGGTAAAGGGAAAAAATGGGCCAACAGGGAAGGATGCTACAACTCCTTATAAACCGACAATACATTCGTTGGGGAAATCAGAATCTGGAACGGCTGACGAATGTTCTGCCCAGTTTACACGAGGGAGCAGGAAAGTGGTTCAGGGCTTTTGAAGATGAAACCACAGGGCGATTGCTGGCTACAGGAGACTTGAAGGCACTTGTGGTGAATTTGGTATGTTGCCCGAACCTAAAGGAAATAATAGTCTGAGCCCGTTTGAAGAAAGCGGCAGGTAATTAATTGATAGATGGGGTCGTGATTGATCGAGTGAGACAGAATGTATGACAGGCCTTAAGAGACTGTTCTCCACTTAAGACAGATCCCCAGGCTTTGAGAGGGGATCCACTGGTAGAAAGGGAAAACACGACTGCTTACATTGAGAAGCAAATAATAACGTGGAGGCTGGAAACAGAGAAAGGCAGAGAAACTAATCAGTTGCTGACCACAATGCTCCAGACTTATACACATAATAGTAAGGTCTTTGGGAGTTTTGCTGAACAAAGAGACCTTGGAGTGCAGGTTCATAGCTCCTTGAAAGTGAAGTCGCAGGTTGATAGGATAGTGAAGAAGGCGTTTGGTATTCTTCCCTTTATTGGTCAGAGTATTGTGTACAGGTTTGGGGAAGTCATGTTGCAGTTGTAGAGGACATTGGTTAGGCCACAGTTGGAATATTGCGTGCACTTCTCGTCTCCTTTCTATCGGAAAGATTGTGTGAAACTTGAAAGGGTCATAAGTGATTTACGAGGATGTTGCCAAGGTTGGAGTATATGAGCTACAGGGAGAGTTTGAACAGGCTGGGGCTGTTTTCCCTGGAGTGTCGGAGGCTGAGGGATGACCTTGCAGAGGTTTACAAAATTATGAGGGGCATGGATAGGTTAAACAGACAAAGTCTTTTCCCTGGGGTCGGGGAATCCAGAACCAGAGGGTATAGGTTCAGGGTGAGAGGGGAAAGATATAAAAGAGACCTATTGCTCAACTTGTTCACGCAGAGGGAGATACGTGTAAGGAATGAGCTGCCAGAGGGTGTGGTGCAGGCTGGTACAATTGCAACATTTAAGAGGCATTTGGATGGGGATGTGAATAGGAAGGGTTTGGAGGGATATGGGCCGGGTGGTGGCAAGTGGAAAAAGATTGTGTTGGGACATCTGGTCGGCATAGACGGGTTGAACCGAAGGGTCTGTTTCCATGCTGTACATCTCTCTGACTCTATGACTCTAAATTCTATCATTGAGGCAATGCCCTCCCAATTCAGGTCAACACTGCAGGAGGTGGTGGCTCTGACATCATCAATGAGCCATCAGGAAGTTAGAAGTCATGTAGCTCATGCAGTTGAATGGTTTCGAAAAAAACAAAGACAACCCCTCTGAATGGCAATAGGAGGTGCAAGTGAACCAGGCGCAAAGCAGCTCGAAGTGCTTAAAAAGAAAGAAAAAGAGAAAGCTAAAAAGGTGCTGCCAGTAAGAACCGACACAGTAATCAACACTGGTGTGAAGCATGTGCCCACGCAACGGGTGTCCTGTCAAGTAGCCAGACAGTGGCCAGAAAGTCATATGCCAGGAATGGAGGTTTTGAGGGAAGCTTTTCCGCAGGTGATGTATCCAGGGCATGGCAGATCTAAACAACAAGTGAAACAGAACTGCGGTCTCCAAGGTTAGAGACGTTTGAATGGAGGACGTAGGTACATGATAGATAATCAGGCTCAAGGTGTGTGGGGTGGTGGGGGGCGGGCGAGGGTGTTCGGCAAAAATGATGTGCTGAGGAGGCCTTCAACCGGGCGACTTTAGCAGGAATTGCCCTTATTGGGCAAGGCCCTCTCTGCCCGACAGCGGGCCCAGACGGCGGGAATCTCCAGTGCCTATTTCCCAGACGCCTGAAGGACCAGCTGAACCTATTAACCCACACGGGATGACCTAGGGATGCCCTGAAAACCTGGATGTAAAGAGGCACTTCTGGGCAGGAGCATGGAAGGCTGATCAAGAACCAGTAATTCGGGTTAATATTTAAGGGCGGCAGACGCCGGTCATGATAGATACTGGAGCTACGTGCAGTTGTGTCCGGCCACTGTCTGCCTCGTACTTTCCCATGTCAAGTAAATTTGTTTCAACAATAGGGTTCTCAGCGAAATTACAGTTAACTCGATTTACAGCTCCAGTAGGATTAGAAATGTAACGTAGGGATATCGTTTGCCAATGTTAGTGTGTAAAGATGCAGCAACTAACTTGTTAGGTAGGGTTGCTTTACTACAGTTAAAAGTAAGATTGGAATGCAAACAGCAAGGCTTGGCTCGTAGAAAAGGCCAATACACAATCAGTGATGCAAGAAGTAAAATATGTTTATGTTTATTGGATAGGGGATATCGGAAGTGATACTCAACATACTTGGCGGATGTGGGAAGCAAAAGTATTGACGATGTTGACTCATGCAAGACAACTCAACTTTACAGTGATATTTGATGAGTCTCAGAATGAAGTGTTAGAGAGTCAGTGGCAGTGGGTGGTCACCGCTCCACAACATTTGAGAAGTGAAGCAATTGTATTAGGGGAGCAGGGAGTGATTCTGCAAATAGACAGAAATGCTTTCCTGGAAAAGTGGTATAGCCCGTGCCAGGCGCTGCACCGCATGTAACCTTACTGGTGAATAAGGGATATCAATCTAAAGACTTCAGATCTATAGCCAGGGATGTAGAAACAGTTAAGGAATGGCATATTGTCACGACAGGGGTTTGGGAATCCGGGGATGGCAGCTATATTAACTTCCTCGCATGCTGCAACCTGACAGGGAATCCGAAGGAAGTCACAATAACACCCCAGTGGAGCGTGTCAGTGACAGCGGAGGAAGATGATTAATATGGTAATGAGTAATAGGAAATATTACTTGCCCCTTTGTGATCACACCATGATACAGGTGTGGTGAGAATGAAATGAGCTAGCCCAGTGGAAATAGGTTGAAAGTAGGAGCTATTCTGCCTAGGAGACCGCAGTATCCTTTAAAGCCAGAGGCAGTAAAGAGAATACCAACAACAGTATAAAGATTGCTGAAGGCATGGGTACTTAGAAAATTGTAGTACCTGCAATACTCCTTTGTTACCAGTCTTAATGGCAGACTGGTCGAAATGGAAACTTGTACATGATTTAAGAGAAGTAAATGAGGTAGTGGAGGATTGTCCACCAGTTGTTCCTAATCCGCACACCCTGCTAACTAATGTTCCCCCACAGGCAGCTTGGTTCTCGATAGTATATTTATGTCCTGCTTTTATTTAGCATTCCCCTAGCACAGCTCAGTGGGCATCTGTTTGCTTTTGCATCAAAAGGTCGGCATTACACTTATACAATAATGCCCCAGGGTTTTAACAGTACACCGCAAGTATTCAACAAAGGTAAAAATCAGACGAAAAAGTATGCTGATACACTATGTTGATGATTTGCTTGAGCGTTCAGATAGTCAGGAACAGTGTGAGCGAGATACCCTTTTCATCTTGAAAAAAAAACTTTCGGCGGGGGGGGTGGGGGGGGGGAGGGGCGCGGCGGGGGGAGGGTGCATAAGGTCTCCATGAAAAAACCTGCAGATTTTGAAAAGAACAGTTCGAGTATTTGGGGAGGCTGGTTGCGAAGGGCACAAAGGCAATTGCACCAAGTCATATTGAAGCAAATGTTAAAATTCCTGGACCAGAGACAGGATAGCAAATGATAACATTTCTGGGCATGACAGGATTTAGCTCAGATTGGATTGAGGAGTATGCTGAGATTACAGAACCCTTAAAGAATAGGATGCCGGAGGTCGGACATTCATGTTTACGGGATGCTTTGCAGTGGAATGAAGATTCTATGACATTTTTCAATATCCTTGAACGAACCTTGCTGTTAGCTTTAGCTTTGGCCTTGCCTAATTACGACAAACGTTTTCAACTTTATGCGTCAAACAGGTGAACAAGATACGCAGCTGCATTACTGATGCAGGAGGCGTGTCAGGCAGGACCAGTCCCAGTCTCGGACAATTGAATTGGAATCTTGCCCACAGCCGTGTTCAGCTCAGTTGAGTGAAGGTAAAGCATTGATGGCGGCCTGTGAAATGATGAAGAGTTAAAAAGCTGACAGTTATACTGATTCGGCTTATGAACATGGTATATTCCACCTATGTTTGGCAGTGAGGACGCAAGGAGGCTTAAAGACGAGAAACAGGGATCCCATACAACACTGCCAGCAGATTCTAGAGTTGACGACGGCAATGATGAAGCTAAAGGCATGAGCTACCATTAAGTGCTAAACAAACAGAAAAGTAGTGATATGGTGATTATGGGTCATCAGACAGCGGATGAAGCGGGTAAGCTAGCTTCGAGTTGTTCTTCATCTATTATTGCGCCTCAGATGTAGATAGAACCAGAAGCGACGACAAAGGATCTTATTGAAATACAGCGGAGGGCTACCCTGGCTGAGCAAACGCTATGGAAGCAGAGGCGTGTAAGGCAGCATCAAGAACGTTTATGGACAACAGAGGAAGGTCCACATCATTGTTGACAATTCTTACATCAGAGGCGAATGGAATAGATCACTTCGCGCGAGGGGAAGTGCTGAGAAAGATAAAGCGCAATGGTTTCTGCCTACTATACCTGCAGGTTCCAGTGGACTACGTATTGCCACAATATGATGTGTGTGAACACAGAACAATATTAGGAAGGGGAGAACGACCCCTTTAGGAAAAATACCAGTGTCTGAATGGCCATTTAAGCATTCAGTAATTGACTGCGTGGACATGATAAAGAAGTTGAGGGTGAAAAGGTACATGTTCGTGGCAAATGATAGTCTTAGCAGATGGGTAGACGCTGTCTCTTCCAAAATGCAGGAGCTGCGACAGTAGTGAAATGTCTGAGGAATGAATCTATCCCAAAGTTTAGTATACCGTCAGAAAACAGTTCCGAAAATGGGTCTGCCTTCATTCACAAAGTAGGTAAGCTGGTGTTGCAGTCTCAAAAAGAGGTTTGGGTGCTTGTATCATCCCCAGCCAGAGGGAGTGGCGGAAATAATTTATGGGATATTGAAAGCCAAACTAAACAAGATCTGCGCAAGCACCAAGCTTAATTGAGTTGATTCAATGCTTCTGGTGCTAATGATTTATCGCAAGCAGACTAATCACGTGACCAATGTAATACCACATAAGATGCTCACAGGTAGGACTATGTCAGTGTCCAAGTGGAGAGGCCACTACAAAGGGCCTAGTTTGGAGCAGATAAGCTTAGAACTTAAACACGAAATGCAGTAGCTAACTGTATACATGAGACTAACCATATTCAGGAAACACAAATGGAACAAGCACCTCTCAACAAGGAAAAACCTATTAGCCCGGGGACTGGGTGTAAGTGCGGGTTTTTCGAAGATGCTTGAATTAGCCGAGGAGACAGTGACCTTTCATGCTGACTAAGGCATCACCTACCGCCATCCAAGTGGAAGGACGACACACATGAAACCAACTTAATCATTGTATTCAAGCTCTCCCATCAGCACAAGCTAACCATACCACCGAGGTAACTGGTGCTGCAGCTGAGGAACGTGGACACAGGCAGAGCACACAGGAGGCTACTACATCTCAGCAGGGTTCCAGACAAGGTGCACATGAAGTTCTGTGATATACTGATCATTCCACAAATGATAGCGATGGCGATGTGGAGCATAGCTCGTCTCCTGGCGGCGGAGATGGGGAAAAGATGAGGGACGCCCCTAATCACCTCCTCTCTGATACAAGGCTTGCATACTCAGAATTGGAAACCATTAACTTGTCAAACCTGGACTGGGAATGCCAGGGCCACTCATGCTGGGAGGCAAAGACGTATTAGAAGTGCAGATCTTGTTGCACTAATATGTGCACATGCCAGTGACAGTCACTGGTATCAATGGACAAACTTCACGGCCTTAATTTTGGCTGGACAGGACTGTTTCTTGTGTACCAATGCGACCCCTTCGTACTATGTTGTCCGTGTGCCCTATAACTCGACCACCTGTACTTAATGGCATTTGCATTGACGAACTCTTAACCTGGATGATTCATCAACTTACATACAGTCCCATTGCCCCTTTTGGTGCCTCATACTACAGACCTTGACGATGTTGTGAGCAGGCAGCAACTCCAACGATGGTGTAGCTATAGTGCGCCGGGGTCCAACAGTAAGACTAATTACACGTTCCCCATGGCTGCTTTCAGGATACGGGAAAGGTTGAGATTTCAGTGCTTCAATAAAAATTGTTCGACACCAGTCGGCTATTTTAAGGGTCTTTGAGAGACTATGATTGATCTCGAGGTGGACACCACATTTGGGACTCTCATAAATTCAAAATGCATCCAACTGGCAGATACATGGTGGCTGTGTGGTAAGAAATGAAGTGGCAGCTCTGCCCAGGAAATGCTCCTACACTAAGTAGTTATATCACAACACGCGCAGTTTGACTCTACGTCACAGTCAGATTTGTGCTGAACTAAGTGAAGGTGTCTCCCTGATTCATCGACCCGGATTGATAGCATGGGACAGCCAAGAAGTATTCCTAATGAGTTTAATGAGATTGCAGCAGGATGAGAGGCTCTTAGCACAGTTAAAGGGGTTAGGAACAATGCAGAATGGATTAATTATATTTATTACAATCAGCAGAGATTTATCAATTATACTGACAGTGCCGTGGTGGCCTTGGGAGAATAAATTGGTTGCCACTACCAAAATGACACGGCAAAACAGACAGGCTTGACATTGGATACTGACAGAAAAAGGCCGGGTTGGTGTCATGTTTGGGGAGTATTGCTGTACCTTTATACATAGCCATACTAGCCCTGGGCGACATTTACTAAATCAAGTAAACTAAACAATCTAAGACAGGACGTAAAAGATAACGTGGGGTTTTGGTCAGCAGGCTTTTGATTGGTTGAATAATATATTAGGACCTCGGGGAGTAGGATTTATCAAGATTAATGTTATTATAGGTGCGGTTTTACTTGTTGTCATCTTCGTCTTTTGTTGTGGCTTACCTCTTATTAAGTCTTCTTTTAGATTGCATCACCACACAGAAACTTGTGCTCATTTTAGTTACCCCAGAAGTACTTCTTATTCTGAGAGAGCCCCACTGCTCCGCTATTATGATCTGACAACTGCCACGGTGCAACGAATATGTCCACGAGGGGCCATGGATGACACTGCTGAAAAACGTGTGGGTCCGAGATTGTGAAGAATCTTGGGATTTTAATTTTCTATTCTGGTAAATGGGGGAAAGGTTCCACCACCTCCAAATAGACCCCACCACCAAGGATATATTTCCCTCCGCTCTCCTATTAGCGTTCTGGAAAGACCACTCCCTCTGCGACTCCCTCATCAGGTCCACACCCCCCACCAACCCAATCTCCACTCTCTGCACCATCCCCTGCAACCGCAAGAAATGCAAAACGTGCGCCCACTCCTCCCCCTCACTTCCCTCCAAAGCCCCAAAGTATGCTTCCATATCCGTCACAAATTCACCTGCACCTCCACACACATCATTTACTGCATCCGATGCACCCGATGTGGCCTCCTATACATTGGGGAGGCATACCGCCTACTTGTGGAACGTTTCAGAGAACACCATTGGGACACCCGCACAAACCAAACAAAGCGACTCGTGGCTGAACACTTTAACGTGCCCCTCCCACTTCGCCAAGGACATGCAGGCCCTTAGCCTTCTCCATCGCCAGACCATGGCAACACGACGCCTGGAGGAAGAGCACCTCATCTTCCACCTCGGAACCCTCCAACCACAAGGGATGAATGCAGATCTCTCCAGCTTTCTCATTTCACCTCGCCCCCACCTTATCTCAGTCCCAACCCGCGGACTCAGCACCGCCTTCTTGACCTGCAATCTTCCTCCCGACCTCTCCGCCCCCACCCCCTCTCTGGTCGATCACCCTCAGCTTAACCTCCTTCCACCGATCGTATTCCCAACGCCCCTCCCCCAAGTCCCTCCTCCCTACCTTTTATCTTAGTCTGCTTGGCACACCCTCCTCATTCCTGAAGAATGGCTTATGCCAGAAACGTCGATTCTCCTGCTCCTTTGATGCTGCCTGACCTGCTGTGCATTTCCAGCAACACATTTTTCAGCTCTGATCTCCAGCATGTGCAGTCCTCACTTTCTCCGAGAAAGGGTTTTCACCCAAGGTACAGCAAAACCCATTAAGTCTCTGACTCCGAATATTTTTTTAGTCCGAGTTGTGACCTACATTGTTTGTATTAGACGCAAGAGGGTCTGAATTTATTGTTGTAATTCTTTAGGTGAGACCAGTAGGTCTCAAAGGGAAGAAATATGGAAACTAAAGAAAGCATGGGAATAGGTAAAGCATAAAGACCACTGGCGACTTATTGAAACGGGCCTGTGGAATGCAGAATGGGCTACGAATTGTGGAATCCTCTTACAGCAATTAGCAAGATGAGATCACACAGTTAGTAATGTTTGCCTCACCTGCTAAGTAACATTCTGACAGGATTAGGACCACAAATGTTGTGACATCTTATTAAATACCTAAGTTATAGTTAGTAGAGTCAGCCTGCTTGAGAATCTTGACAGTAAATATCTAATCATCACATTAGGAAATTATGAAGTACGGTCTGTATTGAAAGGCCATTCTTGCAAATGCTGACACTAAATATTGGATTGTGATATTAGAATAACATTCAGTAGAATGTCGGAAACAGTACAGTGGACAACTAAAGAGATAATGGTCACTAACGTCACTGGTTTATTGTGCAGCTAGACTGAGGTACTTTTGATTAGTATAGTTGGACATGCTGATAAGCTAACAGAACCATAATAAAAATGTATAAATAGACACGGAGCCTGAGGATCGTGGGCAATCGAGAATCTGCTTTCTGAGTCTCACTGTATTTGTTAGCAAATAAACGATCTGCTTCTTGAAGAACTCTTCTGGTGATTCTTTACTTTTACATCACAGCAATGGGTGGCAGACACTTGGGAGCACCACCAGCTGCAGGTTCACCTCCAAGCCTCTAAATACACTGACTTGGAAATATACCGCCATTCCTTCACAGGCGTTAGTTCAGAATCCTTCAATCCTCTACCTTCCAGCATTGTCCGTCAACCCACAGCAAGTGGACTTCAGCGGTTCACGAAAGGTAGTTCACCACTACCTTGTCAACGGCAATTAGGAAGGAGCAGATAATGCTGGCCAGCCAGCGACACCCAAGTTGCAGAAATGAACGCAAACAAAAACGGAATTGAAAGTAAAATATCACGGCGTCAAAGCATCTTGATGTATCTTTTCTCTCATGACTGTCCCACTATTCAGCTGTAGTTAAATACTTCGATAGCATTTCTGTTCCTGGTCAATCACTGGCACTTTTGTTCAAACAAAACCGCACTAGCTCCACTAGATTACCAGTGAAAGACTGTGGATACCAACCGGTGAAGTGAATTGGACATTGTCATCCACGTTTGAGTGTTCTGACCACACAAACATGCGACCAATCTTCCTTCCTTTTCTCTTTTATTTGTTTTTGTTGCTGTATGTCCTATTTGTAAATTCTTGCCTCTGATATCACATGAACAGCACATTTTTCTTCTGTCAAGGTTGTCTTGCAAAATAAAAATATTCCTTTACGTTTTACTTTTTGCCAGATACTGTGATAAACCCGTGGCTTCTGAATAGGGGAGTCCGCAGCTTCTTTCTTTTGTCTCCCTGGTTAATCCGACTTGTGCCTACTTTGTCATCCCAACAACCCATGAATTATTAAAATTCGCTGTTTGAGCTTCTTTTTATTTCAATGATTCAAGATTCGTTTCAAAAGACTGTGATCAGTCATGGACAATCTTTTCCCATTTCCAAACTCCCTCAACTCTAGCTTACTGCTCAGTTAGCGTTCAATATAAATAACTGAACATGATCTTGATATCAAGGGGCTAGGAAAGTTGTTTATTTCCATGTTTCATTTTTCATTCCAAAGCTTTAATTTGCATGAGCGTTGCAGAAATTTTGCTTTGCAAATCATGCAAAAAGCAGTGGGATCCGATGGGACGAATCGCTCTGGAAGTATTCGCCCTGGTCTGGAGCCAGTTCATGAGATAACGTCCTGACACTGAGGAGGGAACTGTTGAGCTGAGGGGATTGGGATGCAGCGAAATCGGGAGAGTTCGATATACTATTCAGCCAGACGGGAAGTAGTTACTGAGGCAGTGTGGGATATTGAGACTGTGGGAAATGGAATCTAGTGTCAAAGGGGTACTGGGATGTAATGACTGAAGGGGACTGAGATGTAGCGACTTCAGAGATTGGAATGTCGTCGGTGAGGAGCGTATGAGATGGAAACTAACGATGGTAGGAACTCGTGCAAGATAGTGACTAAGATCGATGAACTCTAGAGAGTCGGATGTAACGAATGAGAGAGAGAGATGCAGTGATTTATTGAAACTAAATGAGGTGATTTGGGAGTGTGTGAGGTACGGAGTGAGTGGAGAAGGATGCAATGATTACTCAGGATTTGGATGTAGTGACTGACGGAGAGTGGAAAATTGTCACTGAGGTTACTACACTGTAGTGTCTGAGGCGGTGTACGATATAGTGACAGTGGGAAGTGGGCTGAGGTGATTGAGAGGGATACGGATGTCGAGACTCAGGAGGAGTTGCTGACTGAGGGTGTTTTAAGTGAATCATGTGCCCTGTATGAAATCGGTGGTGTTGTTCTGACTTTTGGAAAAACAGAATTCAGATTCTAACATTCCTTCCCCCACCGCAACCACACACACACTGCGCTGTCACAAATGCCTGGTCTCTCTGCCCAAGATGAAGTTAATCTACTAACTTTATTTCCTCCCACCTCGACGCTGCACGGGGTTCTGCGTCGTAGGTACACATAGAAATGCGACATATATTAACCATCTCGAACTCATGCAAATATCCGTTACTTCACCTTCCATCCTCCTGTTCATGAGTTGGTCACAACTCACAGACTCAGTGTACAATGAATAGGAATTCGCACCATATTCTTCTTCCTATAACCTACAGGTGTGCCGTTAGTCCCTAATCTGTCACATCTTGGAGAACTTTTTTCCCCACAGAAGGATTCTGAACATTGACAGGGAAGCAACGACTTCTGACTCGCTATAGGGTATTGGAGCATGTTAAGCTCAGACCACTGCTATCCTTCTTTCCTTTCAATTTTTATCTGCTGTCTTTCTGTATCTTTCTGTCTCTCTCTCTCTTTCTGTCTGTCACTCAGTCTTTCTGTCTCTGTGTTTGTCCATTTGTTTCAATTGCTTATTCTCTGTCTTCTCTTTCTCTTTTCTGTATCTTTGTCTCCCTATCTGCCTGGCGCTATTTGTTTGTTCCTCACAGCATCTGTCTCTGTCTATCTGTCTCTGTGCATTGCTCTCCCTGTTTGTCTCTGTCTCTCTCCCTTTCTGTCTATCTACCTGTCCCCATTTCTCTCTCTGCTCACTTTTGACTCTGTATGACTGTCTCCCTCCGTCTCTGTCTCTGTGTTTCTCTATCTCTGTCTGTCTGTCTGCCTGTCTCTCTAGGTAAGTTTGTGTGTTGTCCGTCGCTCCTCGTTTCACAATCTCTTTGCTTTTGTTCCTCACTTGCTCATCCACCTTGTAGAGACTGCCCTTGATACCTTTTGATCTTTATTATCTCATCTTAAAACAGTCTTCTTTCACTTTATTTCTCATGCTCATCTCTCTTTTTCTGTTTGTCTGACTCTCGTAGCAAGGGTCACTCGGCCCGAAACGTTAAGTCTAATTTGTCTCTGTCAGAACTGTTGAGCTTTTACTACAATTTCTGCATTCGTTCCCTCCAACAAAATCCTGCTCATGTAAATATCCAAATGATTTTAAATGCTGCAACAGCACTGACATACACCAATTCGCTTGCAATTCATTCTACATGCAAACCACTCTCTACGTAACAACATTGCCCCATGCCCTTTATAAAATGTACTCCACGCACCTTAAAGATATGTCTCCTAATTCTGAGTTTCCCGAAACTAAGAAAACCAAACCCCTGCTATTCACCGAATCCATGCCCATCCCAATTTCATATACCTCTATGAGGTCATCCATCAACCTCCCACGGCACAGTGAAAAAAGTCCAAACCAATTCCGCCAAAATTTTATAGCTAAGCCTAACATCCCAGCAACATTACGGTGAATCTTTTCTGAATCATTTCCAATTTACTAATATCCTTCCGAAAGCAGTGCGACCAGAATTCCACACAGTCCTCCAGAAAACAACCAGCACGACCTCATCATGATGTCGCAAATTCTGTACTCAAAGAACTGAAAAATGAATACAGCTTGTATCTGAGAGTCAAACTTAAAGAATTGAATTTTTTAATTGGGGTAATGGGTCTGGGTGGGTTGCTCTTCGGAGTTTCGGTGTGGACCTGTTGAGCTGAATGGCCTGTTTCCACTCTCGAAGTAATGTAAAATAATCTAATCTCATTAGGGACCCTGAATGCTTGGTCTCGTTGATATCTAACAATACTCAAGGCACTACCACTAATTATATATGCCCTACCCATGTTTGTTTTATAAAATACAATTGGCCAAATTAAACTTCATCTGCTACACCTCAGCTCAATTAAACAATTGGTCACAATCTTTTTGTAATCTGAGTTAAGCATCTTCACTGTCCAACATGCAAGCAATTTTTGTGTCATCCGTCAACCTACTAACCATTTCTTTTTTTCTGTTCAAATAGTTTATATGAATTTTCCAGCTCGGCAAACAGAATTTCAAGCTGAGCTACGTCCAAATTGTCAGTTTGAATGCTTCGCACTGCTGTTCTGCCGAATTCAGGGCATCAGTAGTCCGAGCAGACAATCCATGCTATCGGTTATTTTACTAAATCTCATGAATTTCCCAATGCTTGCTGCTCTGAAAACGAAAAGGCAATTCTTTTTCAATTAGTTCGTTGTCCGAGGCACTGTGTTATGTACCTACTCCAGGAAACAACACTGAATCGAGAAGATGATCCCATGTCTTTGCAAGTGGATCAGAAATGGAGTGAATCATTTAATAGTTATCACAAGGGACACAGTGTGGGCATATCCAATCGTAGAAATTAATCTAAATTGGACATAGTCGTCTATAGTGTGGAGTTGGCTGTGTATGGGGTGTTCCGTTTGGTTTGATCATTGAAGGGATGTGGGCGTCGCTGACTCGACTAATACTTACCACCCTTCCCTATTTGTCCAGAGTACATGTAAAAATTCGAACACGTTGTTTTAGATATGGAGGAATAGAAGGCCAGGCAACGTAAGGATAACAGTTTTCCTTCATTAATTGGCATTCGTGAAAGAGTTGGTTTTCTTTTTTCGGGGGGGGGGGGGGGTGAATAGACAAATATTTAATCATCACCACTCAACATCAGAATTCCAGATTATTATTGATCTGTTATTTCACCATCTGCCACAGCGGACATCAAAACCCATGTTGCTGTGCTCTGCCAAGTTCTTCCAGCCTCCTGATTGTCTCCTTCCATTCCAACATTTGCGGTTTCCAGTTGTCTCTAACTATGAGTAACATGTAAATCAACTGAAACCACCATTTGTCAAACCCAATAAAACACTGAGCACATAACCGTGTTTCTGTAGATAAACTGCTGGTCATGTTCTATTCTGTGTCTTTTAAAACTGTAAATTACATAGAACATAGAACATAGAACATAGAAGAACACAGCGCAGTACAGGCCCTTTGGCCCTCGATGTTGCGCCGATCCAAGCCCACCTAACCTATACTAACCCACTATCCTCCATATACCTATCCAATGCCCGCTTAAATGCCCATAAAGAGGGAGAGTCCACCAGTGCTACTGGCAGGGCATTCCATGAACTTACGACTCGCTGAGTGAAGAACCTACCCCTAACTTCAGTCCTGTATCTACCCCCCTTAATTTAAAGCTATGCCCCCTTGTAATACCCGACTCCATACGCGGGAAAAGGTTCACACTGTCAACCCTATCTAACCCCCTAATCATCTTGTACACCTCAATCAAGTCACACCTAAACCTTCTTTTCTCTAATGAAAACAGCCCCAAGTGTCTCAGTCTTTCCTCATACGATCTTCCTTCCATACCAGGCAACATCCTGGGAAACCTCCTCTGCACCCGTTCCAGTGCCTCCACATCCTTCCTATAGTATGGCGACCAAAACTGCACACAATATTCCAGATGCGGCCGCACCAGAGTCTTATACAACTGCATCATGACCTCAGGACTCCGGAACTCAATTCCTCTACCAATAAAAGCCAGTACGCCATATGCCTTCCTCACCGCACTATTTACCTGGGTGGCAACTTTCAGAGATCTGTGTACGTGGACACCAAGATCCCTCTGCTCATCCACACTACCAAGTATCCGACCATTAGCCCAGTACCCCATCTTTTTGTTATTCTTCCCAAAGTGAATCACCTCACACTTAGCTACATTGAATTCCATTTGCCACCTTTCTGCCCAGCTCTGCAGCTTCTCTATATCCTGCTGTAACCTGCCACATCCTTCCTCACTGTCAACAACTCGTCCGACTTTCGTATCATCCGCAAACTTGCTCACCCAACCTTCTAACCCCTCTTCCAGGTCATTTATAAAAATGACAAACAGCAATGGTCCCAAAACAGATCCTTGCGGAACACCGCTAGTAACTGCACTCCAAGATGAACCTTTACCATCAACTACTACCCTCTGTCTTCTTCCATCCAGCCAATTCCTAATCCAAACCTCCAACTCACCCTCAATGCCATACCTCCGTATTTTTTGAAGTAGCCTACCATGGGGAACCTTATCAAACACCTTACTAAAATCCATATATACCACATCTACCGCTTTCCCCTCATCAACCTCCTTCGTCACCTTTTCAAAGAATTCAATAAGGTTTGTGAGGCACGACCTGCCCTTCACAAAACCATGCTGACTATCCTTGATCACATTATTCCTATGCAGATGTGCATAAATCCTATCCCTTACAATTCTCTCTAAGACTTTGCCCACAACAGAAGTGAGACTCACCGGCCTATAGTTACTAGGGTTATCCCTACTCCCCTTTTTGAACAAGGGAACCACATTTGCTATCCTCCAGTCTTCTGGCACTACTCCTGTAGACAAAGAGAACATAAAAATCAAGGCCAATGGCTCTGCAATTTCCTCCCTTGCTTCCCAGAGAATCCTAGGATAAATGCCATCAGGCCCAGGGGACTTATCTATTTTCACCTTTTCCAGGATTTCCAACACCTCTTCTCTACATACCTCAAAGCCATCCATTCTACTTATTTGTGACTCAGTATTCACATCGACGACAATGCCCTGTTCCTGAGTAAATACTGAAGAAAAGTATTCATTCAGTGTCTCCCCAATCTCTTCCACCTCCACACGCAACTTCCCACTACTATCCTTGACTGGACCTATTCCTACCTTAGTCATTCTTTTATTCCTAACATACCTATAGAAAGCTTTAGGGTTTTCCCTAATCCTACCGACTAAGGACCTTTCATGTCCCCTCCTTGCTGCTCTTAGCTCTCTCTTCAGGTCCTTCCTGGCTACCCTATAACTCTCAATCGCCCCAATTGAACCTTCACGTCTCATCTTGAGATAGGCCGCCCTCTTCCATTTAACAAGGGATTCCAATTCCTTATTAAACCACGTTTCCCTTGCACTACCCTTTCCTCCCTGCCTGACAGGTACATAATTATCAAGGACACTCAATAGTTGCTTCTTGAACAAGCTCCACATATCATTTACACTCTTGCCTTGGAGTCGACTTTTCCAAGCCACACATCCTAAGTCATGCCTCACCGCATCGTAATTTCCCTGACCCCAGCTATAACTCTTGCCCTGTAGTACACACTTATCCCTCTCCATCACGAGAGTAAAAATCACCGAATTATGGTCACTATCCCCAAAGTGCTCACCTACCTCTAATTCTAACACCTGGCCTGGTTCGTTACCCAGAACCAAATCCAGTATGGCCTCACCTCTTGTTGGCCTGTCTACATATTGTGTCAGGAAACTCTATCCTGCACACATTGAACAAACACTGACCCATCTAACGAACTTGAGCTATAGCTTTCCCAATCAATATCAGGAAACTTAAAGTCCCCCATAACAACCACCCTATTACTGTCACTCATCTCCTGAATCACCTTCCCTATCCTTTCTTCAATGATTCTAGGACTATTAGGAGGCCTGTAAAAGACTCCTAACAGGGTGACCTCACCTTTCCTATTCCTAACCTCAGCCCAAACTACTTCGGTGTAGCGAAGTTCCTATTTTGTTTCCGATATTTTAAACTTCCTTTTATAAGGATACACAATTATCACATACATTCTGCGCTCAGACATAGAAAAAAATCGAATTTATAATTCCAAGTCTTTTTTTCTTTCTCCCTTTTACAGTCAGCATACTGGTGATTGTACTCCTGTCTGGGAACAAGCGCGGTATTTGTAAATGCACCACTCGCTATCTGGTGGCCATAGCAGTGTCTCAAATACTTTTTGATTGATTTTATTATCAGATTTCACAGATTTCGTTGCTATTACTACCCACGATTTTCTTGAGATAAGTCCTGAGCTGCATGAAAATCCATTGTTCTGACCGGAATACTGCCACTATTGGTTTTGATCGATTTGTTGTCATTTGCATTCATCAGATGAAAGTTAAGTATGCACAGAGAGAACTGTGATGAGTGTTCTAGCAGAAATTTGAATTTGATGATCTTTAATGAACATTCCCAACTACTTCTGATTCAACACTGGAAAGATTAGCAACAATGTTCCATGGCCCGGGTATACCAGCTCCAGTTATTTTAAACGAAGTTGTGAGCAAGTTTTAACTATTTTGAGCATTTTTAACACCATCTCTCCCATTCATTTCATTCATTTATGTTCTGGACGTCAACTCTCCGTTAGACTCATCTTTAAAGCCATCAGTTTATTTGAGGAAAGAAGGAGATAGATGAAATTCTAGAATGACCGAGGGGCATAGACCAGAAGGATTTCTGTTTTTGCACCCTTTGCCATATTTCTCAGCTTCCTATGTCGCTAGTTGATTTGGATTTAATGTCGCTTTGAAGCTGAATATTTCTTGGATTCCGCTGATTTTGAATGATTTCACAAGTTACATATATGCTGTGGAGCCAGCGTTGCTGCACAAATGTATTTATGCATGTGGATACGCCAGAAGAAAAAAAGACTGGTATCAGCTAAAGTATGTTGTGAAATACCGAGTTCCCAAAAGAATTCAGTTGTTCAGTCAATTCAAGTTCTTGAGAACCAACAGCAAAGCTAAATGTAATAGAATGATGAGTCCACTGGAGGAATAGACCGAACGAGATGGACGAGTAGCAACACGACAGCACTCCTTTGTTAATGTGCAAAGAATGAAACCATCAGATGGCCTGCATGTAATATCTCCGACCCGCTCAGCATATTTACAATTGTCTGCATTTGTTTTGAAAATAGAATAGACTCAAAGAAGCAAACAGCCGGATGAAAAATAATTTTGTCAAAAACCATCGTGAGACTTCATCTTGAACAGGTGTGCTCTCCATACAGATGTGAAATAAACTTTCTGTGAAGATGCTCAGCACCACAGTCAAACATTCCATCCTTCCATCACTGGCAATCAGTGACAGTAGTTTGTACCATTGACGAGATGCAAAGCAGAAATTAACCAAGTATCCGAACAGAGCAGCTTCCAGGTGCACATCTCTATCACATGAAATGCCAAGCACAGTGGATGCAGGAGAACACCACCAGTTAACAATTTCAGATTCAGCAACTCTCCACGCTGGCTTGGAAAAAGTCCAGGTTGCACAACTGACATTGGTTAAAACTCCTCGAACTCCTGTGCCTTTCATCATTACGTGTTTTACTGCACCAATCGGATTGCAGGCGTACATGAACGCAGCTAACCAACACTTTCTGTAGATCGGCTGTGTGTGGGCAACAAATGCCTGCCAAGTCAGAAGTGCCACAAGCCCATGAATGGGCTGCAAAATCAGTTTCATTATTTATGCCATGGCCACTGCCACATATTCTCAGGGAGCAGAAAATTGAAACGCGATATCTTTGAAATGTATAAGGTCGTGAAGGGAAAAGGCTTGATCGAGTAGATCCTGAAAATTATTCCTGCGGGTCTGGCAATCTGAAACAAAATAACGTAACAGGATAAGGAGCAAGTTATTTCGAAATGAGCTGAAGTAAAAGCATTTTCGTCAAAGGATCTCAAAGTCTTTGGTATCGTCGGTCCCTGATGATTGTAGCCCCTCCCTCACTGAGTACGTTTCAGATTGGAACAGATAATTTCGTGGTGTCTTAGGCAATCACAGGTAATGGGGATTGATCAGGAATTGAAGTCTAAAATCATTGAACATAATTAACGGCAGTTCGCCTCTTGCACCAATTTTCTGGACTCTTGTGTTCTTTCATGAACCAATCACCAACCCTTTTAAATTTGGTTCCAAGAATCATTTTACCAATTAATCTCTGAAACATCCACCCTATCGCCAATCAGCTTATTCCTTCTTTAGCACTCCACCGATTCCAATTGCTATAAAGGAATATCACTTTTCTAGATCAATCCGTTCTGCTGAAATCCTCCATGACCGAAGGATTGTTAACGATGATTAAAGTATTCCCTTCACTCTCTGTAGATATTGCCTAACATTGTCAGTTTTATCAACATTGCCTATTTCAGAGGCAATGAGTCTATCTTTGCCTTTTTCTCTGAGAGGTTGCATTTTCCGGTCCAACGCATTGGCAGTTTATTTCTTCACAGATAAAACAGTTGCCACAAAGGAACATCAAAGACTTTATGAACTATGGGGCCTTACATCGGATAAACATGCCAATCGGCAGCAGAAGACCGAAATTACGATAGCATGTATTTTAACGCTTGGTTCATGCTATCTCCAGGTAGAACATGGTGTTTCAACAGTCCGTAGGCAGACCGGCTCGGTGTGTGCCAAAAAATGATGCATAAAAATTGGTGGATGCATCTTTGGCATGTTTTATGTCCCTCTCCGCAAACAAGATATAATGGGATATGTAATGCGAAGACTTGCTGTGTGGGAGCGCTAATACTATCGATAAAGATGTGGTTTTGCCTTGATCCACCAACACCACATATTTCTCCCTCTCCTACAACCCGGAGAGATTTGAAATGTTCAATGCTCACAGACGGGCCAGTTCATAATACTATGGAATAGTAATATTAAACAATATTGAAATTTCGTATGATAACACAAAGCTACTAAATGCCATTGTTGCATTGCTCATATTGGTTGATAGAAATGTACAACGTATTAGACAATGTAATCGTGCACCAGTCTGGTGAATCTTTGGGTCATGGAATTGCCACAGTTTCATTGGGCACCAGAGGGAGATATGGATGACAGAGGGACATGGGTCCATTCTGGGTTTTCCGTAGTCAATTCATTGGACATTAAGTGCGAGAATGAGAACGTGCAGAAGGATAGACCAAACGTGAAAAAAAATCACTCACAGAAGTTGAGGAAGCTCAGGAGCACCTGACAGGGCTAAGTTAGAAAATTGTGAAAAATATGGTTAGATGGGGTATCTTTGATGTATGCACATGCTAAGACAATTCATCGTCTGATCGATAGGGAAGAAAGGATACTGAACGGGAAAATAAACTGCCCGAGCTCACACACAGTTTCTGCTTCAACCTGGGTTACTATTAGCTAATCTCGGATGATGCGTATCAAACAACGAGAAGCGCTCACGGCTACTGGCATTCCCCATGAGAATCTCATGAATTACGAAGCTTTTAAAGTAGCCTCTATTCCACAATTAAGTAATCACTTGAGGGAATTTCGACAAATAATATGTTGGAAAGTGAGGGTTTACCATCAGCTACAAAAGTGGCAAGATACTCTAGAGGAGGATGCATGGCTAGTGCACCTACTGCGGTACATTTAGCATGGTCAACCGACCCAAACTGCACATCATTGGAAAATTAATTATGAGTAACAGGTTTCACTTCAAGATGAAAGGATCGGCAAGTTGGAGCTTCTAAACACATTCTGTGTATGAAGCTAACGCTCTGTGTTTCCGTGAGACGGATACCATCTGAACAATACTATGACAAATAAAGTGTCAGGCACTCTCTTCGACATTGTGCATTCAATTTCTTCAAGCGGGACTTAGCACTTTGAGTGGCACCGAACAAATTAGTTACAAGGCAGATTTCTCTGTACATTACCCTGATAATGTGTCATCTCCATCTTAAACGCAGTATCAACAGTGAGAGCTCCCAGAACCGTTACAGCATACTGTTAGATAGAGTGCCGAACTGCTTCAATGTTCCTCGAAAGTTTATGCTTCATTTTATACCTAGTGTCAGCATTGAACGCTCCCAGGACATGTATAGCAAGATTTAGATACAGTGGTTAGCTTGGTGTACGTTGCCCTCACTGTGTATCATCATGTCATAGCATAATGAACACAGAAACAGAGCCTTAGGTCCAACTCATCCGTACTGATTAGATATCTAAAAATGAACTAGTCAGGGTTGACAGCATTTAGCCCATATTCCTGGCAAACATTCCTATTCATATATTGGTCTAGATGACTTTTAAATGTTGTAACTGACCCGCCTCCACCACTTCCTCTTGTAGCTCATTCTACACACGTACCACCCTCTTCACGAAACAGTTGGCCCAAATGTTCCATTTAAGTATTTGCCATATCATCTGAAGGTTGTCCCCTTTAGTTTTGGACTCCCATTCCGTCAGAAAAATAGCTTGTCGACTCACCCTATCCATGCTCTTCATGATTTTATGCACCTCTGTGAAATCACCCATTTGAATCCAGAGTGTCAGTGAAATTAGCCACAGCCTCGTCAACCTTTCCTACTTTATATTAAATCTCAGCATCGAGAACCCCCATGATCACTGTTGTGGTGGATTCCAGTACTAAAGGGTTTAATGTGAGAGGTGAAAAATTAAAAGGGGTCTCAGGGGAAACTTTTTCACATAGAAGATGGCACGTGTCAGAAAGCAGCTATCTGAAGAAGTGGACTGGCTTGTAAAATTACAAAATTTAAAAGGCTTGTGGATGAGTATATGAAGACGAAGGGTTTCGAGGAATATGGGCGAAGGGCTGGAAAATGGAACAAGATTACGTTCAGATACCTAGGCGTCATGGACGAGTTGGACTGAAAGGTGCGTACCCCTACTGTACGTCTGTATGCATGTATGTATGCAGTTATTATAGGTACAGCACGAGTATAGACGCAATGTGTTGCCCCCTCCATATTCATCCGACAAGGTGACAATGCTGATGGTGGTCTGTGCACTTAGAACGATCGAGCCTCCTGTGATTAAAACTAATTCTCGCCTTCACCAAGCTGATGTCCACATACACAGTGCGTTAATGTATGCAGTTCCCTCATGTTCTCTCAACGTGCAAGCCTGTCTGATTGTCGGGTAAACCATAGACCAAATGCTGTGGGATGTTAGGGAACATGGTTCAGTGTTTGATCTGGAGACACTCAATCCGATTATCTTAACCACAAGGGTCTCACACAGCCATCAGTCAGAGACAGCGACATTTACAGCATGGAATCAGGCACTTGTGCCCTAATTGTCCATGCTACCCAGTTTTCAGAACTAAACTTGTCCCTTTACCTCCATGTCGCCTGTTACTCCCCATAGCTTTCTCATTCGGGTAAATGTGCAAAGGTTTCCGAAGTGATGAACTTGTACTCGTCTCCAACACCACCTCCGGCAGCACATTCCTCATAATCGCTGAACTGGTAAAGTTCTGCACTGGTCTCAGAGGAAAACCAGCAACAATGTCCTTGTGGAGACATTACTTTGCCTTTGATCCTATACAGCAGCAATTTCAATACCATTGAGGAAACAGAAATAAATAGAAACAAACCACATGCACATACACACAGCACACTATTATTTAAAGTAATAGAGAGAAATTCTGCACTAACAGAAAACCTAATTGTATTCTGAATACTGAATGTGGCACCAAAAGCACCTTTGTGATAATGACAGTTTGAAAATCTAGCCCGCATTGGTTTGCAGCAGTTGAAGAATTAGTCATTCTATTATGAATCCCGGTTAGTTCCGACACCAGTATTTGATCATAGATTCAGATTGTTTTTAAAGGCAGATATCAATATGAAGTTGCACAGTGGCAGGAGCACGGCTCTCCTATGGACAGCGCTAAAGAGATCTCACACCCATTGGCCCTTTAATAAAGAAATGGGGCAAACCTCAGAGATAGGGAAATATAAATAAAGGAATCACTATCAAGATTTCATTCAATTTGATAGTAACTGATACCTGATCACCAAATTCAGCTGCCACTTGAAAGGATGAAAGAAGCCCCATAAGGAGAACTCCAAATTTCACTTGATTCTGTGTCACATTATCGCAAGAGAGCTTTGTAGTTGTCTTCTAGCAGACATCATTTTTTTCCACAAATCAGAACCGAATAGTGCAGAACCACATCAAAACTCATCTCCAGAAGCTGTGTCAATGGGTGTTTGGGTTTGCAGTGCCTCTGTATTCTGAGCTTCGGCCTCAACCTCTCGCTGATCCCAAGTTTTCTTGATAAGTTGCAGTTCCAGTCAGTTCCTATTTCATCATTGTCCCAGATTGTAGAGGTTTCAGTATCAGTGAGTTCACCAGTATAGCGCATTGGTTAAATCAACAGTGGCTCCACTGAAAAGGCGTTTAAATCTCGAGCTTCATAGAACAGCACATAGTTATCCATGTTAAAAGATGTAATAACAGTTAACAACATTATATTTGATTGCTATATTTCCCATTACTGACTGCAATGAATCTACCTCATGGGATACAGAAACTCACCAATGTGAATAAAAACCTCTTAAACTTTGGCAAAGCCCGGGCACTTGACTTAAGAGAATAAACTCCATACAATAATGCAACAAAGAAAAGCAGATTGAAGTCAAATGGTGCACAGGTTTGATAGAGAGCAAAATCCTCTCTACCCTAGCAGAGTAGAAAAGTTGCGCATTTATATAACATCTTAATGCCACCTCAGAGTATCCTAAACATCTCTTTCCAGATCTCTGAAAGAAGTGCAGAACCCCTGGGACCACTGTCAACTACATACTATCAAACCTAGGGAATCATAGACGGAAATATCAGCATGTGCCCATGTAACAGTTTAAAATGTATTTAATACCTCCGCTCGAGTAACTAACAAAATTGTTTCGAGGCATGAACAGTAAATGAGCCTGTTCCACCATTCAATAAGATCCTGACTGACCCGATATTAACAAGCTTATACAACATTCCGCTGACGATATCCCACTTTAGCTTCTCTCATTCTATCATTTTAGTATATTCCACTACACATCTATTCTAATCTGAAGAATAATTTTCCTGCTGTTAGTCACTGTTCCACGCTGTACTCCTTTCCTCATTCTTGAATTTAAAGAGCCTGAAATGCTTTTCCTCAGCCTGTTCTTTCGGCAAGATAAAATAGATTGCAACAGACTCCACTGTTTGCTTGTACTTGACACAATGAGATCTATTGAGATATTTCAATACACTCCTTTGGTGAAAAAATATAATTTGTTTTCATCCTTTAAAACCGGTTCAGTTCGTTTTCTATTTGCATTGAATGGTATTTCAGTTTGATCCAGATGTTAGTATAAAGTGAAATATTACAGCACTGAGCTTTGTCTCATTCTCCTTTGGTGGAAGTTGGAAAGGAGTGCTTTCGCACAACAGAGGATCAAGAGAGTGAAAAATGAACGGCCAAGTTGAGTAATAATACCTGCAGGTTCTGACAAAGCCAATTTTCAATCAGAGACGTTCGATACAACATCCGAAGTACTTTTGATCATGTCGTCACATGTCAGAAATGTGATATCTAATTTGTGTACCGTGAGAAAAGAAGAAAGGAGATGATGACCAGATGGTCTGCTCATCGGGATTGAGCGCTAAATATTGGCCGGGACACCAGATATAATCTCACTTTAATTCAAAATAATAACGGTCCCATTAGAGGGCAGAGTTGCTTTGGTTTAATGCCTCATACACGTCTGATGTGCAGGATTATCTCAGGATTGCACTGCCGTGGCAGTATCAATTAGTGTATTCTAAACCCGAAGGTAGATCTTGACCCTCCGACTCAAAGACCAGCATTATACTCAGTGGCACCTGAGCAACACACAATGCTCTGACAAGTGGCTTATTATTTACATCCCCAGGGATTAATGAAGCAATTAAGGGCAATTGCATCAATTCTGAATGAGGTACAAAACAGACCTCTGGTGATAGAATGATAGTCTCCCTACCCTTGGTCAGTCGGCTTAAGTTCCTAAATTAGATTTAGTAGACTTGGATTCCTGTCCCACCTACTCCAGATGTGTGTCATACATCGCTGAACATTTTAATTTTAAAAAAAGAAAAACCTCTCAACCAATGGGCTGTTGTCATTTGGAAAGTGCAATATGTGTAATTAGGAATCAGCACTTTGGGTCACCTTTGCTGATTCCCTGTGTGTTCTACGGGAGTCAGTAATTCCTGTAAGTGTCCACCGTTAAAGCTACAAAAAGTTCTCTAATATCTCTCCTCAGTAGGTCATTCTTCCCTTTTGAATATGGGCAGTGAGCACTCAGTCCTATCTCTTTATTAGCAACAAATGGCTACCTTGCTTCCAGCTTGCTATCAGCAAGAGGTTAACTTGCACTGTCAAAGTGTGGCAATACAGAGAACCACCCTCCCCATACATGACCCAGGCGAAGATCACAAGATGCAGCACAAGCCAGTGTTTATGCCCAGAATTAGATAACCAGGAATGATGTTCTCCACGGCTGGGGAGTACCGAACCAGGCCTCATGGTCTAAGGAGACTGGCTCGGGCATTTTGGACTGAGATGAGGAAACTTTTCTTCACCCTGACAGTGGTGACTCTTTGGAATTCACTGTCATAGAAATTGATTGAGTTTAAAAATAGATTTTTTTTTTTGGACTAAAGGGATCAAAGAATGATGGAACAGAGTACTGAGTTGGATAATCAACCATCATCATTTTGAACAGCAGCGCATGCTTGAGGGGCTGAATGGCTTACTTGTCGACCTATTTCTGTAACCATTCTGTGGCTTGAAGAGATGGATTTTGTTCAAAAGCTCATCAAGATGATTGTGAATTAGACATTCCTCAAATTAAATTGAACAATGAGGAAGTTCTGGAATACTGGGATAAACTGCTGAGTTACTTCCAGATGAAAATCGAAATGACCTGAAAGAGTTGGTATAATCTCATGGGGAGATATGTGGGAATAACCTGGGAATTACTAATCTCACTACACATAATATTGATTGAGGAAATGCTGTTCCAATCAAGCAACATCCTACAGACTTAAACTTTGAAGCTTGGCACAGGTTCAGAAAGAGACTGAACACATGCTGAAGCATAACATGGTCGTACATTGGATCAAACTTACTTTTTGACTGTCACTTTCTTTTCTCGTGAACTTAAATTGTCAACTTCCTCAGAATTTGGACAGAGTTTGGACTCCATGTTTGTTTCTCAGCTTCAATTGAACATAAGGACAAATTAAGACACTTCAAGCAAGCACTTTCAACTACAATTAAAGAGGCAGCTTGATATAGCACTTGGGGTAAATGGGATCGAATGTTATGGGGAGAAAGCATGATTAGGCTATTGAGTTGGACAATCAGCCATGATCGTGATGAATGGCAGAGCAAGCTCGAAAGATTGCATGGCCTCCTCCTGCTCCTATTTTCTACGTTTCTAAACCGGGTTAAATACCCAAAAAAACTGAAGATTCAGAATTATAAGCCGTCATCAGATGCTTTAGGTAAACAGGTTACACATTAGATTTTCTAGTCAGCATATAAAGTTAGTCCATATGATTTCCCAGTATTGTTGCTTGAGGCTGAGATTACAGTTCATTTGAAGCTTTCCCACTACTAAGATGAATCTGGTTGCTGGATTTATCCAGACAATTTTGAACAAAAATATTTTAAATGTTGTGATTCTCCAGTCTCTGATTCCAAGCCTCTATTTGAACAGGATTAGGTTGTTGTGGATATTACCGCTGCAGCTACAATTTTACTTTTCCCTGTATCCTCACGTGTCTCCACTTCAGTTGTTGTCAGTTACCAACACACAATGAAATCAGCCTTTCTAATTGAAGCAGAAACAGCTGGAGATTATCAAGTGTCACAGGACTCAAAAACATTAACTCTGCTTTCCCGCCACAGATGCTGCCAAACCTGCTGAGATTCTCCAGCAGTTTCATTTTTGTTTCAGATTTCCAGCATCTGCAATCTTGATTTATTTTAGCCTTTGTAAAATTCTGTCAAACTTCATCTCATCCAAGTATCAACTACTTTTTTTTCACCATGAACTGGGCATGAACTTCCTCTTCATAATACCACAGCCAGGCCCCTGCACCTGTGAATTTTAAACAGGGGATTCATGATAATTGGCCCCACTCATTCTTTTGCCACCCTTTCACTGTTTGTGACTAATGATGACTTTTAGATTCCGTTTTAAAGTTAGCTGTCAGTCTCCCTTAATCTTTATTTCCCCTCTGAACTGTCTATATTTAGTATGGTTCTCACTGGGGTTAACAATAATCCATATTCTTTGCAACATCATGCAGGGAATTAGAGTATTGTTTTTGCCACCATTTCCTGCTTGTGGAAATGTTAAGCTGTACTGTACAGCTGAAGCTGAACATTGCCCAGATTTGTGCTCAAATGTCCTTGCTCAAATGCTCTCTTGGCTCATTGAATTCAGCCCTCCTCCAACTCAGAACGTTTCTGGATTGTTCCTTGTTCATTTTATACACAAGCTAAATTCTTTCAATACAAGTATCAATGCTTCCCTAAATGATCCCAGTCTAATACTTAATACATTTTATACATATTGTGTGTATGCACACAAATTATGAAGTTGGCAGAGCAGATTGAAGATATCTATAGGATTCTGAATATTATAAATAGGACCGTGGCATGCAAAATAAGGAAATTATGACAAATGGTTATAAACAGTCCTGCTTTTCCCTCATGTCTAGTATTTATGCAGCACGCTTCAGGAAGGGATTTGAGATGGTGCACAAAAGGTACACAAAATTGGTACCAGAGTTGAGTAACTGGACAACTATGTGGCCAGTTTGAAGAAGCTCGGGCTGCTCTTTTTGGAGAACTGAAGATAAATAAGACATTTTACAAGTGTTCAAAATCATGAGGGATTTGGATAGAGTAGAGTAAAAGGGTAGGAGAATGCATCTGGATTGGTAACTCTGTGGAGGGTTGGTGTGGACTCATTGGGCCAAGTGGCCTGTTTCCATACTGTGCGGATTCTATTTAAAAAAGGCTTGAGAAGAAAAGGACACTGATTTAAGATGATCAGCAAAAAAAAATCAATGGTGACAAGGAATACTTAAAAAAAACTGCATTGTTCGGAAACTGGAATGTTCTGCCTAATGGTATAGTGGAGGAGGCAGCTTCAACTGAGGGCTTTAAAAGGAATCTACAATTTTCACCAGGAGAGGTTTTGCAGTATCACATAGTAAAAGGACTTGGGAGTGGACATAGGCAAGTTCCTCTTTGAGAGCTGATCAAATCATTGCGTCCGATCTGTTACCATTGATCATTGTATAACATTGCACAAACTACCAGCTCACCAGTTATTTTCTAATGGTTTGTCATATTCTGGTATAATGACTAACTTAGTCATGCCTGCAACTAAACTTACTTTGCAATTACTTCACTTGATGCAGGAGAACCTGCATTCCCATTTCCCTCACTGTTTGCACTGACAATGTTTCCAGAACTGCAATTCATCAAAGAGCACAAATTCAGTCATTTAACATCAGTTACCTTATCCAGAATTAAGTCCAAAGCAATTTAACAACAAAAAATAATCGCAGACTTGAGATTCAATATTCCAAGCCTGATCGACTAGTTTTCTTAAGTTAGTCAATGACTGTGCAATTTTAATAAATCGCATTATTTTGCCACAGTGATAATAAAAGAACAGAGATATCCATGCAAAGTCAGAATCAGGTGTAACAGGCCTTTCGCTCATCGTTGTTCTCTTCAGAAATAGAGATTATAGACAGGAAAGGTCCTTTCAGTGTAAGTCTAATGAGTTGCTGTCGTCCATTCCGTGGAGTGTAAGTGCTCGGTAACCCAACATCGTAGCTCAGTGATGGTGAAGGGAGTGGTAATTAGGTACGTTAGTTCTTTTGCCAGTCAATCAAACTGCTCTCTCTTTGATCATATTGAGCTTCTTGACTATTGTTGCAATTAAACCAATCACCAGGTGAGCAGTGAAGATTCCAATGCTCCCGATTTTAGCCTTGAAATGGTGAAGTTAATGAGGGGGTAATGACAAAGCAGTATACCTCGAATCCCAGTCTTGTAATCTTGCTAATGTTATTAGTTTTGCTGCTATCACCACCCATCCCCGTGGAGTGTATTGGCAATGCTGTCCTATGATCTGGAAAATGTTGCTGGGACTTTATTTGTTTTCAAGATGCATCATGAACCATCGTGGTCGTGTTGGTATGTGGTTCTTTTGACTTCCACAGGATGTCTACAGTACACCACACTGAGGGAATGCTGGGTTTGGGGTGTGGAAAAGACAGTACAGGGTGAAAAGAAGAGAAAACCATTTATTTAGTATGTCACCATTGTTTATAGCCATTTCTGGGCTATGCAAGACCTTCATACTAAAAAACAAGCAAAATTCAACCGACCATTGAAAAACTTTGGATGTTTTATGCTGATTCAAGATTGGTCTCTCAAAATAAGCCAAGCATTTCTGAACCAGTGAAGCAGTTGTTTTCAGTGATTGTTCTCATCTGTGTTACTGTTCACCACACTGCCTTGGGATGCCTTCGTGAGGCAACCCTGACATAATCTTACAACAACTGCCAGCACTTCCCTTTCACAATATTGGATCCCAAACATAGCAGATTTAAATCTGACATTATAGCAGACTTACTTGCCAATCTGTTTCCTTTTGTTTCTGACAAACTTAGGTTTCCACCTAATTCACAGTGTGAGGTGTCAACATTTTCACAGCTGCAACTCATCATAAAGTGCCAATTAGATCATTTTAAATATGTGCATGATCACCAAGTTAATATTTGGCACTTCTTATCAACATCGAGAGTTTTGGCTGTGAGGGCAGGAGCTGGTGGTTGGGGAGAAAAGAGATCAAATAAAGACTTTCTGCACTGGGACAGAGGGAAAACATCCCAAATGCAAGGATTTAAGTTTAACTTCCTGATCGTAGAAAAAGAAACTCAAGCTCTTCACATACTATTGCTAATTTAACCCTTACACGCAGAATTTGTAACTCAATGTTTGATTCAGAATCCGAATATAGTAATTTCTCATTTTGCAAATTCACTGAAGGTTCATGTCATATTAGTCAGTATTGGCTGTATTGTTGAAAAAAAAATATTCCTTTTCCTTTCATGCTCCTTCATCCATTCGGAGTTTACTGCAAGATCTGACCATAATAAACCCAGAAGTAATTACAGGTCTCTGACCCAGAGCAGTGTAATGACCTCAGTATTTAGGCTTCGATTAATTGATGACATCAGTGAAACGGTGTGGATGTGATGCTGCCTGTATTGAATTCACCATGAAAGCACTTTATAAGTTTGATTCAAACAAATAACTATTACTACGGAATATGCCTGACTCCGTGGATACACATGGCCTCTGGTCAACTTAAATTATAAAAAGTGCGAAGCATTCAATGGCGACATTGTGTGGGAGATAGACAAGGCGTGGAGACCAGGAGCTGGTCCCAATTCCTAGTCATATTTCATCAAATGTCACCAAAGTCTGGAGACCATGCAATAATTTTGGAGGGAGTGTGGAATGGTGGGTGGGGGAGTGAGGATGAGCAGGAAAGAGAATAAAAGAGAAGCGATGAGGTGGGGTGAAGGAGAGGAACCCGATTCTTCAGTATTTTGACTGTAGCTCCAATGGCCAGAAACAGAACCTCAATATTGATCAGCAAATAATTTCCCGTCTCAGCATTTAGGGTGGTGGTACTACTGTTTAAGACAACTCTGTCACTAATATTAAATTCCTTGCGAGGCAGTCTAGCAGCATCGTTAATGTAGCTGCTGTTGTCTGAACTGGCATTTGTCGCATTGCACAAAATATTTTAAAGGAATCAGTGGTTCTCCAACATTCCCTTTTCACCTTGTTATATTCCAAATGAAGCATAATTAAACCACATCAAAATCAGATCAAATCAAACTTGCTTCTTCATGGTTGCCCTCATGTCTGGCAAACTTTGATTCCCATCCTCCTGACAATCTGGTCTGTCAAAACGTCCCCAGTCATAAGTCATCATGAAGCACAAATTAAGCAAAAGGCTCACACCTATAACCAACTTGCAAACATTTGGAAATAAACCATGAAGATCAAAAGGCTCTATTGAGCTGATACAACATTTTTTTTAAAAAAAGAGGAATCACTCTACTCACCAGAGTAATGCAAATATTGGGAGGGACTGTAGTCTGGAATGGTGGTGTTTGCTATATCACTGGGAGATGTTGTCAAGAGGAATCTTACAGAAATTCCTGCTTTCCAGAAATTCCTGTTCACATTACATTCTCTTAAAAAAGGCCACTTTCAAAAGCTATGACTGCAATATATGTTGCCTTTTTTTCAACTTGCACAGAGGTTTGCAGGACACCATGGTCTGTTCTTTTTGAAGAGATGGGGTGAGGGGAGGTGGCCGATGTAATAGTATTGGGAAGCAGAGAGTTAGGTAGTCAATGTGTTTTCAATATGTTTATCCTCATTGCACAGTCCAGTGCTTTGAAGTGAACAACTGAAGGCCTGAACATTGAAGGTCTGGAAATGATTATTGAATGACTTTGTGTCAATGCATGCTCAATTATTCACTGGCTTTTAACTGGGAGGTGGTAGGATTTAGAAAATGGCAGGTAGGGACTCTGGCACTTCTCATTGCTAAGCCATGCTGACATAGACCAGTTCTCTTTGACATCTTAACTCTCCATGATCTCTCAAGCCTGCCTCCCTCATTTCCCTGATTGTGTCCACCTTTGCAGCCTCAGCAATGATCAGTATGAACAGTAGGGCTCAGAAATGTGTTGATCTGTGCTCCCTCTTACTGGAGTAGCAACTCTTGAAACTAAGCTGCGCTGTCAACTGATGAGTAACCCTGGCAAGAATCTCTTCATTTTAGATTAAAATGGAGGTGGAAAAGCACAGCAGTTCAGGCAGCATCTGATGAGAAGGAAAATCGCCGTTTCGGGCAAAAGCCCTTCATCAATGAAGAATCTCTTCATTGGTCACTGCTGGCAATATACCATCCTGAGCATACGCCAAAACCTCCAGGTTTCAGTCCCAGCATCAGGTCTGCAGCATTCACTGCAAGCTTCACCTAAAATGTTTTTTTACAAGACGAACGATAGAGCAACGATTATATGCCAGTCAATAATCTCTTTAATGTAAAATAACAAACTGTGGAAGTTGACAAACTGAAAGAAATACAGAAATTGCTGGAGAAACTCAACATATTTTGCAGCATCTGTGGAGAGAAAGCAGAGTTCACCTTGAGACAAGTGACCCTTCTTCAGAGACATCTGAAGTTGTGATCATGAGTCATTCAACGAAAAACATTAACTCTGCTTTCACTCCACAAATGCAGCCAGATCTGCTAGCTGTTAGTAGACAGTCACACATTGTGTTCAGCTTACTTTTCAATGACCTTCTTAGTTTCTGGAGAAGCAGAAATACCAGCTCCCTTGCACTTTCAGCGGTTGATGTTTTCAGAGCTGCAAATGGTCATCAAGTGCCATTAAGTCAATTGAATCAAACATTTATGTTCAGAATAAAAACATTTTTAGAAACTTGAATAGGAGTGTCAGGATTTCAAGCCACTGACAGTCAGGCTGGAACATGGAATGAAGGATGTGACAAACCCATTTCTTCAATACTTTCCACGTGTTGCACAGTCTAGAAAAGTCTCAAATAAAGAGCTCAGGGCAATTAGAGAAGGGCAACTAACTGTCCCATTTCTCCATTTAAGAGCTTTGGATTCTAGTTCTACATACAGGATTGACTTTTCCTCATCAAAGGGTCGTGGCTCAGCAATTGCAAACATTAATAGTGACACAGAAAGGTTTGCCACTCTGCTTTTGCTCCAATTGAGCCATCAGCTCTTTAGATTTGGCCGTTTCCTTCTTGGGATAGTGACCCAGCAACAGCTTCTTGATCAGTCCACATCAGCAGCATGCCAACATTAGTGGTACCATCATTCACAGCAGCGCTGGGTCCAGCTCTCAGTCCAAGCAGCAGGGCTCCACCACAATTCACAACATTATTCCTGCAAATGGCTTGTTTTTAAGAAAGACCACCACAATCTAACTTCTAGAAAAAATACACACTTGGGAGGCAGAGCCCAGCAGTTTCTGTCATGTGCTAACTATGTCCTGGATTAGCGTACTTGACATTGTTCTCGGATGTTGCAGAAGGAAGTATCTACATAACTGCACAGGAATTGCTGGTTCTCCAGCAATAACCTTTATTCCAAATACAATATTAATCAGGAATTAAATTTCACTTTGGATCAAACTGACTCTTTAATTTCTTCAGTTGTTCCTGACGGACTATTGGTTTCATTTCCAGCCCAGTTTGGATTGTCGCACTTACCATGCCTGCAATTGGTCATAAAAGATAAATGGACTTTCTGACCATTATAAATCAATGGTCTCCTTGTCACAGAGGCAGTGCAAAGCTGTTTTATCAGAATAATCTCTGAGATGATGGTAACATGAAGAGAGTGTGAAGGAATGGACTTCCATATGAAAAGAGTGTGATTGTGGCTGTCCTCGCTCTAACTACCATCCTTGATAGTGTCGGGCTTGGTATCCTCACCTTGCACGCGGGAATTGAGGGTGCAATTCTCTGCGGCAGAAAACCATAGAGTTTTGGAGCAGAAAGATGTGAAGCTCCGGTCCTCGGAGTTGTTGTTGGAATTTTCAGCGGAACTGGGAAGAAGGTTTCCAGCCTTTTCCTCCCCTTCCTCGATGACATTCTCAGCGCTGCTGAAGCTCATGTGAAACGCTGCGGTCCTGTGAGTGTTATGAATTGAATTAGTTTCAATCAATAGTTTCCGCTTCCGATTGTTGGGGTTTGAGAACATAAGACCCAAGACCCATCAAGTGCAGGACAAAGTATTTGACGAGATTCCACCAAGGGACTGCACGAAACAATATATAGGAGAAAGAGGCTGACAACGTGAGAGCTGCATTCATAAAGTTCATCTAGCCCGTATATTGCTCGGACAGCTGTTCCTCATATCGATATGCAGGACACTGAGTATCACTGATCCCGGGAGTTGGAAATGGGATCATATGACCGTCTGCAGCACTGGTTACTTCCTTGTGTGAAGTACTTCCTGATGGAACACATGTAAAAGTCTATTGCTCATTGAGAAATACGTACAAAATAGTAGCCCAGAGCAGTATTTCTGTTGTGTTTCTGGTGCACTGTACTTATTCTGTGCTTCCTGAAGATTAAGTGAGTGCTTCTATGATCGTATTGTGGGCAGTAATGTGCGTTTTAACTTCAATAACGCGCGTGTGAAGCCCAGGTCCACCAATGCCTTTTTTGTCTTTCTCTTATCATGTGCAATTACAACACAGTGAAGAATCAATTAATATTGGAAGATGACGCACAGAGGCGTGCGAAAGGCCGAGATTTTAGTGATATTTATGCAATGATTAGAGATTGCCTTGAGTCGGGAAATAAGGATGTAAAATGTGTTTTGTGTCGAGATAACGAACAGTGAGAAAAGAAGTCAGTAGCAGGTGTAGTTGACAAGCCCACTCGCAGTAACCAGAGTGAGAAATAAGACGTACAAGAAAGAGTACTGTGTGTGAGTGCTAAAAGATGGCAGTAATCATGGGTGGTCTTAATTTCCCCTCTCCCACTCTCGGTTCTATTGTAAAGAATGTTTGGAGAACAATAATCAATAAAATATGTATGGCCCATAGAACAAGACAAGCCATATTTTGGTCATCGATTACTTTACAGGCGGCTTAGTTTCCGTCTTTTCTTGGAAACCACCTGAACCACACTTTTACTGGGTTTCTTTCCATATGAATATTAGTCTGTCTTTTGATTATTCCTAACAAAGTGCATGACCTCACACTCATAACATGAAACTGTAAGATTTTACCACTCACTCATACTATCGATATCTTTTTGCAGTTTTGCACGTCCTCATCAAAATAAGCCCGCTTACTGATTGCGTATCGGCAGCAGAACTGGACACATTTCACTCTGCCACTTCCTTCAAGTCATTAAGACAGATAAATCATTGAAGCCCGATGACTGACCATTCTGGATTTCACTAATTATATGTTTTCAACTTGAAAACTGTTCAATAATCCCGATTCGGTGACTTCTTGTGAGTAGACAGTGGACAGTTAATGCTGATTTATTACCCAGCACCGTGAACCCTCTCAGTGTGCAATGATATGGCTCCTAATTGAGTATTTGACAGAAATTCGAAAGGACTATACCGAACAGCTCCCTTGATCAGCTCCACTGGTCATGTTAGCAAAGAAATCTGGCAAATTGGCAAGTGTGATTTTCCTTTCAATAAATACTGTTGACTCAGTTTGACTGCAAACATCTCTTCCTAACGTTGTGTTTTACTCATTTTAAATGGTGTCTAGCATTTTCCAAATGACAGCAAAGACATTAGAGCAGATAGCAGCAATTTAGTCCATCAAGTCAGCGACAGCTGTCAATGATATCTCGGCTTATTTGTATAATCCTCAACTCAACTTTTTGCCTTATCTCCGTGGCCCTTGATTGCGGGCTGACTAAATAACTGTCTATCTCAGCCTTGAATGTACTCATTCTTGACAGACTTCTATTGGATCCATTTCCACAGACTTGCTATCCTCTGAAAGAGAGAATATTTTCCTCACGTCAGTCTCACATGTTTGACCCCATCCGCTGTGATAAGGCCCACTGGTCCCACATCTTCCCAGGTGTAAATCAGAGCACAATAAACACCCGAAGCTCGGTCTTAACTCTGCAGAGCCAGCTGTGAGTATTTGAAACATTTTCATATCTTGACCTCAGATGACACAAACAGACATGAATTGCACATTAGATTTGCCAAAAGCGAAACTTCTTCAAGATCACATAGAATCATAGAGTCATAGAGATGCACAGCATGGAAACAGACACTTTGGTCCAACTCGTCCATGCCGACCAGATATCCCAACCCAATCTAGTCACACCTGCCAGCACCTGGCCCACATCCCTCCAAACCCTTTCCATTCATTTCCCCATCCAAATGCCTCTTAAATGTTGCAATTGTACCGGCCTCCACCACATCCTCTGGCAGCTCATTCCATACACGTACCACCCTCTGCGTGAAAACATTGCTCCATAGGTCTCTTTTATATCTTTCACCCCTAACCCTAAACCTATGCCCTCTAGTTCTGGACTCCCCGACCCCAGGAAAAAGATTTTGTCTATTAATCCTATCCATGCCCCTCATAATTTTGTAAATCTCGAGAAGGTCACCCCTCAGCCTCCGACGCAGCCGGGAAAATAGCCCCAGCCTGATCAGCCTCTCCCTGCAGCTCAGATCCTCCAACCCTGGTAACATCCTTGTAAATCTATCCTGAACCCTTTCAATCTTCACAACATCTTTCCGATAGGAAGGTAAACAAAATTGCACGCAATATTCCAACATTGGCTTAAGCAATGTCCTTTACAGCCCCAACATGACCTCCCAACTCCTGTACTCAGGACTCTGACCAATAAAGGAAAGCAGACCAGATGCCTTGTTCACTATTCTATCTACCTGCGACTCCACTTTCAAGGAGCTACGAACCTGCATTCGAAGGTCTCGTTGTTCAGCAACACTCCCAAGGATCTTACCATTAATGGCATAAGTCCTGCTAAGATTTGCTTTCCTATAATGCAGCACCTCGCATTTATCTCAATTAAATTCCTGCTGTCACTTCTCAGCCCATTGACCCATCTGGTCGAGATCCTGTTGTAATCTGAGCTGGCGATGAAAGGACTGGACCAATACAACAACGTTTTTATTTTCTCGATCCATTACTATGTTTATTAATCTCTCTGCACATGTAAATGGATCCTTCCCATCCACTTTAATGGATTAAATTCCCTCCAGTGTGGCCCCTCGGCCCTACCAGTCCACAATGACCCTCTGAAGAGTAACCCACCCAGACTGATTTCCCTGTGAGTAATGCACCAAACACTATGGGCAATTTACCACGGCAAATTCACCTGACGAACACATGTTTGGACTGTGGAAGGAAACCCAGGCAGACAGGGGGCGAATATGCAAACAGCACACAGACAGTGGCCCGACGTTGGAAGCAAACTTGGGACCATGGTGATGCGAGGCAGCAGTGCTAACTGTTGAGCCACAATTATCTCTCATCAACGCGTGTAATTCAACTGGATCTCCCAGCATCCTACTCCGTTCTGAACCATGAGAGGGGGACAGCGAATGCTGGGGTCAGGCTGCGGACAGAGCAAGCCAAATACTGGTGTTTCAGGTTGGAAACATTCATTTCATGAGATGTATTAAGCACAGGAGTTAAATGTGTAGCCGTGTCCGAGTGGGAAAGATGATGGGTTAGAAATCCATTGGGACTACCCCACGCGGTTTCGAATTCTGCCGACTACGTTTTCAATGATTCCAAAAGGACGATTTCGGGCTCAAACTTGAAAAAAAGAACAAGCTCAACAAACAATGTCATTTATAGCGGCAACATGACGTCCCAACACTTGTACTCAGTACTTTGAACAATAAAGGAAAGCATACCATATGCCTTGTTCACTATTCTACCTACATGAAAATGGAGTTGTTCGATTTGATTTTGTAACCTCGAGTTCTTAATCAGAACTGTGCCACGATCAAAACCTTGACCGTTTCTCTTCCCACGGATCCTGCTGGTCGCATCGAGTTTCTGCAGTATCCTCTGAATGTACTGTGCAAAAGTGCAACTTTACATTCGATTCCGTTAATCACAGTCCTCCATGTCCTGACCCTGGACGGTGGCAAGTTTTCTTCCTGTTCGTCAAAGCGCCCATCCCCACCGCTCCCTCCCACATCATTATCAACAGCCGCAGGAAATCTCTGGTTCACCTTCTTCGCTCCAAAGTGAAACTTACCAGCCTCTGTACTCTCTCCTCATGAAGGGAATTCTCATACCCGGACATGGCGGAAGACAGAGGATAGTGAAGAGATTTGGGGGAAATATTGACATTTGAGAGCGGAACAATTTAAGGAAGCAAACATGGAAACCAGTCTCCAGCTTTGTGGATCTTCAGAAACTTTTTGGGAAGTGGAATCGGAGGGGAATGAGCAAGGGTGAACTGTCGGACTGAGCAGAAACTGTCAAGACAACTTCCCCCTCTTTAAGTGGACGGGACATTAACTCTGATGTTCTCGGGACATGAACTGATCTGAGACATTGAAAGATTTCTCGTTTTTGTATATGAGGACTCCAGGACATTGAAAAAGCTCGGGCCAGACAAACACTGAGAGGCTGGAACCCAGACTGTCCCGATTGTGGGAGAGAGGCTTCCCAGTGGCATGGGTACGTCTGCAGTGAGTGGGATCAGACTGTTCCTAGGTCTTAATAATGAGCGTCCCAGGCTTTACTTTGGAAAAATACTTCTGATAGAGGACAGTGTCATTCTGGGAAGGCAGACTGAAGTTGAGATTCAGTAACCGCCTACTTTGGAGGATCGTGTGATGTGCTGGATAGCACGTGACAGCGCATTAGTCTGCTGAATGAAAGATAGCTGATTCAAGAGCCCCCAGGGCGACAGCGATTGCTGCCCTTAATGCATCTGTTTGCTTTGCTGCACTGTTTCGGTTTCTAATGAGGTCAACAGATATTCTCCAAATAGAAACACTATCGTGTGATTAACCACAATGACATTTCCGCATTGCTGTCAAGATTAATGTCAAGAACTGTGACTTGTGGGAATCTGAAACCAAAAAAGAAACTGCTGCAGAAACGAGCCAATTTGGGAGGACCTGTGGGAGAAAACACAGCGCTAATGACGTTCTGAAACATTGCCTCTTATTGTCTCTCCAGAAATGCTGCTAGACCTGATGAGGTTTTCTTGCAAGTTCTGTTTTTATTTTAACTGAATGCCCATTCCATCCGTCAGGTTGATGCAGCCAGCCTCACCACGCACCGAAATTTTACACATTTGGAAGCTGCGAAATGATTGGATTCAAACAAACCCAATAATGATTTACTCTTCCTCAGCTCCACAAGGAAAGAGACCTGGGAAGTGAATTGCACAGTGTCGTCCTGTCGTCCTGGATGAGTGGTTAAGGCAATGGAATTGAAATTCCTATGGCTTTCACCATGCAGCCTCGAATCCTACTGATGCTGATGGAGAAATGCCAATAATTGAGAAGGGAGATTGCTCCCTGACATCGACTGGAAGAGTCAGCTTAAAAACAAAAACGGGCAAATTGGGCATGGTGGGAATATGCAACCCACTGCCTGTCAGGTTGCAGCAAGCAGAAATTTCTAGAGAAATTTGAGACGCATTGAGGTGTACACTTCTACCACCAACTGCGTTTGAAGCTGTTAGCCAACTGTTGGAAAATGAGACGAGAACAGTCAGAGACTTATGTTCGACTGGGGCAAAATTGTTCAGCCGAAGTACATTTTCTGTGCTGCAGAAATCTTTGACATGCTGAGGTGAGGTGGTCGGAGAAACTGGCAGATGTGAAGCACGTTAAACTGGTCTCATCCTGACATCTCTCCTGCTCTCGGGGGATTTGTCTGTCTGTCCACCTGTGTGGATGAAAATGAGGATGATTTCCTCAGGGCGATGACCATAGAGTGTGACCACGTCAAAGTTCAGTCCTATGATTATGTCATTTAAAGCACAGGGCGTATCTCATTGAAATTTACCCTGGAAACATCAGAACATGTAAGGTTAAGTGCCTCATGCTGGAAACTGGGACTAGAGTAGATGAATATCCGGTCTCCCGCACTGCAGATAGGCGGAAAGGCCTTTTCCACGCTGAAAGGAATGGAAGAAAGAACGAAATTGATGTGCAGCTAAAATGATCACAAAAGAAAAAATAAGAGGGGATTCATTAAGGAAACATGCAGCGCCATATTTCAATTTCCCTGGACGTCTAGTGGTTCGGATTCAGTACTCTTACTGCTGTGGCAATGGGAGATTTCCTCTGACCGGTTATCTTGTTGACAGCCTTCCCAAAGCAGGGAATGTTGTATGGTGCTGGCAATTGATGGAGTTTTGTCACAAACAGTATTCAGACTAGCGTAAAACAAATAAGTGCGAATCGTTGAAATCTGAATCCAGAACAGGAATTGACAGACAAATTCAGCCGGCCTGACAGCATCCGTGGAGAAAAAGAGATTTAATGTTTCATATCGACAGAATCAGGTTACTTGTGCATTTTATTGTTTTAATTCCTGGGTAATTGCCAGTTTCACTTCACGAATCAGCATACATATCAGAATCTCTCATTAGCTGACAAACGTCATCTGTAAAATGAAAAATGTCATATCAGCTGTAATGCTGTTGCTGTTCTCCTGAGTTGGTGAAAGTCTGGCCTTACTCATTACCTTTATCTTGTCCTTTCTGTCCATGAGCAACAACGTTGAATGGAGAGCTTCTGTTTTCAGTGTCTACCTTTGTATGCTTATTTATTTGTCTCCCTTTGTCTCTCTATACCATCTCACTCTCTTCTACATTCTCCCACTCTCTGTCTGTCAATATCCCTCAATTTCTATTCCATCTCTTGGAAGAGTCTGAAATTCGGTGACAGATTGAGAGTATACCTGTTTCGTGGCTTTCTCCGCCTCCCCCCCAACCCGCTACCCTACCCCCCCCCCCCCCCCCCCCCCCCACCCGGCCAGAGTGTGTAGAACTGGGCTCACAGTCTCCAGGTAATATCTCTGTCACTTAGGTCTGAGGTGAGGTGACGTTTCTTCACTCAAAATACGATCATTTACAATTGTAATTAGAATTCCTAACCGACCAGAAGAAAAGCAGTTTCTCTCCAATTATAGGATTTCAATGACATCATTGCAGTTTGCCTAAAATTAATGAATGGTGACAGCAGACAATGAGAGCTGTCATCTCGCAATGGATGCGTTATTACCACAACATTTCCTGGCAAGTCTGCAGTGTCTCCTGCCTCACTTCATTATTTAAAAAAGACTTGCTGTGACAGCGAGAGACTAAAAGTAGAAGCGATGGAGAGATCATTGTTGAGCAGTGTACAGAATCTCGGCGTTGGGTCAGCAGGATTGAACATTGACTAATGGGCCTACAGCAGGCGGCAGGGCTTGGTCTCACCAAATAACAACGGGCTGAGCTCAAACACAAGAAGCATGCTGAGCCCTCACTGTCGCGATATTGGATCAACAACACGGCTTTTGCAATAAGTTTATGCAATGGACTTTCAATGTACGGAACATTTCAGAGCATTTGACACCATACTCGCCTGGTTATTACCAGATGCTTTAACTGACAGAGCCACATACGGTGATCTTCAAATCCATATGTGCATTTAATTAACTATTTGATCACAGTAACTCGGACTTCCTTGCAGTAATAAAGCTGCTCGATGAGAATATATATCAACCTGCGCTTATGCAGGAAAGAACAGGTCACAGCTGGTCTTCCTTCAGTGAAAATGCACCGAAAGGGGCAATCTCTTCTTGCTTTGCTTTCAAACTATTGCCTTCCCCTCTGTAATCTGACAGGGTAAAGGGGAAACGTTCATCCTCTCGGGGCCGATAAAATGCGTGAATATGCACAGAGGGAATCTCATACCAAAAGATCAGGGTAATTGTGTTGAATTTACCAGGAGTGGTGTGTGAGTCGGTGTTAACAGTGAGTAGTAAGGACTAACCCATTAGCACTGACGTTGAGCCTTGCACCAACAGCATCAAACCCTCTTCTTGCCTCACGTCTCCTGGTCATCATTGACTTTCAGTTTATCCTACTCCCCCTTCGAAACTTCTCACTTGTTCCAGAATACTTTCGGGTTTCCTCTTCGAAATTGCAGCCGTTTGAAACGAATTTCTGGAGTATGCACGTCACTCTCTGGGATCAGCTTGACTGCCCATCCATAATTACTCCAGAGCTTGAGATGGTAAGTTACTTGACAGAATCGTGGAAGTACTCAGCACAGAGATGCATCCGTGATTTCGCGAGGGAGGGAGTTCCGAGAATTAAAACAAACGACATTGAAGGAACAGTGAGATAGTTTCAGCTGAGAAAGGCGAGATCCTTAGAGGCGATTTGCGGTGAGAGGTGTCTCGTGTATCTGCCGCAATGATCCTTCCAGTTGGATGCGATCAATCACTGGATTGATTCTGGCAGATCCGTGTCTGTGCTCTGTGTGGAAGCAGGAAATAGTTTTCATTCAGATAAACCAAAAGAAGAGAAATAAATCTTTATTTCCTGAATGCGAATTGGATCCAAGTCTGTGCGATTCAAACTCAGACTCTGAAGCAGGGACTCCACTGATGCTGACAATAACCCTTGACCTAACCTGTCCAAACTTTTGTGCCTATTTTCTTTCTCCCCACATTTTGAAGCACCAGTCCTTGCCGTGAGTGGTGAAGGAGCTAACTCCTCCCTCGCAGAAACACATTTGGGGCCAGAGACCCATATATCTGTCCCGCAGCGGGTATGACTTTGCTCCGAACAGACTGGGTTTGCTGTGTGGGACTGAAACTGTGTTCAATCACACACAGACGCGGTGTATCAGCTGTGGATGTGAAGAAGGTTGGGGCGGATTCAGACCCATTCTGGGAAAGAGACTAGATCCGGAATTCAGGGGAGCTTAGTGTCACAGACAGAAGGCTGGAGAATTGGGTTGGGAACAGAAGATGGGAGTGAGTTCCTGGATCAACCAGCTCTCTGTTCTGTGGGCGTTTGAATTCCCCGTTCGACCAGATCACATCTCAGCCACGCGAAAACCTCACTATCCTGCCCCACCCCACCCCTGTTACTGACAATAAACTGTTCATTACGTAAACCCACGTGCACGCAACAGCATCATTTTTCGAGTGAATTGAGGGAAGTGTAGGGAAAGTTCCGTTCGGTTTCATTCAGAGCATTCTAAATCAGTTACTTTTGTTTCAGCACTATTTGACATGGAGCCATCACTCTCAATCCCCCGAGCATGTGGCCATTTGCATTCCACGGCTCTGGATATTTTGGTTGGTGCATGGTTGGAATGGAACCTCACGTTTTGAAAGGGACATTGTTTATCGTATATTCGGCTGAACTGGTAAACGTGTCTCTGGCACTTCTGGTACAGTGGAAACAATTGTCACTCAGAAACCAACACATGATCAAAAACAGTGGTAACAATGTGTCAACAAAATCTGCAACAGCGAGCGAATGCGCTCTTGTGTGGGGTTGCAACATTGCAAATTGAATGGAGAGCTGTGAACCTATTAACAGATAAAAGTGCCCCTACATGAAACTGCATTTGCAAGACTTCTCCACTCACTCATTCTATCGATGCCTGTTTGCAAAATTCCACATCCTTATCACAATATGCTCACCCACCTATTGTGTATCGCAGCATTTCACTCTGCCACTTCCTCCAAGTCATTCGGTCAGATAAAACATTAAATCCGATGACGAACCAGTCTGGATTTCACTAAAACTATCTTTCCAACTTGAAAACTGCTCATTATTCTTGATTCGGTGATTTCTGTTAAATAGACAATGGACAGACAATGCTGCTTTATGACCCAACACCGAGAACTCCTTTATTGTGCAACGGAATTTTATATATCCCCTTATTGATTGCTTGCTAAAATTTAAATGAACTTTACTGAGCATCGTCCTTCACCAAGTCTGCAGGTCATTCTACCAAAGAAATCTCTTAAATTGTCATCGTGTGTTTTTCCTTACAAAAATGATGTTGACTCAGTTTGACTGTAATCGTCTCTTCTAAACTTGCTGCTTTTCTTAATTTGCAATGGTGGTTCACATTTTCGAAATGACAGCAAAGACATTTGAGCAGATGGAAGCAATTTAACCCATCAAGTCAGCGACAAGTTTCAATGAGATCACGGCTGATTTGGTTAATCCTCAAATCCCCTTTCGGACTCATCTCTGTGGCCCTCGATTCCCTAAGTGACCAAATGCCTGTCTTTCTCAGCCTTGCATGTATGCAGCCTTGACAACACTCTGTTGCAAACAACTTCACAGATTTGCTACCCTCTGAAAGAGAAAATATCCTCCACACCTAAGTATTACGTAATTGGCCCCTTCCGCTGTGAGGAAGCCTTCTGGTGCCACATTATCCAAGGTGTATATCAGAGCAGAAAAAACCCTCAAGGTCGGTCTGCACTGTCCAGTGCCAGCTCTGAGTGTTTGCAGCATTGTCTTTTTTGACTTTTGAATGAACAAATAGACCTGAATCTTCTTAAAAAACACTTCAGTGACTGTAATTTCGCTGGCAGTGTCGTGCGCTAGAAAGTCGAGTGCTTGATCACAAATACATCACTCTCAAAATGTTACCTCTGTTTCTCTTTCCACAGTTACCGCTGCGCCCGTAGGTTTTCTACAGCATTCTGTGAATTTACTGTGTACAAGTGCTGCATTTCATTAAATTCCTTCAATCACAGTCCTCTGGACACTGACCCTGTTCAGTGACAATACTTCCTCCTGATCGTCAATGTGCCAATCCCCACCGCTCCCTCCCCCATCAAGATAAACAGCTGCACAACATCTTCAATTAACTCTCTTGGCTCCAAAGAAAACCTCGGGAATCTCTCCAAATGCCAGGAAATCTCGACCCTGGACATGGTGCAAGGCAGAGGAGTGTTAAAGAGATTTTGGGAAAATATCAATTGGGAGTTGGAAAAAAATGTAAAAGAGGCAAAGCATATAACCCAGTCTCCAACATTGTGAATCTTCAGAAACTCTGTGAGAAGTGAAATTCAAGGAGAATGAAGAAGGGTGAACTGCCCAAATGAGCAGAGACAGTCAAGACCACTACCCCTTCTTTAAGAGGACAGACCATTAACTTTGATGATTCTCTTTCCCCTACATGACAAATACAAACCTCATCGAGACTCCGGGACAATGAAAAAACTCGGGACTGCACAAGGGACAAGAAGGCTTGAAGGGAGGTGGCCCCAGTTGGAGTAGAGTTGGTGCTCAGTGACATGGGTGTGTCTGTCGTGGATGGGATAAGATTGTTCCATAATGAATGTTCCAGACTTTATTTTAGAAAAAACAAAACTGATAAGAGGACACTTCTCGGTCTGGGAAGGACAGACTGAAATCCGTCACAGCCTGCTTTAGATGTTCGGGCAAGGTTTTAGGTTGGTAGTTTCAGCGTATTAGACCGTTAAATGAAAGGCTGGTGGTTCAAGACCTCAAAAGGCGACAGCGATCGTTGTTGTTAAAGCAACAGTTTTCTCTGCTGCAGGGTTTCTTGTTTCTAATGGGGGCAGGGAAATGTTCCTCAAACGGAAAATTTCCGTGTGAAGAACCACAAAGAACTTTCTGCAATGGTTTAAAAGTTAATGTAATGAACTGTGGCCTCTGGGAATCTGAAACAAAATCAGAAACTGCTGACAAAACTATCTGGTTTGGCAGTACCTGTGGGAGATTATTGAGTTCTGATGAAGTTGTTAAATATTGTCCACGATTCTCTCTGCATGGATGCTGCCAGACCTGCTGAGTTTTGTCGTGGAAAAAGTCTGGAGAATCACCAGGAGACATAGAGTGTTCTTCAATAGGTCGGTCTGTTATTTGCAAGCGAAAAACCGTGACACCGAGAAAGCAGATTCTCGAATGCTCTCGAACTTCATTGTCCATGGTTTTTTATACATTTTCCCATGCTTTGTTTGCTTATCAGCATGTCCAAATGTATTAGTCAAAGGACCTCACACTCGCTACACAATAAACCAGTGATGTTAGTTCCCATCATCTCTTTAATTGTTCATTCGACTTAACGTTATTCTCATGTGACGATTAGATATTTAATGTCAGCTTTCGCAACAATGGTCTTTCATTCCAGACCCTACTTCATATTTTCCCGATGCCATAATTTGTTATTTATTGTCAATAATCTCAATCAGGCTGACTCTATTAACTAATAATTTGATACTTAATGTCATGCCCCAAATATTTATGTTCCCAATCGAGTCATAATGATACTTAACAGGAAGCCTAACTTTACTAACTGTAATCTCATCTCACCAACGAGACCTTTCAGCGTCAACCTTTCTTTGCTAATTGGTGTGAGAGAATTCCACTATTCTTATCTCATCCTGTATTCTACAGACCCCTTGCAACACATCGCCAGTGGGGTTCATGCTTTAAGCCTTCCCTTGCTTTCATGCTATAAACCTTCCCTTACTTTCATGCTCTTTATTTTCCATAGTAACATTTTGTCATTCTGACTAATGGCAGTTATTCCTGGCACTGGATATACTGACGGTGAAGGGTCAGTGATCAGAGCGGACTGTCCCTGTAGTTCTGTTCCCGAATCTCCACCTCCCGCTCTGTTAGTAACCTCTCAGTCTCCTGGGAATTGCATTGTTCCCAATTTTGCCGTATTCCAGGCCTTTAACCTTGGCTGAGCAGACAGTCGATGGTCTGAGGAATATCATTCCCAAACGTCTCATGTCCGAGGTAATAACAATTAATAACGATGTCTGTGCATCCTCCTCTGATCTGTGAAAATCATTGTTGCGCACTGTAGGAACATTTTTTGACCGAAATTAAGGAGGTTTTGAACCAGATCAAACTCCTATTAATTAAGAAGATGGTCTAGATCCCTTTTACTTTTCTCCTGAAGGCAAATGTATGGCAATGCAATTCAATTGGTGAAACTTCCAAGCTTGAACCGAAACACAATTTACTTCGCAATATCGTTGTAACACAAACAAAATACAAAGTGTGGACTAACCCAACTCTATTGGAAAACTGAACGAAATGAAACATCATTTAACTACGAAACAGTCAATGTTCGAATATAGTAACATTGCATAAACCATACAAAACTGGTCTTCCTGCTACCGGAATGATATTGTGAAACGTGAACGGATGAGGAAAGGTTATAATGTGATGTTTGTAATTCTTAAGCTTCCAAATGGTTTTGAGGTGCGAATGTATTTTAACCTTGAAGAAATTTGACGCATTTAAACCTCCTTCCTGTCCACGTTAGAAGCTGTTGAATCTGTTCCGAATTTCCAGCGGCTTCTGTAATTATTTAAGGTTTCTGACGATAGCAATCTCTCACTTTTCCAACAAAACAAAACGAACCTTATGTTGCGAACAATATTCAAATAAGCAATGGGCAGCAGAGAGGAAAGCTTTCGAGCAACACTGCCCGGATTGTCACGGCAATTAACAGGAACCATCGCCATGAAAACCCCAAAGCAACCTGACAAATCTATTTCGCCACAGAATGCAACGTTGGTGCTCAAGACCTTTCCTTACAAAACCACAGGAAAAGCCACGACACTGCGATGGCTGGGAATCGAACCCAGTTCAACTGCTTGGAAGGCAGCTATGCTCACCACTACACCACCACCGCGCTAGCTGATAAACTGTCCCTTTTCCCAAATGGACATAACAAGGCCGTAATCGTCACCAATTGATCTGGGGCTGAAAGCAAAACAAGAAATTGCTTGTAAAACGTCAACAGGTCTGAAAACACCAGAATCAGAAGCCTTCAGCCCTTAAGAACAATCACTGGATCCAAAAGGTTCACTCCCCACAAATGCTGCCGGACCTGCTGAGTTTCCCAGCAATTTTTGTGCTGTCTCTCAGATCTGCAACATCTGCAGTTCTTTGTCAGATAGAAAACAAACGTTGACCCATTGAAGAGGATATTTGATCAGGTGATTGTCCTCTTCATCCACAGATATAGATGGGATGGAGTATAGGATCATAAAATTCTTACAGTGTAGAAACAGGCTATTCGGCTCATCATGCATCCCACCAAGTCTCACCCTCTACACTATTCCTGTAACCCCGCATTTCTCATCGCTAACCATATTACCAACGCTCACCTGGACACTATTGACTGTTGAGTGTTGCAAATCCACCCTGACCTGCGCATCTTTGGACTGTGCGAGGAAACTGGAGCACCCGGAGGAAACTCACGCAGACACGGGGAGAATGTGCAAACTCCACACACACAGTCTTCAATCAGACAGGGATCTGGGTAATTGGAGAGGTTTCAAGAGGGAGTGCAGACTGGTTTGTGAATGATGGGCCGAAAGCCTGATCTCAGTGCTGTAAAGGCTCCACAGTAACATGATTCCCTACATCCAGCATTCAACACAGTTTGCATTTTGTTTTAATCCGTCCTGTTATTGACATTATTTTGAGTGAAATGTATAGAGAGAGGTTGTTTGCGCATTCACTCAGATCTGTGTTTTGATGGGTCAGGAGCAACATACAGAATAACAACTGGCGGATGGAGAATTGAATTCCCCCTCCGAATCTGCCGAGGACATGCAGGACCAGGAACTTCTCTATCACCACTCACTCACCACCCGGCGCCTGGCGGAAGAATGCTTGATCTTCCTCCTCAGGAACATCCAACCCCAGGGTATCAATGTGGCCTTTACCATTTGCCAGATTTCCTCCTCCGACCACCTTATCCCAGTTCCATCCTGCCAGCTCGGCACAATCCTCATGGCCTGTCCCACCTGCCAATCTTCCTTCCCACCTATCCGCTCCACTGTCCTCTCCGACCAATCACCTTTACACCCACCTCCATCCATCAATTGCGCTCTCCCCTCCCTTCTCCGCAGCTCCACTCCCTCCCATTTATCTGTCCACGATGGACACTCTCAGCCTCATTCCCCATGATGGTGTTTTGCCCGAAATGTCGACTCTCCTGCTCCTCGGATGTTACCTGACCTTCTGTGCTTTTCCTGCATTACTCTAATCTTGACACTGATCTCCAGCATCTGCAGTCCTCACTTTCACCTCGCATGACTGAATTCCTGCCCCTTACAGATCGAATTGGGTCTCGTGTTTTCATCATGAATTTCATTATGTTTAATATATTTTATTTTAAAAATCATCGCAATATATTGATGCACTCATGAGCATGTAATGCATTTGGACAGAACAATGCCTCCTTTCTCTGTGAACAATTAGAATTAAAGGAAACGGTTTGAAGAATGTTTTCTTTCACAAAAGAGTTATAATTCTCTCTGAAATAAACACAGACCATTCATAGGAATCTGATAAGGTCATGCAACATCTGCCGAGAGAAGGGAAAGGTTAGCTCATGTGTTACGAGAGTAGGGGAATTCAGCAGAGCGGTAGGAAGTTAGAAAAGTAATAATTACTGAACAATTGGAATGGGGTTAACGCTGAAGAAAAAAATGAGAGCCTGTTTAACATGTTCAGTCTGTTCCAATCAAAGCTAAACTTAGATTTCATATCCAGTTTCCGTGCAATCCACATATCCCGTGACTCCCTGAGAAACCAGCAATCTGTGCCTTCCAATCTGAAATGCACTCAATGAGGGTGCATCAACAATCGTCAGGGACAGAGAATATTAAAGACTCAGAAGCCTTAGAGTTAATCGCTCTCTCCTCATCTCATTCCCAAATAATGTGCCCTTACCCTGAGGGTGTGTCAATAATAAGCAAAACATCTGTAAATGGTGTAACTTTAACACTGACTTCTCTTCGCAGATTCTGTCAGACCTGCTGAGCTTTTCCGCAACTCCTGAGAATGTGTTATCGTGTTTTAGATACCCAGACCCACAGGATCAGTTTCTCACCATCTACCCTCTGAAGCCTGTTCAGAATTTGATGCATTCAAATGAAATCGTATTTCAATTTTCTCTAATATGGACACAATTTATTCAAAAGCTCAGCATTGGAGCACGTGGGTTTCAAACAGTGACCTTTAGTTTGTGGTTCATTAACGTGTTTGTGGCTCATTGCCGCTGGGTTACCACGTATTACTCAGATATAATTGTGCTGGCGAAATTGACGATGAGTTAGCGTCTTGAACTGCTGCCATTCATTTTATCAAGATAAACCCATAATGATGTAAGGGAGGGAGTTCGAGGATTTCCAACGAATGGCACTTGTGGAACTGAGACGTTTTTCCGAGCCAGGGTGGCGAGTGGCTTGGTGTGGAATTGTCAACTGGTGTCCCGTGTATCTGCTGTGCTCAGTGTTCCACGCGATAATGCTGTGGTTCTGGAAACTGCTCTGTGAGGAACATTGGGGAATTTCTACAGTGCATCTTGTCAGTGGTGTATTCCACTGCTACTGAGTGTGGATGGTGGAGACAGAGAATGTTTGTGACTGTGGTGCTGAGCAAGCTGCACTGCAAGTTAATTCTACCTAATTATGGAGAACATATAGACGGCTACTTCAGGCTGCAGCGCAACATAGATAGGATGCAGATCTGGGCATGGCAGATGGAATTCAACCTGGATAAACGCGAAGTGATGCATTTTGGAAGGAGGAACACGAATGCTGAATGTAAGCTGAAAGACAGGTTCCTTGGCAGTGTGGATGAGCAGAGGGATCTGAGTATGCAAGTACATAGATCCCTCAACGTTACCACCCAAGTGGATAGGGTTATTAAGAAAGCGTATGGAGTATTGGTTTTCAAGAAGCGGGATTGAGGTTAAGAGCTGCGAGGTTTTGCTGCAGCTCTACAAGTCCCTGTTGAAACCACTCTTTGAATATTGTGTCCAGTTCTGGTCGCCCTACTGTAGGAAAATGCCGAGGCTTCGGAGAAATCGCGAAGAAGGTTTACCAGGATGCTGCCTGGACTGGAGGGCTTACCTTATGAAGAAAGTTGGAATAAGCTCGGACTTTTCTCTCTGGAGAGAAGGAGGAAGAGTGGAGACCTGATAGAGGGATAGAAAATAATGTGTCGAATAGATACAATCAATAGGAAGAGACGTTTCCCCCGGACAGGATTGACTGGTATGAGAAGTCATAGTTTGAAGATATTAGAAGGAAGGTATAAAGGAGATGTCAGAGGTAGGTTCTTTACGCAGAGTGTTGTGAATGCATGGAATCGGTTGCCAGCTGTGGTCATGGAAGCAGAATCATTGGGGACATTGGTGCGACTCCTGGATAGCAGTGAGTTGAGGGGTGCGTAGGTTAAGTTAGTATAATTGACATTAGGATTAAATCTCGTGGGCCAAAGGGCCTGTTCTGTGTTGTACTTTTCTATGTTCTATGTTCTGTGAGTGCGTACACTTAGTATATCTAAACGTAAGGTGTCAACCTGGTGAAGCTACGACACAGAAATAGATGCATGCCAGAAACCATAAGAAGCAACGGATAGACAAGGCTAATTGACTTTATCACTCACGGATCAGACATAATATCTGCAATCCTGCCAGCTCCCATCATAAATGATGCGGGACAATATAATAAATCATTTCTTTCACATGAACGTCGAGGCTGAGGGATACGAAATAGATACTTTCGAAATTATGACAGGCATAGAAGTAATGGATAATGGAAGTCTTTTACACAAACCACAGAAGACATAGGTTTAAAGTGTTATCGAGCAGACCAGACCCAGATGTGTGGTATGCAGATTGATTTTGCTTGTTTTATGATAGTCATACATTCTGAGAAACAGTGAAGCATATTGTGTTGCATTCTCTCCAGTACAAATCATACCTTACATAAGGACATCAGTTTAATATAGTTTCACAGCTTTTCAACAGGTGCAGAAAAGGATCAACTCTATATATGACAGGTCCATTCATAAGTTTGATAACAGCACGGAAGAAATTGTTCCTGAATCCATTGGTGCGTATTTTCAAAGATTTGCATCTTCTGTCCGATGGAAGTGGTCGGGAAAGAGCATTGCGGTGGTGGGAGGGGCCTTTGATTGTGTTGGCTGCATTCCTGAAGCAGTGGGAATTCAAGACTGAGTCAATGGCAGGACATATGATTTGCCTGATGGATTGTGTTAGGTACATGCATCTCTGCAATTTCTTGCAGTACGGCCAGAGCAGTTACCATACGAAGCGTCTGGATAGAATGTTTTCTGCAGTGCAATATTAAAATTAATCAGAGTCATTGCCAAAATGCTAAATTTTCTTCCCCGTCTGAGGTGGTAGATGCATTGATGTGCTTTCTTGGCTGGGGAGTTAACATGGATAGACTGATTGTTTGTGATATTTATTACTCGGAACTTGAAGCTGTCCATCACCTCCACATCAGCACCAATGACAGAGACCAGTGTGTGTCCTTCAGTCCAATTCATGAAGTTAATGTCCAGTTCCCTTGTTTTGCTGACATTGAGAGAAAGATTGTTGTCTTTACACCATGTTACTAAGCTCTATTTCCTGTAGGAGAAAGTGAGGACTGCAGATGCTGGAGATCAGAGCTGGAAAATGTGTTGCTGGAAAAGCGCAACAGGTCAGGCAGCATCCAAGGAGCAGGAGAATCGACGTTTCGAGCATAAACTCTTCTTCATGAATGAGGAGGGTGTGCCAAGCAGGCTAAGATAAAAGGTAGGAAAGGAGGGACTTGGGGAGGGGCGTTGGGAATGCGTAGGTGGAAGGAGGTTAAGGTGAGGGTGATAGCTCAGAGAGAATGAGGGCACGGAGAGGTCAGGAAGAAGATTGCAGGTCAAGAAGGCGGTGTTGAGTCCGAGGGTTGGCACTGAGATAAGGTGGGGGGAGGGGAAATGTGGAAGCTGGCGATATCTGCATCCATCTCTTGTGGTTGGAGGGTACCTAGGCGGAAGATGAGGTGCTCTTCCTCCAGGCATCTCTTGCCATGGTCTGGCGATGGAGAAGGCCAAGGACCTGCATGTCCTTGGCGGAGTGGGAGGGGGAGTTAAAGTGTTCAGCCAAAGGGCGGTTGGGTTGTTTGGTGCGGGTGTCCCAGAGGGGTTCTCTGAAATGTTCCGCCAGTAAGCGGCCTGTCTCCGCAATGTAGAGGAGGCCACATCAGGTGCAGTGGATACAGTAAATGTTGTGTATTGAGGTGCAGGTGAATTTGTGACGGATATGGGAGGATCCCCTGGGGCCTTGGAGGGAAGAGAGGGGGAGTTTTGGGCGCAAGGGGCATTTCTTGCGGTTGCAGGGGAAGGTGCTGGGAGTGGAGTTTGAGTTCGTGGGGGTTGTGAAACTGACAAGGGAGTCGCGGACGGAGTCTTTCCATGGGAGGGGAGGGAAACATATCCTTGGTGGTGGGGTCTGTTTGGAGGTGGCAGCAATGACGAAGGATGATACGATATCTGGAGGTTGGTGGGATGGTAGGTGAGGACCAGTGGGGTTCTGTCCTCGTGGCGATTGGAGGGGCGGAGTTCAAGGGCGGAAGAGTGGGAAGTGGAGGAGATGTGGTGGAGAGCATCGACAACCACGTCTGAGGGGAAATTGCGGTCTTTGAAGAAGGAGGCCATCTGGGTTGTTCGGTATTGTAATTGGTCCACCTGGGAGCAGATGCGGAGGAAGTGAAGGAATTGAGATTATGGGATGGCGTTTTTACAGGGGGCATGGTGGGAGGAGGTGTAATCTAGGTCGGTTTTGAGACCTACCCACTATCATGGTGTCATTAGTAAAGCTGTAAATGGAGTTAGAGCTGAATTTGGCGGTACAGTCACGATAGGGTAAGAAATATTGAAGGGGGCTGAGTCCACAGCCTTGAAGGGCAGCAGTATTGCGTATTATTGAAGAGGAGGAGTTTCCAACTCTCCTCATTCATTGTGATCTGCAGGTCAGAAAGTTAAAGATCCAGTTCTCGATGTGAGGAAAGTCCTAGGACTCAGAAATGTCGATGAGTCTTGTTTGCATTAGGGTCTTCAAGGCAGAGCTAAAGCCAATATACAGAAGTCTGATGCAGGTGTCCATGTTATCCAGATGTTCCAGAGATGAGTGAAGTGCCAGAGAGATGGGGTCTGCATGGATCGATTACGATCGTGGCGAATTCTCGAGGACCTGAGCAATCTCAGAGTTAATGTTTGCCATCCCTAACCTCTTAAAGCACTTCAGAAATGAGATCGGCCATGGTTGTATTAAAAATCGGAGCAGGTTCGAGGAGCCGAATTCCAGACTCATGCTCCTATTTCTTGTGTTCATTTGTTCTTTATAGCTCAGAGGGAATCATATTAATGAATGGTCCTGGCAGACAATGAAGATCCACACACACAAATCCCATTTCTCGGCTATACGTCCATCGTCCTGAAGGTTTCAGCAATGCATGGGACTATTGAAATACCACACAGGTAATATGAATGCTTATGATTCAAACATTCATCCTAGTAATGAGAGTGTGTGAAACTTTACGTTCTTCTGGGTGTACGGTAGCCGACTGTAAAATGAACCTCAGCAGGAACTGGAAAGAGGAGGGTATCAGAGTAAGGAGCATAAGCAGTCCAAGAGCTGCAAATGTTGTTCGGAAGAGGGTCACCTGCACAAAAACTAACCAAGACAGGGGAGGGGGTCCTGGGAGTGAGGGTGTCGATTCAATATTACCAGAAGTGTTAACGTGAATTGATCAATCAATGAATTACTTAAAATTGGATGAAGAAATGTATCTGATTCTCTCTGTCACTGTCTGTCCCTCTTTTGTTGAAAGTGATAAAATACCGCCCTCTGCTGGCTTCGCAGTGTCACTGTACAAGCAGCAGATTTTTTTTTCTCTGGGACACTTTGCTCCTGTCCCTGTACATTCTATTATTTCTGACAGTCTCACAATGCCCTGAATGACGCAAAGGCGCAAGCGGCTGCGCAGTGACGTCACAAAAAGATTGGCCACATCCAGTGGGGAAAGTCTGACACCGAGGAAGCGAGAGGAGGCAACAGGTGACTCGTGCCAGGGCCGTGAGGTGAGGGAGAGCGATCCCCTCTGGCCGCCACGAGAGGAACCAGCAACCACTTTCTGAATGAAAGCAACTAGATATTTTTGGAGATATAGGTCATTTATTCACATTTCATCATTCCGTAACGAGGCAGCACCCACCCCCTGAAATACTTCAATACTATAGTACAGGAAATGTATAAATGTTAGGAACCACAGAACGATGAAAATGTTTAACATTGTTGCTTGGACAGAATTCAGCAGTGGCCCAGTTTTCTGCCTCCCCCCATTTTCAAATCGAAAAGTTACTGTTGCTTCCGAGTTTAAATGAACCTTCTCTGAATTTAATTAATGGAGAAAACAAAAGAAGTGGGAGAGCAATAGTGATAAGGGGATTGCATTTTTCGGACATCAGGCAGATGTCTGTGACAGTGCAGATGCGACACCAGCTGCCTCCCTGAATCTGGGATGTCACTGAGTGGCTGAAGGACAATCTGAAAAGGATACTAGCAAATATAAGATGTGGCAACGGATGGAGCCTTGAAAACAGTGTTTAGGAAGCTGTGAGATCAATTGACAACACAGGGTTAAATACAGAGTAAAGTTCCCTCGATGATGCCTAACCAAACATTTTGAAGATATGTATAATCTGAGAAGTGATAGAAATTTAACTCACTCTCAACTATCACCACAGAAACACACATGCATACGCGCGCGCGCACACACACACACACAAGCAGTAATTCTCGATTGTTATACAAGAGGGTTCCCAATTTCAACGAAAATAGATGTATTCCAGAACTTCATCACAGAGTTCTTTACTTGATTGTTTCTGTTCAGTTTGGATTCTAAATTAGATTCCTGATTCGTAACATCCACATGGACAATTTTCCTCATACCCATGTGCTCTGCCCTGCTCACAAAAACTGCATTTGATTCCAATACCGTATGTTGTTTGATACAGGAACCTTTCTGTGTCGGGGCATTGAGACTTGAGTCTGACCCAGGTGTGTGAATGTCCTGTTTATCTGACATCCAGGATTGTTTAATGAAGCTTTGATGTTTGGAAATCCCGATCTGTACATTTTACAGTCCTTTAGTAGAACTGTATTTATTTTCAGTCAAGTACTCCTTTAATCTGGATCTTATTAATTGATTCAACATCATTGTCCGCAACCTTGGACACAAATCGGGAGAGTTAAAGTGATGGTGTGACCAAATATTTGGACAGTTTGGCAATTATAACCAGGACTTGGGCCGAGGGAGGTGAAGACGTTTTACTGTGATCGTACAGGAGGTATGGACACCATGAAGCATCTCCAAAATGATAACGGATGAATGTGGCAATTCACAGATATTCTGGGCGGGCAGAGCGAAACAGGCAGACACACGGAATAAGGAACAGAGAGTGACAGAAGGATTTTGAGATTTCCAAAAGGCATCTGCTCAAGTCAGTCTTGATCTAAAAACTGAGTATATTATTGGTGAAACTAGTTTATAAGTAAATTGTGAAGTGGAAGTAAACTGCTGTCAAACAGATTGATATAGCGATGATCAGTCAATGGGCAAAGCCCTGTCCATTACAATACAAAGTGGAGAGTGTCAGGGAGAATCGACAGAGACTTCAGTTTATATGGGGCGATGTTATAGGACTCTGATGTAGAGAGGGATCTGTGTGTCCTGGGATATTAAAACACATTGAATTAATCTGCAGGGGCAGCAAGGTATTAACAAGGCAAAGGGATCAAGTTTTCGTTTGTTCATCGGACGTGAGCATCACTGGCTGGGCTCAGCATTTATCCCTCATTCCCATCACCCCTTGAGAAGATGGTAGTGAACTGGCTTATCGAACTGATGTACTCCATAACTTTATTTGTGGAGAAACTGAATGTCGCAGAAATTAAACTGCAGCTTTTTGTATTCCCAGTCCCAATTTTAAACTTAACTGTTTGGCTGGCACAGTGACTCAGTGGTTAGATTGCTCCCTCAGAGTTCCAGGGACTCCTGTTTGATTCCAGTGTCGTGCAACTGTAAATGGAGTTTGTAAGTTCTCCCCGTGTTTGCGTGGGGTTCTTTCGGATGGTCTGGTTTGCTTCGACATGTGCGGGTTCAGTAATATTGGCCATGCTAAATTGCCCATAGTGATCAGACATGTGAAGGTTAGGTGCATGAGTCAGGGAAATGTACAGTGATAGGGCAGGGGAATTTCACACCGCTGGGATTATATATTCATTTACTCTAGTCTGAGTGAGAGACTGGAATTCCATGTGTTGTCAGCAAGCTGATGTACAGCAGAACAAAGTCTCTAAGCTAATTGAGGGGAGCAATTCGTAGAACAGGAGAGAATAGGGAAAAAAAACAAATTGCTGATAAAAGCTCAGCAGTTTTGGTAACATCCGAACAGAGAATCCAGAGTTACCACGTCGTATCCGGTCACCGTTTATCTGAACCAGACCTGAAACTTTAACGCTGATTTATCTTCAAAGATGCTGCCAAGCCTGCTGAGGTTTTGTTTCTGATTGACAGAATCAGCAGTTCTTTCAGATTGTATTTAGGTAGTGAATGGGGTTATGTTCAGAGTAAAGCTGTTTCTGCACTTCAGCTTTTCTAACTCCCAGACCATGTTCACCATGGAATTAGATAATGACGAAGTCAACCCCTATCCCCACACTGTCCCGATCAAATGCACTTAGCATAGTTATATCACTGGCTTTTCGGCAGAGTACATTTCCCTGTACACTTTCTCCAACTAAACCTCCCAGGGTCAGGGAAAAATAGGGTTACATACAATGTACAGATATGTCCACAAACACTCCCGTGTCAGGGGAAGCTCTGTGTTAGATTACAGAGTAAAGCTGCCTCTACAGTGTCTATCACAAACTCGTACATAGCTCATACGCACAGACACACTGTCATGCGGTCACACATGATCAGTCACACGCAAAATAGAGCATTGCAAACTCCCGATCTCAGAATCTCACACTCGAACACAACCTCTCACTCAGCCAATCTCAGCCACCAACTCTCAGTCAATCAGTCACAGACACCTCAAAGCCACACTCGCTCATTCACATACACAGTTACTCTTTTAAAAATGTATACTAATGATACACAATCCGAGAGGCTTGCGTAATGGTAAATCAATTTCTTTATTTTTAGAGAACACAAAATTTGAAGGCAAATTACGTCAGGCTGGTCCTTGATAAATGCCTGTTATCTGAATAAAGTACATCTTACTCTGCGCTAAATCTCTGACAGATTCTGAACAAGACCACGCACCTACAATTCAGTAGCTGACCTGTCATATAACTATCGCATTTTCGTCTTGAAGTTTGGAAAGTTAGACAGACTTTTAAAAATATCAGGGCACGGACTTTAAAAGGATTCTGGAATCTGCATCTTAATCAATGGAAACTTTTTAACAGAGTTGTCCATATCCTGCTTTTAGAGTTTAATTTGTAAATTAACATTTCTCCAATGTAGGAATGCATGAATGGAAAAAAAAAGCTTTTCACACATTTGCCCCTCACCTGTGCTGACAGCATTCAGACTCAAGCTGAAGCTTCTCTGCTCCTGCATCCAGTTTACCATTGTACCATTTGGTTTAGATTATCCCTCCTCTAACATCGAAATTGCATCGATTCACATCCCAGTTTATTTCATCTGCAGGAGGCTGAGAGATGAAAATGTATAAAGTGTACGATGTGTTTTAATCTGCCAACCAGGACAAATGATTCCCAAAATGTGTCAGTCGCCATTATAGGTTTGTTTCAGGTAGCCATTTCATGTCAGCACAGCGCTGACAGCGACTTTATAAACAGATAAAGGCAAGAACGTGTTGGGGACTTGGGAGTCCATGTGCAAAGGAATGCAGCGTAGATTCACAGAACTATAGTTGGACGGCACGGGTTCAATGGCCAGGGAAATGACACAAGCCCAGGACTGTATCCCTGGAATTTCGAATAGTCCAAAATGATGAAAGTTTGAGAGTCAATGACAGGAACTGCAGGATATAATAGGGAGAAAATATCGGTGTTGCTTCTGGAATCTATAAATAGGTTCAGTGTCGAGTAATCTAACAATAGACTGGAACCCTTTGAAATCTCAGGCCACGTTTAGCATGAGGTTAGGTTTTGTTTTAATCACCCGATACTGTCCCCATCAATCTCTAACACAGGCACAGGGTTAAGTACAGATTAAAGCCCAATTACACTGTTCCCATCAACCACTCCCAGGACAGGAACAGCACTGAGTTAGATAAAGAATAAATCCCCCTTTACATTTTCCACTTCAAACCCTCCCAGGGCTGGGACAATACTGTGCCAAATAGTAAACAAAACATCGTCCATATAACCAGAAAATGACTGTATTCCATCTGTTGCTGCCTTGCCTATTGTGGGTCACAGAGTGAGCTCCGAAACACCTCCAGGGCAATCTTATCCTGCACCTGTGGCTGTGGCTCTCTATCTGTGTCTGTAAGTCTCTCTCGGTTTCTGAAATTACCTCCCATTCCCTCGACAGTGTTGAATAAATTTCAAAACCGCTCAATTACGTTTAAAACATTTTAGGATATCCTTAAGATTTTTTTGCAGGGTTTTTAAATATCCATCCTCACGTTACTTGCCGATATACAGTGTAATTCCTCTACATTTATATAGTCCGTAATCCACAAAGCAAATTAACATCCAGGGTCCGTGAACAATCCGGAAGTTCCATGAAGTGTCTCTCTTTATTGCTTGCGAATGATCATTAACAGTCAGGAAGCGTTCCTATGAACTTTTTCACTGCGACGCCATCAGGAGTCCTGAGGACTACTTTGATTCTCAGACTGACTGTTCATCGTCACTGCAAAGAAAAATCAAATTTTAAAGATGCAGGAAAATCTCAACGAAAACAACTGCTGATATGCTTCCCCAATGTTTCACTGATACTTTTAAGGATGAGATTTTGAGGCGGACATTTAGCTGAATGAAACCAGGAGCAGGACGAAGCCATTTAGCCCCTACAGCCTGCTCTCCATTCAATGTGATCATGCCTGATACCCAATCTCAACGCTGTATTCCCACTTGCTCTCCAGAGGTCGTGGTGGAGAATGGTACAATTACAACAATTGGTTCACGTTTGTCGGAGGAATCGAACAGAAACTGAATGATCCCGTTGAAAATGGTGAGAAGTTCTTAAATATTATCGTTCAGGGGGATATATGGTATCAGAACTTTAACTGACAGTGGAGTCAATAATGTGGAGGATAATTGATACAGAAGAGTACAATGCAGGCCCTTCAGCCCTCGATGATGCGCTGATCGGTTAATGTACTTTAAGATCAAACTAATCTGCATAACCTATCTTCCATGTGCCTATCCAAGAGTCGCGTAAACATCCATAATGCATCTGATTGAACTACCACCGCCACAGTGTCTGGTCGGTGCATAGAAAGAACTTACCTCTCATCTCCCCAATAACCTTCCTCCAATCACTTTTAAATTATGCCCCCTTATGAAGATATTTCTGTACTGGGAAGATGTCTCTGGCTATTCATTCTATCTGTGGTTCTTATCATCATATACACCCTTATCAATTCACCCCGCATCCTTCTTCACTCCAATGAGAAAAGCGCTCGGCCCCTCAATATTACTTCATAAGAAATGCCCTCCAGTCCAGGAAGCATGGTGGTAAATCTTTTCTGCAGTGTCTGTAAAACTTCTGCCTTCAGGATCAATCTAGTCAGATTGCAGATTTAAAATAATCTGTGACTGATTCTGAACAAGCTTCACGTGGAATATGTTTTACAAATCACAGTTCCTCAGGTAGTTGGAGGGTTCGCCATGTCAGAGTGTGATTTTGATTAAATACAGGAAATGTCTCTCCCCCATGGTCATTGCGTGACTGTTTTGCTCTTCATGACAAACAGAAAGCTCTCGCCTCTCTCGTGTCTGTTTCACAGGAATTCTGTGCTTCATATTAATTGGACACGAACAATAAGGAAGTCTGGCTCTGATTAGTTCATTATGAGGATATCAGGAATCCTGTGGGCCACGTTCATCCTCAGACCGAATAGAAATAACGTCTGCATGTGTCCTCCTAAATTCTGCTACTCTTCTCTTCCCTGTTTCCTGCATTTTCAATTTGTGTCATTTGCAAATTCTGAAGACATATCCTGTTGTCTGGAGGTTGACAGTGAGTAAAACTCTATGTCCACAACAAAGACTCCCAAGCCAAGCGTCAGCATGCTGACATCTCTTGATGTCAGTGACCAAGTCCTCATTGACAAAGTGGGAGTTTGAGATTCAGAAACTAAATTACTGTGACACTCTGTTCTGTCCATTGACTCTCCACCCCTCAGTGAAATTCAAATAATGACCGAGTTCCCTGTTAAAAGCGTCAGTTGGAGCCGCCTCCATTAGAACTCCAGCAGGGCCCTCAACACAAACACCAAGCGTTATGTCAACAAAAAACATCTCTTACGACACACCTGTTACTTTTGCAGATAATTTCAGCCTGTGTTGTCTCATTCTTGAACCTTATATTCGGGGAACAGTCTCTCCCAGAGGTGTCATGATTTTTGAAAATCCCATCAGATTCCCAATCTGAAAAGTTCCATTCTTTCCAATCCATCCCCATGATTGAAGGTGCGGACCCAGGAACAAATGTACACAATATTCCAGTAATCTGTAGTGATTAAGGAAGTGACCTCACTCTCCACCACCTTCTCGGGAGGAATAAGTGACAGCACAGACAGTGAAGGTCATATTCTTCAGGAGGGTCTCCCTATCAGAGTTTTCAGGTCCCCAGTTAATTAGAACAGAGTCTATGTCCAGGTTTTTGCAGGGGCCTGACATGCAACGCCAGCCTGTGCTTCTCCAACAAATACCTGACCAATGGAATGATTCCTTCATGAATGAGTTAATGCAGAGAAATATTTATACTTTTCAGTATAATTCTCTGGTTGTACAATCGACTAGAATCTGCTGTAAATGATAGTCTCCATGAGGTGTTCGGAAGTATATCATTATTCGTACAGTAGATATTCGATCCTTTTGAATGGCTGGATTTAACCCAATGGAAGAGTTCCTGTCCTAAACACACGCAGGTTCAATTCCCAAGCAAAGTCACAGGGCACAGGTGTCACATCGGTTCCCTTGGAACTGGCTGTCCAAGCTCCGTGTGTAATTGTCAGTGTCCCTCTGTGCAGCCTAGAGTGAGGCCCGCAGTGACTCCTTCCTGGATGTGCCTTTCCCCTTGGGGAACACTGAGTCATGGAGATTCTACAGAGGCTGCGCATTGGGGCCTGACCACTGAGTCCATCAACCTGCGGTTGGGTCTCTGACCTCACAATGGGAGATAACCCTCTCTCAGCTCGAGCTGGAGATTCAACAACAGCCAATAGTATTTCCCCCTGGAGCACGGCCGCTTAAAAGTGAAGGAAAGGAAATCAGAGAAAGTTGCTCGGATAGAGAGAGCAGTAGGGAGAGAAACTGAAGTTCTCACGTGTCCAAAATCAGGTTGGAATGCAGTGACTTCAGCGATCTAGCTGTCTTTTGCCATTTGAACTGAACTGATTCTGAAATATGAAAATTAAATCGAGGAAATTACTTCGTGTCAATAAAGGGGAAAGTGGACTTTATATTCCAACATCAATAAGTATTAAGCGTAATTTTTAATGAATCCTAATCATACGTTATTTATTATATTGCAAATTAACAAATACTCACAATCTGCTGTAGACACTTACTTTGTCTGAGTTCCATCCGCCTTCGTCAAAAATTAAAAATGCAGCAATTAAAAGGATTTAGTGACAAAGAACAAAGAGGGGAACCGGAGGGAACGAAAACAAAATGGAAGTGCAGGAATGATGAGATAACAAAATGATAAGGGTGCAAAACAGAACCTCTGCATCCCAACTTTCTTGCCCAAAGTTGCTTGGAAGCACAAAATAATAGGTCGGGAATGGGGTTTGTGGTGGAATTGAGCATAAGTGCCAAAATATTACTGGAAGCTATGAAATGCTGGGACCAGGATTGGAATTAGGAGGTGTGGCCACGTGGGTAGGCTAGGAAAAGTCGAGAATGCAACATTGTCAGAACTGGTCAATTAACGGTCGGTCAGCAGGGGGCGTCGTTCGAACTATGTGGACAGAGGATGTTCCGGTTCAGAGAATGCAGCAATCATGTTTAAAGGCTGTTACCATGTTTCAAACAACAGCTTTGGAGAGACATTGGCTACTAGCAAACACTTAACATCAATTAGATTCAGATTGCTCCCTGATTCATTAAAGTTCCTGCAGGGTGCTTCGGCACAGGAACAGTCCCTGGCTATCAAGGCTGGAGAAGATCAATAAGTCAATGTGGGCAAGTTCAAGTATAGATTGCTGAGGTGGTGATTATGTGTGGGGAACCTGGTTAAGTTGAAAAAAACGGATCAGCGAGCGGACATTTCCTGCAAGGGTTACAAGTTTAAACTGAAGAACGTACATGTGGCCAGAGATGAAAGTGAAATTCAAAGCAAAACACTTCATATCCAGCCATTGCCACATTCATGGCAGCAGACTGTCGTTCCAAAAGGTCAGGGTAAGGAGGATCCAGTGTGCTCTGACAGGGTAGATCAGCTGCTGACTGCAGTAACTGGATTATGGGAGTTGTGGGGTTTCGGGGGAGTGGGGGTTGGGGGCCCCACAGGCACTTCCCGTGACCAACAGCAGCTCCTCATCCCCTCTGAAAATTACACCAGAAACCACGCAGCAAGCTCCTAGGTTGTCGGCACCTCTCGTCTTCAGGCAATTAGACGAGAGCCAGAATGATCAAAACCAACGGAGAAAACAGACAGCAGCTTGACGTCACTTCAGCTGTCAGTGCAGAGGTATAACAACATCATAGCACCCGCATTTGCTAAGAAGGTCACCTTGAAGTCCTTAGATTTCACAAGTATCTACATTGTTATTACCTATCACCGTAGAGTGTCGCTATTTTCAATTAATTCTGCTGGGATGCATGACAAGCCAATACCGTCAATTGCGCACCCCACTGGGAGCAGGGAGTCAGGGAACTGTCTACAGAAAGGGGCCATTGACAACAGGGCAAGTAGGGGTCGAGAAGAGCGCAGATAGGTGAATTGGAGCACGACCAAGAGCATCAGGAGCTTACCTGGTCAGAGGGTTCAGTGTTGTGCGAAATTACTGCCCGCAGCATGGAATATTGGACGTCCTGGTTCGCTCATGTGAGATCCTCAGAGGAACAGTGGATATTGGCATTCAATTTACATCAGGTCTGCCGGCTCAGGAGGGCGACTGGGCAAGAGTCTGAAATAATGGCAGCATCAGTCGCAGTGACAGGGCCAATACTGGAGTTAATGGGTTAGGAGAGTGGCTCTGTTATGGGTATTCTCAAAAACCGTATAGTGCAGAGGTTCTTGCAACTCAGGTAATTTTCCGAGTGGTCCCTGTGGTTGTCAGGTTGTGCGAGCCAGTCGAATGCCCCCGTCGGTTTTGGTGCAGTGAACAGCCCATTCCCGTCCAAGTTATTAAGTACAATTCAATTGTCCGTCCTGCTCGTCGTTCGTTTGTGCAACGTGAAAACGTGAGCATATGTAAGGTCTGCAGGGCAAGCTTTTCGTTCTCTGCTCATGGAATGCCCGACGAGGAGTCACAGACCTCCCTAAAACGGACAATGACATCGAGCAAATGCTTGGCTGCTCTGCAGACACTGGATAACAGCCCAAAATCGGCGTGCCGTCTTGCACTGGCCTTTATTGCATCCTTCACGGTGCTGTCCAGACACTTTTTCGCAGTCTGAAGCGGTGCCCCAGGGGGATGTCAATAACAGGGCTGATGGTTACCCAGTGGGTCATATGCACAAGATGTAATAAGGTCTGCACATCTTGGGACCGACAGTTGAAAATACAGGAAATTTCGAGGACCCAATTGTAGAACGGGAGCTGTCACTTCAACGGGTCTGTCACATGGCCCGGAACTCTGCGTGGATCCAGGGCTTATACAGGGGGGTGCACCGTATCATGATGCGGGGAAACTGACAGTTGGTGGCCTAGTAATTTCGGCAAGCACTCGGTCTTCTTGTGAGTCTGGAGTTATCATTTGATTTGGGCAGCAATGGTGATTCATAGTGCCCGGGGGCTAATGTGTCCCATCGCGGGCTTGCTGTGTAATGCATGGTAAAAAAAATGCAGCCACATCATTCAGGCCCAATAGGGTCTGGCTTTGAATCCAGTATGGGAAATTTCAGGTACTGCGGGGCACAGGGCGGTGTGGCTGTGTCTGGAATTAATTTGATCACAGTGTCGCTTGTTATTGCAGCAGTCTTTCGCCTCCGCGGCCTGATACTGGTGGGCAACCTGCCGAAACTTTGCAAGACGCTGCAGCATGTATGCAGTGTCCCAGGAGGGGTCAACGTGCCCTCCCGTAATGGCCGTGGTCCAATAATCAAGCTTATCGAATTTAAAGGACTTCCCATATGGTCAGTTTCCTTGTGGACATGTGTAAAAGTCTACTGTAAAGTGTGTAAAGTAACCGCCATCCCCTGTCTCTTTCAGCACAGTGTCTGCCAGTGAACCAGGTATAACAAGAGAATCTCCTATCTTTATTTTGATTTTCACGTATTTACAGGGCGGCATGGTTAGCACTGCTACCTCACAGCGCCAGGGTCCCAGCTTCGATTTCAGCCTTGGGTGACTGTCTGTGTGCAGTTTGCACATTCTCCCCATGTCTGCGTGGGACTCCTCCGTGTGCTCCGGTTTCCTCACACATTCACAAAGGTGTGCAAGTCAGGTAAAATCGCCGTGCTAAATTGCCCATCGTGTCAGGTGCATTAGTGGGAGGGAAATGGGTCTGCACGGCTTACTCTTCTGAGGGTCGGGGTGGACTGATTGGGTCGACGGGCCTGTTTCTACACTGTAGGGAATCGAAACTTACATGCCTCCTCAATATCGTATTGTACAACATCGGTCCTGGGCCGTTCTCACCACATGGTTGGGGTTGCCCAGCTCGCACATCCCAGCAGTGGGTGGAATTCCCTGCCCCCATGGCGTACTGGACGTCCTGCGCTGACGGCTAAGCATTGCACTTCATTTTTCGAGGAAAGAGAAAGGTAGTACTCACAGAACACACAAGCAGTGAGTGATTGACAGGTCAAGCAATAAAGGATTATCGCGTACCGCACTGTAAACAAACACACCGTGGGCGGCACGGTGACACAGTAGTTCGCACTGCTGCCTCACAGTGCCTGAAACCCGGGTTCAATTCCCGCTTCAATTTCCTCCTACAATCACAAAGATGTGCAGGTCAGGTGAATTGGCCATGCTAAATTGCCCATACCGTTAGGTAACGGGTAAAATGTAGGGATATTGGTGGGTTGCGCTTCGGCGGGTTGGTGTGGACTTGTTGGGCCGAAGGGCCTGTTTCTACACTGTAATGTAATCTAATCTAAAGTAAACTTGTCTGATGGATAAACACACTTAGACGAGAGAACTGAAACTGACAATACATGCAGTCAGCAAACAAGCAGACACATCCAAAGCAAATGCTCAGAAACCAAAAGACAGAAAAAAAAGTGAACTGGTGGAATCCCGGTCAATTTCCTTCGAGCTGAGGAATCTCTTAGGATTGATGCGAAAAATTTAATCAGCAGTCTCTCATTCTACTTTTCCAGGCTTCCCTTGCCCGTCCGGCTCTCCCCTGGCTGGATCCATGTTATGGCACAAGCTCTGGACTTGATTGATACAATCTGGACTCAATCAAGCATCCAGCAGCATTCATCTATTCAAGAATGGGATCGGGGGTTCCAGATCTCTTCGTGGGTGTGTGAGAATGTCCCTTTCCTTGGCAGTAAGGTGATACCATTGTTGCTCTCCAGAGATGAGCAAGGTATTCTGGTGCATCCCTAGCTTACCTGAGCTTCATGTGGCTTTGATATCACTGGGGTACTACACTACCCTACGGCCTTTGGTTCAGCTGTGTTTATGGGGACGAGGAAACTTATTGGTAGATTGACTTGGGAAGTGTATTCCCTGGTTTGTGAATAACTGTGATCATGTATGGTTTCCCTTGTCAGCCTGTTTGGTCAATGCTGAGGCATTTTGGTGTTCCTTGTATGGCTTGGACAGGCTTGATGTTCTGTGTTTTTATTGGCCATGCTGTGTGTAGACAGGTTTGCATGTCATTTCCCATACTGTTGAAAAATAAACTTTCGGATCTGCAAAGGTTGTAAATTCAAAATCTTAATTCAACATCAACCTGTTCACATGGGGACAAGCCACTCAGCTGTTCCATGACGGGAAGCTATTCACTCGGGGATCAATCCTAATGGCACGCAGACGACTTCAACAAAGGGAGAGAAGATTTGTCTTCTCTGTTTGGTAAGCGATTATCTTCACAACACCGCCTAAAATCATCCGATCGACATGAAACTGGAGAGACACCATTCGTCTGTTCTGTGTATGAGAAGGAATTTATTAAATCAGCAAAGGTTCCAATAAACATGAATGGGCACACTATTGAGAGGCCTGCACTGAGTGTGGAAAGAGATTCACCTGGTCATCTATATTCAGTGAGCACGAGTATATTCACACGAGCGAGAAATATTTACTTGCTCCTTGCCTGGGAAGTGATTAACTCGGGTTTCCAATCTCAGCAGATATGGTTTTGTTCCCACAAATGAGAGAAAAGTTTAATGGTCTGACTTTGAAAAGAGCTTAAGGAGTAGCAATGATGTGACGAAACACCAGAAAACCCATGAGAATCCCTGCAGTGCAGCAACAGGCCCTTCGGCCCAACAAGTCCACACAATACCTCCAAAAAGCACTCAAACCCAATACCCTCCCTTATATTTACCCCAACTATTAACCTACGGTATTGGTAATATATCATGGCCAATTCAACTAACTGGCGCACCAGTTTGTCTTGTGGGATGAAATTTGAGGACCTGGAGGAAACTCACGCAGACACGTGGAGAACATGCAAACACCACACAGACAATCCTCCGAGGCTGGAATCGAAGCCAGCCCCTCATGCTCTGAGGCAGCAGTGCTAAACACTGAGCCACCGTGCGTGGAGAGGCAGTTAATTTGCACTGTGGGTAGCAAGGGATTCAATTACTCATTCGCACGTGTGACAGCCCATTCAGGTGGAATCTGTTTCGGTCAGATGGCTGCTTTGTTGGCTTATAAAACAGTGTGATGCTCGCAGCATGGTTCGAATTCCTATCACTGGTTTGAGGTTAATTTAAAAGTTGTCCTTGTCGAAATCTTCTCTGACCTGGTTAAATCACCAACAGCCCCTTCTTTCTCAAATGAAGGCAGTAGCCTCTACGGTCTGGAAAGATGGTAATAGTGCAAACAATCCAGTGAGGTCGCACGTGAATGCGATATGGAGTTATTGCATCGAGAATTGAACTGTGTTCAAACTGTCAGCCGGAGTTTACTTCATTGGATGTGTTTAATCTCTTCAATTGATCTGATGTTTAATTGTTCAGTTTTCAATCACATGAAATTCAAAGATTCTTTTCCCGGATTTCCGTACAATTCGAGGAGACTGGTAGATATCCATTGACTGCCCTGTTCTTGATCCTCTTCTTCATTGTTAAGTGTGGATTTGTACTAAAAGATATATCGATGCATTCAGCATTTCTGAATGCTCTTCGCATCGAAATGAAGATCTCGTGAAGTGTATTCACTTTTATCAAAGAAACAACAATCCTACAGTGAGAGCATAAGATTGTGTTCTCATCAGCGTGAACATGTTGATGGGACCTCAATTACTGGAAACTTATAAAGCATTTCCCACACTGCGTCATTAAAATAAATTATTGTCACAGTGAACCCGTTGGTGTATCAGGAGGATGGACGGCTTAAGTGCATCCTTTCCCCAATTCAGTACATATGAATGGCCTCTCGCCAATATGAATTCACTCGTCTTTCAGTAAGTTTGAGAAACGTCAGAGCAGGTAAATGGTCTCTTTCCAGTTGAACACTCTTGTATTGCAGCAGATTGCCGGAATCAATTAATTACTTCAAATCGCAGCGGACGGATGGTCTCATACGAATGGTATGAACTCACTGGTGTCTCAGCAGAGTGAATGACTGACTGAATGTTTTCCCATTCTTAGAACAGGCGAACGGCCTCTGTCCACTGGGTTCGCAGATGTAAAGTGAGATCAAGTGACGGCCTGAACCCATTCCCTCTGTGAGAACACTTGAATGGTTTCTCATCAACTTGAACAGATTGATGGTACAGCAGTTCGTGAGAACTTTTAAAGTCTTTTCCATACTCTGGACAATTAAATGGTTTCTTCTCCGTGCGAACCCACTGGTGAGTCAGCAAGTTAGAAAACTGAGCAAATCCCTTTTCACACTCAGAACAGTTGAATGGCTTTTCCCCGGTGTGGTTGCACTGATGAATATTCAGGGAAGACAAGTAACTGAATCGTCACCACATTACCGCAGCTCCTCTCCAGCGCCCCTCCAATTATGTCTCGATAGTTCAGATAGTGAATGCTTTCACTCCACTGTGAATGTAACATTCTGCTTTCATTTTCAAAGGCCGGTGAGGTTCAGGCTACATGGAACAAAGCAGATCCATCAAATTCTGATGTGATGCATCGTTTCAGTTTCCCAACAGCAAATCCTCATCTTTGATACCCCTCAAATAAAACCAGATATATCTCAGTAAGAGAGAACGACTCAAAACTCCAAAGCGTATGATTTTCATTCTTTGTCGGGTGTAGGTATTCCAGAAGAGGTCAGCATTTACTGTTCATTCCTGATTTGACTGGACAAGGTGGTGATGAGTTGTTTTCTTGAACCATCGTTTCCGTGTGCTGTTGGTAGACCAAAAATAAAGGGGAGTGAAATCCACAGTTTTGATCCAGTGATTCTGGAGGAACGCCAATATATTTCCAGAGCAGGATGGTCTGTGGGTTGTAGGTCTTTCCTACCTATCTATTACACTTTTCCTATTAGATGGAAGTAGTTGTAATTTTGTAATGTACTGTTTAAGGACCCTTGGTGAACATTTGCAGTGCATCTTGTGGATGGTGCAGACTGCAAGTCTGAGTGTTTGGTTGTGATGGGAATGGATGTTTGTCGATGTTTTATTAGTTGTGTGTTGCGGCTCAATTCAGTTGCTCTGTTCTGGACGGTGTTGAGCTTTTCAGTTTTGTTCTAACTGCACTAAGGAATCCACAACAAGGTTGTGATTTAAATGTCTCTTGCAACTCAGATGCTGACTAATCTGCTGTGCTTCTCCTGTGCATTGTTTCTTTAACACTGCAATCATCCAGGCGAACAGGAACTATCCCATCATGTCTCATTCTGTATTGTAAAGGAGTAAACAGTTGGTCGGGAAAGAACAAAAGAAAGAGAAGAACATTTGGTCAATGAGGTGAATAACGCTCTCGCTCGGAGAGTGAACAGCTGTTCGTGGAGTCTGCCGGTGACAAATCATAGGTGGCGTGTCGTCGCAGGCTATGTGTCAGACAGGCTTTCGGGAGTCACGAAAATCTCTGACTATGACCTGCTCTTGTGGCCACAATGCTTTTGGCTACTAAAGTTAGCTTCTCAAAGACATTGTGTCTTTCACTGAACCAAAGAAGGACTTTGGACACATCTTTCAAATGTCCGTCATGAAGCAACGTTCCATTCTCATCCCATGTTTTTCAGAACATGGTCTGGAATCTTAAGCGCTGTGGTACTCCAAGTCATCAACGAAGTATTTTCCTAATTCCACCACCTCCAGCGAAATACTATTACCAAACATATATTCCCCTCCCCGCCCTTGTCCACCTTCGCCAGGAACCATTCCCTCCGCGGGACCGTGGTGCACTACAGAGATTAAACAAAGTTCTATAATGTTGGGGAATGGGTCTGGGTGGGTTGCGCTTCGGTGGTCGGTGAGGACTTGTTGGGCCGAAGGGCCTGTTTCGACATTGTAAGTGATCTGATCTAATTCCTCATATTCTGTCTGCCTCCCTTTTTAAACAGTGATGTCATATTTGTGTTTTCCAATCAGCTGTGACTACCCCAGAGACCAAAGAATTTTGGAAAAATACCACCAGCGCACTTCTTTTTAACACACCATCGTGTTAATTAGCTCCCACAATCCAACACTCGCTCTTTTGTTATAATGACTGTTCCCAGGTCGTCACCAACCGTCATCACTTTGTCAATTATTGGCATGTTATTGATATCCTCCACCGTGAAGACCGACGCAAATGCCTGTTCAATGTCATGGCTATTTCCGCATATCTCATAAGTAAATGCCCCTTATTTTCCACGAAAGTGTCAACGTTTACTTTTGCCACTCTTTTTCATTTTATATTTTAATAGAAACTTCTGCTATCAATCTTTATATTCTGTGCTACTTTTAATGCCATGCTCTTTCTCACATTTTCTCTGCATTAAATTCCATTTGCAAACCTTCAGCCCAGCTCTGCATCTTACCTGTGTCCCTATGTAACCTACAATATCTTTCAGCACTATGCACAACTGTACCGAACTGAGTTTCGTCCGCAAATTTACGAACTCCTCCTTCTACGCCCCCATCCAGGTTGTTAATAAAAATGAGAAAAAGCAGTGAGCCCAAAACAGATCGTTGCATTACACCAAAAGCAACTGAATTCCAGGATGACGTATTCCCATCAAATAACACCCTCTGTCTACTTTCAGCTGGCTAATTTCTAGTCCAAAGCACGAAATCCTCCTCAAGCCCATACCTTAGTATTTTGTGCAGTCATCTACCATGGCGAAATTTATCAAACGGCTAACTGAAATCCAAACGTGCATTACATGAACGACATTATCCACATCTATCTGTTTAGTCACCTGGCGAGTTTTAACAAGTTTGTAGCTCTCCGGTGTATACCTATCCCTTTAAAAAGCTCAAGTAAACATAATTGAATTTTGGTAACTATCACCAAAGTGCTCACCTACCGCCAAATTTATCACCTTGCCTTGTTCATTACCCGGTACCAAATCTAATTTGGCCTCTCCCCTTGTTGGCCTGTTCCATTACACAGTAGTTAAGGAATCTATCGCAGATACCCAATACTCTCCTCATCAAGGCTACCCTGACTGAGCTGCTTCGACCGATCGACATGTTGATTAAAATCCGCATGATAATTGCCATACCATTTTTTCAGGTGTTATTTATGTCTTTGTTTCCTGCCCTCCCCAATGTGATCTTAAAATTTGGAGCCGTTAGACTCCGACAATCAATGACATTTTATTCTTAGAACTTCTAATTTCCTCCCAAATGGATTTAAACTCATTCTCCACAGAGCGTATATCATCTGTCAGCATCGGTCTGAGGTTGTCCTTGAATGTTTGAGTTCCACCAATTTCCTTACCACCATTTCTGTCCTTCCGAATTGTCTCATGCCCGTGAATATTTACCTACCAATGTCTACTAAATTGTATTCGTTCGTGATAATTTATGTCGTTATATCCCCAAGCTTCTTCCGAAAAGTACGAGCATTCAGGTATAGTGCCTTTATGGTCGCTTTCTTACCCATTTATTAACAACATCTCTAATAATATCTTCTACGCTATCCTTTCTTCTTGCTTCTTGCTTCTCCTCACTTGTCCATTTCTAAACTCCCTGCTTAGTACACAAGTGCTCAAATACACCTTCTAGGTGAAGCCACACTTTACCTACACTTTGCACAATCCAGTCGAATAGATTCACTGCTCATATTGTGGTCGCCACTACCTTGGGAAATGAAGTCTGGATTGAATGACCGTTTTGCAGAATACAAAGTTCTATAGCCAAATATGTCCCTGAGCTTCCAGTTCACCGCTCCTTTAGCACAGAACCATGCTTCCTAGCCAACGTCTCTATCTCAGGCTGACTGCAGTGTTCCACCATAGCTCAGCGCATGCTGAAAAAGTAACAGACCATTTTTTGCTTGAGAACCCCTGCGACCATCCATACCAATTTCAATCATTTTAGAGGCCTGAAGTCTCCCATGTCCTGGCCCCCGACACACCCACCTGGCCTAGTTATAGCACAGCAGCCATTACACAATATTTATGGTTAGTCATAAACAGTCTCCGTGTACAGTTGTTAATGCTCCAAATAAATCACTATCAATTCCTATGTCCAACTGTTAGTCTCTCTCTTTCGGCTCTATCCCGACATCTCGTTCCCTCCTAATTACAGCAGCCCCACATATCTTCTGCATATAGACCAAACTTTTCCTGGAAACCATCAAAGCTAAGGACGGTGTCACTGGACTGAAAATGTTAACACCGATTTCTCTTTCCAGCATCTTTTGGTCTTGCCCCTGAGGAAGCTTGATACTGTGCTTGTGTAATGACCCCCTGCACATAAGACACAACTGTGTTAATCCTGAAAAGGTCCCTTGTTGATGAATCCCATTACAATGTGAGGCATTGACATCGACTTCGGAGGTCAATAAATATAGAAATCATGTGCTTGGATTTGTGCCACAGTTCTGTTCTGGATATGGTAAACAACAGAGAGCTAAATCTCGGTCATGTCAGATGGGAACGGATAGGAATCTCCACAAGAGGTGGAATTAAGTGAATGTTTTTCAGGGAGAGAAAATTCACACCATTTCTTACTGTAATAGACTGTGGCTATCAAAGCAAAATATTTTATAACCACAAAGGCTTAATACAGCATTTTTGAGTTAAAATATCTGAATGATCTCCTTCCAGTGTGACAGTACAGTTGTGTCAGCAAATGGGATAACTGAGTGAATCACTTGTTCAGCAAGCGAACAGTCCTCTTGTGCTAAGGTATAGGGACAGAATGCAGGACGTGGGATGGAAAGGTTCTGAAGAAGTTTGACATAGGGACTGATGAAGTGTTCGTGGTTCTGAGCGGCTTGAAGTGGGCATATTCCCAATTCAAGACGGACTTGTATCTTATGTTCCTCTCTGTCTCAATGGAGGAAATGTTTTACTTTCCTCTTTGGGTTTGTAGTGGACTAGACAAACGCAGTTCCACTTTTCAGCAAGATTGGGAGAGATAAACCAGAGAATCACACAGCAGTGAGTCTCACATCAGTTAAAGGGAACTTTTTTGAGCAAACCCTGTAGGAGAGAGTTAACTGCCACTTGTCCAGTCAAGGTTTCATCAGGAAGAGTCATCACGGCTTTGTCACAGAATGTCATGCCTAACAGATTAAATTAAATATATTTTCTTGGCAATTGATCGTTTTTTTTTAACGAGGGTAGTGAAGTTGATGTTTTTTGTGTGGATTTCAACATAGCCTTTAACCCGACACCACACCGGAGACTGGTAAGAGGATAGAAGTGAAAAAGGATTTAAGGTCCCCTGGCAAGTTGGATCCAAACGTAATTTGGTGGTGGTAGGAGACACAGGATGGTGATAGAAGGCTGTTTGTGTGACTGGAACTGGCATTCAATGGTGTAACACAAGGATGAATGCTGGGTCCCATGTCGTTTGTGGGTATGTGTAAAGAATATAGAACAAAGTCGAGGGAAATGAGAAGCAGAGTTGTCGATGATGCGAATATGAGCAAAATGGTTAATAGTGAGGAAGAAGGTCTTAGGATAGAGGAGCTCAGAGATGAATTTGTCAAATGTCAAATTCAGATGGGGATGTTGAATTTAACCATGAAAAACATGAGGTGATGCACATTGGGAGTAACACGTCAAGGGATTACTCAATGAATGGCAGGACACGAGGAAACCCAGAGGAACAGAGAGACTTTGCATGTTGGGCCACATGTCCGTGAAGGCAGCAGAACATCGTGACAATCACAACTTTATCAGTCAAAGCAGAATTTATAAAAGCAGATAAAGTGGTGTCACAAGTAGACAAAATTGTGAAGAAAGTACTTGGCACACTTTTTGTCATTAATCAGAAAGTCGATTATCCAAGTTGGAATGTCATGTTGTGGCGATATAAAGCATTGGTGAGATCACATTTAGAATACTGCTTGCAGTGATGGTCAACGTCTACAGGAAGGATTTTGTGAAAATTGAAACTGTGCACAAATGAGTTACAAGGATGTTGTGGGGACCTGAGGGCTTGAGCTAAGCGTGGAGATGGGGTAGGCAGGGGCTTTTTCACTGGAATGTTCCAGGCAGCACGTAACGTTCTCACAGTTTAAAAAATCATGAGGGGCATGGATAGGCAACTGGACTAAATCGTTTGCGCAGGATGGTGAAGTTCAAAAGTGGAGGGCACAGGTTTAAGGTGACAGGCACTGAGACACACTAAATAAGGTATAGAGAGTGAGAGAATGATGGTTGATTTCCAACAGGCATTGCTTCAGCTCAGTGTTCGGTTTTAAAAATAAGCATGTTTTTTGTGAAAGTAGTTTGGTAGTTCAGTCGTGAATGGAACGTTAGGGATACTAAAATTGAGTGATGAACTAATGAATAAGTGAGTGGGTACAATATTGTCCAATGCATAATGAAATGGAGAATGCCATATTTATAAGGAACAATCAATAAAGATCTTTTAAATAAAATGTGATGTTGCAGGACTCTGAAATGCACACCGAACTGGCTGTGCTGGGTTTATGAGTCACATTGACTTTTCTGCAGGAGCATCAACTGATTCGGAAGGCAAAATGATATTTTTCATCTGTTCAGCAGTGGCGAACCAAATATATATTCCTCCGTTCCTATCAGCACTTGACAAGGTGAGCATGCATAGCCTGATCGAAACATTCCAGTTCATGAAACTCTGTTTTTTTGAGAAACAGACCGTAGTAGTTATTGAACTGCAGCTTTCTCTTTTCCTTTACCAATTTTAATATCCAATCATTCAGTTGAACTGACAGGATGCTGAATTCTACAACAATTATTTCTTTTCTCTCAGATATTCAGCCTCTGCATTTTTCTTTTCTTCAGCGATCTGAATGACTTGATATTTATGGGGAAATGAATGTTGCAGTTTGTCTCGCATGCGACAGATGAATCAACTGAGTGGTGACAGGTGCATCTTAATGTTCCTATGCAGTTGAGCTGAGGTGGTGTCGAGTTAAAAGTGTGGATCCGGAAAAGTACACCTGGTAAGGCAGCATGGAGTGGGAAAGTCAATGTTTCGAGCATAAGGTCTTCGTCAGGAATGTTGGAAACATTGACACTCCTAGTCCTCAGATGTTGCCTAACCACTGTGCTATCTAGTGCCATCCTTCCTGACTCTAATCTCTCGCATCTGCAATCCTCGCCTTCTCCTCAGGCGGGGTAGTGTTAGATACTGTTCCCACGATGTAACAAAATGTTCATAATGATAGTTTGGATATGCAGTTAGAAGCTCATCACTGATGAAATTCATTCTCCCTCTCTCAATCTGCCAAGCACATGCAGGTCCTGCGCCTCCTTCATTGACATACCCTGAACACCTGTCGCCTGAAAGAAGAAGGCCTCATCTTCTCCTCGGGCCCTTGATGCCACATGGGATCACCAATTACCTCATTCGCCCTTCCCTCACATTATTCTAGTTTCATGATTCCAACTCAGCATTGCCTTCATGACCTGCACATCACCTTTCCAACCTACCCGCTCCACCTCCTGTCAGAACTAGTATCTTATTCTCCACCTTTATGTACTCCTCGCATTCACAGCTATCACGCCGCCAAACCCCCGAACCTTCCATTTATCTATCAGTCCCCACGGCCACAAACCTCATTCCTGATGAAGGGTTTATGCCCGAATCATCAACTCACCCGCTCCTCGCATGCTGCCTGACCTACTGTGTTTTCTATCACCACACTGTCGACTCTGAGTTCTCGCGTCTGCAGTTCTCACTGTCTCCACGGGGCAGTATTGTGTAAAAGTCACATTAGTAAAAAAGTGCAGTTTCTGTGGCTTTCTAAGTTGTTAATTTCATTTGCTGAATCGGCTCTAGCTGGAGTACTGTGTGTCTTTCTGCAATTATCATTACAGCAGCGATGTGATGGCATTGGAACCGGTGCAGAACAGATTTACCAGGATATTGTCTGTTCGAAGATTTTCACTTATGAAGACTGTTTGGACGGACTGGGCTCTCACAAAGATGTTCTCTTTTTTAAAAAGAAACGGAGCTGTACTTTTTCTCAAGGATAATGTCTCTTGATATCTTTTTATCAAAGGCATTTTAAAACAGTTCGGGCTCCGAATCGGATGAAGTGTTACAGAGATGAAAGTGTTCACTATGAGGCCTTTCGTTTCTCCGTAAACAGCTGAGGCTTAAGGCCAAAGATTTAATGTTTTTGAAATGAACTGTATAATGGAAAAGGAGTGGTCATTCTGGAAAGCTAAATTCCGGTTTTGAGATCCTGCAGCAGTGGTGCACTAACTAATAACCTCTCTCCTTCTGCTCTTCTAATTTTTAACTCTAAGCTTCTATTTCATTTTTACTGTTTTTAAGGTACATTTTTTTAAGGATTGCTGTGAATTTCAGAACAGCATAAGTAAGTCTACTTTGGATAGACTAAGTTCTGTGGGTATTCTATATTCTGTCTTTTGTTTTTCAATCCGTCATTTTGTGAATAATTTTTGAAACTAGCTTATTCGGGTAATTTTCACTGTACGCTTAACGAAAAAATATAACGTTACGGTCTGGGTTGTCTGCTTAATAACGTTTTGAATGGATTCGCCTCGTCCATAATAAATTGGGAATTAGTTGATGGATTAAAAGAGCAACTGATAGGTGCTTGCGTCTTTATTTCGGGTGTTGATTTGTATTGGGGTAGGCAATGCTTGGGAAAGCAATGTCTCATTTAGGTTCAAAGAGTTGTCTTGCTCTGGACGATGTAAAGTTGGTAGTTTTACAAAAAGTAATTCAGGCCGGGCTTCTGGAATTAGCAGACATACTGGGGTTGTATTTGCCTCTTTCTGTGAGGAAAGGAGAGATCATTCCCGCAGTAGCTCACCATTTAACTAAGCTGAAAAATCCATGAAATTTTTGGAGATGGTGAAAATTTATTTGAAAATGTAGCAGTTTGAGTTAGACTCGAGAGATAAGGAAAGGACACCAGATTTGAGCAGTTTGAGATACGATTTGAAGTAGAAAGAGGGAAGAAGAGAGAGCAGCAGAGCAGAGAGAAAGGGAGACACAGTTTGATCTTCAGAAATTGGCAATTATTAAAGGAATTCACCTTAAAAGGCTGGAGATAAAGGCTGAAGATAAGCTTACTCTGGAAGAGCATATTGTTAAAACGACAAGGTTAGCAGCTGAAATGGCTGATTGTTATGAAGTGGTCCATAAAACAGGAATGGGTTTCCAGAATCATTTTAAGTCTGAAGGATAGAAATTGGGGCAAAGAGAAATCCATACTTGGAAAGGGAAAGTTAAATATCTGTGAAAATCATTAGGATAACTTATCACAGAGGAAATAGGAAACTCTTGAAGGGTACAAGATCTGAGGTTTTCATTGCATTAAAGTAGGCCACATGAAATCAGTGTTGGAGAACTAGGGAAAGCACTGGAAATTCAGATGCAGGGAAACAAAACAAGCCTGGATGTTTTGTTGGCATGGCAATAGAAAGCACAGTGGAGGGTGGAAAGCTGCATCAGAGTGCACAAGCCGATCAGAGGTTGGTAAGGGGGAAGCGCCACATCTGCTTTAATAATATACCTGCAAAGGTAAAGTTTATTTACCTTGGCCAGGAGTAGCAGATAGAGAGTTAACAATATTGAGGGACACAGGATCGTGCCTGTATGTGATTCAGAAGGAGGGAGAAACATATACTCCTGAAGAACTAAGTATATGGGAATTCATGGTGGGACGAAAAATTGCTGAGTTATGTACAGTGAGGCGAGAGTGGGCAGAAAGAGTGGGGAATTTCTGCTGGGAGGTCTGGACAAACTCTCAGCTCCAAGAATACAGTGGGCGGCACGGTGGCACAGTGGTCAGCACTGCTGCCTCACAGCGCCAGAGACCCGGGTTCAATTCCCGCCTCAGGCGACTGACTGTGTGGAGTTTGCACGTTCTCCTCGTGTCTGCGTGGGTTTCCTCCGGGTGCTCCGGTTTCCTCCCACCATCCAAAGATGTGCAGGGTCAGGTGAATTGGCCATGCTAAATTGCCTGTAGTGTTAGGTTAGGGGTAGGGGTGGGTTTCGCTTCGGCGGGTCGGTGTGGACTTGTTGGGCGGAAGGGCCTGTTTCCACACTGCAATCTAATCTAATACAATTTGTGCTTGCAGATGATGTAGCTCAATCACCGGTAAGCGTGCTGCCTACTCCAGTTTAAAAGCCAGTCGAGATGCAGGCAAGTGCAGCAATGCAGGACGTTTATCAAGGAATTTTCCCAGATTCTTTGAAAGTTGCCACCCAGGTAAATAGTGGCGGTGAAGAAGGCATATGGCGTACTGGCTTTTATTGGTAGAGGAATTGAGTTCCGGAGTACTGAGGTCACGTTGCAGTTGTATAAGACTCTGGTGCGGCCGCATCTGGAGTATTGTGTGCAGTTTTGGTCGCCATACTATAGGAATGATGTGGAGGCACTGGAACGGGTGCAGAGGAGGTTTACCAGGATGTTGCCTGGTATGGTAGGAAGATCGTATGAGGAAAGGCTGAGGCACTTGGGGCTGTTTTCATTGGAGAAAAGAAGGTTTGGGGTGACTTGATAGAGGTGTACAAGATGATTAGAGGTTTAGATAGGGTCGACAGTGAGAATCTTTTTCCACGTATGGAGTCAGCTATTACAAGGGGGCATAGCTTTAAATTAAGGGGGGGTAGGTATAGGACAGATGTTAGGGGTAGGTTCTTTACTCAGCGAGTCGTGAGTTCATGGAATGCCCTGCCAGTCGCAGTGGTGGACTCTCCCTCATTATGGGCATTTAAGCGGGCATTGGATAGGCATATGGAGGATAGTGGGCTAGTGTAGGTTAGGTGGGCTTGGATCGGCGCAACATCGAGGGCCGAAGGGCCTGTACTGCGCTGTATTCTTCTATGTTCTATGTTCTATTGTGTCTTAACGCGATCACAAAGTCACAAGCTGAAGCTGGACAAATCAAAAGGCACGGATATGGAAGCTGAAATATGATTACAATTTTTTTTGTCAGGTAGGTGGGACACAGCAGGGGACAAACGTTAATAACGCAAGTATATTCAGCTCTACTATGCTACTGAGTTACAGCAGAAAGATGAATAATTAAAGCAGTTGGATCAGAAGACATGTACTTGGAAGGAGAGTGAATGCATCCCCGTTTGATATTACTTAGCAAATTATATGTTAAGGAGGAAGTGGAGAGCAACACATATTCAAGCAAGTGAGAAATGAGAAGAATTTATTTTTCCAGTAGGGTACAGAAAAGTGGTGCTGCGAGTGCCGCATGTGCCACAAATTGAAGGGTACGTAGGCGTGATGAAAACGGAGGCTAAAATACAAAGACATTTTTACGGCCTGAATTGCAGGGGAATGCATTTGAATTTTGCCAGACGTGTCATACATTTCAACTAATAGGAAAACCATGGGAAATAATAAAGCCTGCACTTTTAATATCTATCCCAGCGTTCGAGGACTCTTTCTTAAGTGTATTCATTCATTGTGAAGTTTTCCTACATCCAATAAAAGATGGGAATAAGTATTAATTAACAGCAAAAGGATGTATTGAGGAGATTTCCAAATGTTGTTCAATCATGCAATATGACAGCTAAAAGGATAGTGGACGAATTACGGTTTTTAAAAAAACTAGATTAAGACTACCATCAGAGATACAATTAGCTCAAGATCAAACTTCACGTCCAAACGTTTCATGGAGTGTATAGATAGCTTGGAAATAAAACGATTCAAATCTACTGTGTACAATCCAGAATCACAGGGTGCATTGGAAAGGTGACGTCAATTATTAAAGACTATGTTGAGGTTTTATGGTTTGGAGTAGCCAGATTATTTCCATAAGGGAGTTGCGTCAGTGCTGTTTGCGATCTGAGATGTACCAAAAGAATCCACCAAACTAAGTCCATCTGAAACCAATTTTGGGCATAAAGTAAGAGGACCATTAAAATTTATTAAGGAAAAATTAGTAAGTCCGATTACAGAGACCACGCATTTGGATGATGTGTCAAATTTTAGAGTTGAACTAAATAATGTTGGGAAGTTGTCGAGACGGTATTTAAAAGTATCGCAGCAAATGGTGAAGCAGGAAGTGTATGAGAAATCAAAAAATCACAATTTTGCCGCTGGGAATAATGCAATTATTTAAAATTCATTAATCTGTGAAACTTTAAAGCAAGGTTTAAAAGACCTTATCAAATTGAGAGGAAATTGAGTGAGGTTAGCTTCTTGATAGGGACTCCAGTCATGAAGGAATCTCACAGAATGTGATGGGAATATGCTCTAACGGTATTTTGGCAGAGAACGAACGCAAGAGGAGAATGTGTACTACAACACACTGGGAAGAACCAATGTCAGGGAATTCTGCATTGGACGTTCCTGAAATAAAATTGGACAATGCAAAAGTTGTCCAAAAAGTTATTCAGTTATCTTCCAGAAGAAAATCGAAAGAGTTATTACTCTTGCATGGGGAGATCTGCTGAAATATACTGGGAATTAATAATCTAATTGTAGATGATGTAAAAATAGGAGATGCTGTTCTGACTCTGTAACATCCTTGCAGGCATCACCCTTTAAAGTTGTACAAGTTCATAAGGAGATATCACGTATGCACCAATATGGCATAACTGAAGTGAGTTTCAATGAATAGAGTTCACCCATCATCATGGTGCCAAAGCCAGATAAGACCCAACAGTTATGTGTGGACTACCACAAAATCAATGTTGTTAGAAAGACTGATGCGTATACATATCTGCAGTTGGAGGACTGTGTGGAAAAGATTGAAGGAGCAACTTGCATTTCTTAGTTGGACTTCCTCAAAGGTTACTGGTCGGGAACTTTGACAGAAAGATCAAAGGCAAATTTGTAACGCCAACTGGCCTGCAGAAATTTAAAATAATGCCGTTTGTCCGAAAAACACTTCAGCCACATTTCAGAGGTTAACTGACAGGGTAATTGCTGAATACGCAACTGATTGGTGTATATTGTGCCTGGTGACTTTCAAACTCTCGTGGATGGAATATTTACAGCATTTATCGGGCTTTTTTGATCGAATTCGGAAGTCAAACTGGTTTGTAAACCTCGTTGAAAGTGAATCTGCCAAAGCCAAATTGACCTTCCTGGGAAACGTCTTTGAACACGGACAAATAGCCCCACGGGATGCGAAATCGAAAGTTACAGGGGACTTTTACACATTGTTGACGAAACGAGCAGTACTACGGTTCCCCGCATTGAGTGGCTTTTACTGAAAGTTTGTGCTGAATGTTTGCAGTGGAACTATTCCATTCACCGAACGGTTAAAAACAGGCAAGAAATTTCAGTGAACACAAGACTTTCAAAATGTTGTTTTTATCAGAGCAGAGCTGGTTGTGAGGAGACATGATTGACGTGTACGAAATAATGAGAAGCAAGGAATTACAGATTGAAGGAAACATTTGCTCTTGATCGATCACCAGGGTTTGTAGATTTCAGATAAGATGCAGAAAGCTTTGAATAGACTGGCAGGAAAACTATATCAGTCAGCGGGTAGGAGACTCGAGAACTCACACTCAACAAAGATCAGTTGGACAGTTAACCCTTCATTCTTCTCTGATTCCACTGGCCAAAGAGTTTCGAAAAATGCTCAAAGCAGAGCATCACCGCGAGCAACAGTTATTTGATCGGTGGCTTAATGAAATGGAAAGGTGCCCATAAGTCACCCGCGCGACTATTCGGCTTCCCTCCTGTGATGACGCTGGGACATTGACTCTCATGTTCTCGGGGGCATTTAATGAAGGCATTCTCGTTCATGCAGATGAGGAGCTCACACCTTATTTCGGCTTTTGAAAAATCAGTTTTTAAGCGGGATTAAAATCTGCTCTGCCTGCGAGCCAAGTAGGATTCGAACCTACAGTCTCCTGATTTGTAGTCAGGCGCTTTATCCATTGCGCCACTGGCCCGAAGCACAGCTTTGACAGCCGTGATGTTAATACGGACATGGTTAATAGCAGTCATGTTCACCAGTTGAACAAGCAATAAAGATAATCACTGTCACTGCTTCAGTCTAATCTTCATCACCTTTCAAAGCAACGAATTTTCCAAAAAAAAACACATATGTCCTCATGAAGCTTCCATTCACACTCTGCCTGCTTAGTCATTTAATGGAATGTGATGTGATGAATTTCGAATCCACTTCTTCAGCATAACTGACGTGAACGTGAGCCTAATCACCACATTGTATCTCCCAGTTAATTTTCAGAGGTTTCAAGTACAGTAGCGACTTTTGCGAATATGCAGGAAAGTGAATACTGTGAACCGAGCAAAAAAATCCCTTCATGGAAATTAATCCAGTGCAAAGTCAAACATATGAGAACGGCAGATGACGTAAACATTCCACTGCATCACCCTGCACAGATGCTTCTCCAAGAATTGACTCTTTGCAGAATTCTTCTTTGTAATTTTGACTGTCCCAGTTGTAGATATTCATTCAATCCACAAACAAGTATCCTGCTGAAAACTACTGACTTAAGAATAAAATAGTTGACTATCTCTTCGACCAGCTGATGTCCCAAAGTTCCGTGTTCCATGTGAATACAAGTTCTTGCAGGTGAAATTGGACCTCCCAGCCTGATGTCCCACTGCTTCTTGATGCGTGGGAATTGAAGCCGGTCTCCTTAAGGCGGGAGCTTTTAGCCTCGATATTTCACGCGCCACTATATCATCAGAGAATGGCATTGCGCTCACAGATTGCATTTTCGCAGCCACATGCTCGCGCTGAATGCCATTACCATTTCCAATTAGTTTTGGGTGCTTTGCAAATCAATTTCTCTGATTCCACGCCCTTGAACTGGGATTATATGACATGCCATTATATGAGTACGTCAATAAGTGAGGAAGTTGGTGAAGTAACCGATGTTAAAATACAGTGTTATTGAGAAATACATTTCAGCAATACCCTGCAGTATCCCATGACCCTTTGAAGTTTTGTAGATATCTCGCAAACATAACATCCTACAATCTCAGTGTTGCAATCTCTACAGTCTTTCCGGACATAGAAGCGATATATATGCAACCGAATCTGAGTTCCCACATCTCAGTCACTGTTTGACAAGTATTCCTTTGTGCGTGTGTTTCTGTTCTTGGCATAACCTCTGCCCCGATCCTTATTGCTTTTTGCATCGTGCTTTTCCATGTGGCGCCAGGATCATGAAATGGTTCTTCCTTGGCATTGTCAACACAGCAAGTTCTGCTCGAATCACAGTCACAGCAATCGGCATTTTCCCGTTTTACTCCATGTAATATGTGCTTAGCAAACGCTGAGAAAATCAATCTTTGTTTTACATGAAAATACTCTGCGTGGTGATAAGTTTCCTTCTTCAAACACCCGCTGTCTCACATCTTTGCGTTTCACATATCAAAACCACCCTTTATCGGAGAAATCTCTCCCTCCCACAAGAGCTAACTCGCCTGAACGTCCACCCTCCCATTTCACTAAGGTATTGCGCAATATAATACTCACATTTACACTGTTCATTCTGTACTGCTGCGGTCACTGTTTTGGGTGAAAGTGCTCAATCCCATGGTCGGCATCTTCAAGCAATTCAATCCATTTAGATGCAGCTGTTCTTTAATTAATCCTCATGGAGCAGTTTTTATTGGCAGGGACAATAGATTACTGGAACATCGGGCTCAGGGTAAGTGCACAGCTCAGGATTGAGCAAATGATGTTTTATTGGAAAAGAGAAGTTTCTGTGGCTTTCTCCAGTCAATTATTTCATTTGTTCATTCGATTCCCCCGAAATATTGTGTGCAGTTCTGCAATTCACATTACAGGAGTCATGTGATCACACTGGAAACCGTGCAGAAATTTACCAAGTTGAAAAGTTTAGGTTATGAAGACAGATTGTTTTGACTGGGGTTGTTTTATTAAGGCAGAGGAAACTGTGAGGATACATGTTTCATATGCACTAATTAATGAGCGACATAGACAATGCAGACTAAAAGAAACGTTTCCTCTTGACCGATCAACAGGGGCGTAGACTGAAGTTAAGAGGTGGAAAGGATTGAGGATATATGCAGAAAAATCTCATCAGCAAGCGGATGGTTGAATCTGGATTCACTGTCTGAAGGGATGTGCAGAGACGAACCCACATGACCTTCAGAAATACACGGATCTGAACTTGAGTTGTTAATGCATACAAGGCCAAGTGACGAAAGTGAATAAAGATAGTCAAGCGATTGCATCTGACGAAAGCATGTACAACGACCTTGAGGGCTGTCATTCTACACATACGTGGTATTCGTGTAGCTGTCCATGGTGGGCTAGTAGGTCCATTTTTTTCGCTTCCTTCGCTGTCACCCGGCTTTGATTCTCAGTCCGGGTGTTGGGTTTGTTTTGATCCTGACAGCGACATCAGCAAAAGCAGACCCCCTGCAAGTGGAGTGTTTTTAGTACCTCGGATCAATTAATGACGTCGAGAAATGAGAGACGATATCCCAGCCTCTTAAATAAAGGGGACGGTGCCTCGGCAGTCTCTGCTCATTCAGACAGATCACTCGCCATTCTCCTCTGATTCCGCTTCCTAAAGGTTTTCCCAAAATTGTCAAAGCTGAGACTTGGCTCTGTGTCTCGTTTCCTTCACAATCGCAGGTGCCACAGTGAACCTCGGAAAGTTGAAAGGTGTAGAGGGCAACCTGAGTGAAGAATTCAGCTTGCCCCCGAGTGATGACTCTGGGATATTGACTCTGACGGTCACAGGGGCATTTCATGAAGGGACTTTTGTCCCTGCAGTTCAAGGTGCAAACCTCATTTCGGCTTCAGAACAGTCAGTTTTAAGTGCAATAAAGTCAGCGCTGCCCGCAAGCCAGGTTGGAATCGAAGCTCCACACAGTAGATCTGTAGTTAGGTATGTTATCCATTGTGCCACTGGCCCGTTGTATGTGCTACATTGTGCGGTAAATTAACTTGTATGTGAATTTGAAACCTGCCAGTCTTGCTCTTGAACCAAGTCGAAACCTTCACTACAATCTCTGGACCATAACCAATCGCATTATCCATTGTGACACTGTGCTCGTGCGTGCTTGAGGTTGGCATTCTGCAGAGTTGTGATCTAAACACGGTCATGACCAATCGTACTCATGTTCACAAGTTGAATAACCAGGAAAGATAACCACCGTTACTGCTTCACTCCAATGATCCACTCTTTGTGCAGCGGGAGGTTTTGTAACGAAAAGACATTCATCCTCATGAAACTTCCATTCACTTTGTGTCTACTCAGCCATTCAATGGGATCTCCACTCATCTGATGAATTTCAAATTCACTGAACTGATTTTGCTCCTTCACTTTTGATCAACTAATGCCTAATCACAACATCGTATTCAAGCTAATTTTCGAAGTCTGAAAGTATTTTAACGGCCTGTGCGAGTTTACAAGAAATTCAATAAAATGAAATGAGCAAAAAAATTCCCTTTCTGCCTAGAGCAGAGTTAGCCATATGAGATAGCTCAGAGAGAGAAAACATTACCTCCATTTCTCTCAGTGCAGATGTCAATAGTAGCTGCTCCAGATACAGTTGGAACTTCCAGCTTGATATCCCAGTGCTCCCTGCTTCGTGTCAAAGGAAGCTGCTGCAGTTCAGGTTGGCGGTCCCAGCCTGATGCGACGTATACCACGTCAATAGAAACTGCTCCACGCAATGTTGGAACTCCCAGTCCCCAGAATTTCAATTCACTCTGTACTTCCAGTGAAATACTTCACACTCAATGATTTCATTTCTGAACTCATACCCGTTGCCTCATCCTCATCCGCATTTCGAGTTTGATCTTCGCTGCTGCACCACACAGTTTCTCGTATTCCAGGCATGAAACCTGGCACTATATGATATTCCACAGCAATGGTCACTTCCTTGTATGACGAAATTGCTAAAGTAACCGATGGTAAACTACATTTCTTTTGCAGAAATACATTCCAGCAATTCCCTGCGCTATTCCCTGATGCTTTCATTTTCTGGAGAACTATATCAATCTTCACCTTCAACAAACTAAGTGATGAAATATCCATCGGCTCTTGAGATACCGAAGTTAACCATTCAGCTCACCATGAGTTTGCATGTCTCAGTCACTGTTTGTCAAGTATTCCTACTGTTCATGTGGTCCTGTTCCTAACATATCCTCTGCCACTAACTTTACTGCTTTTTGCATTATGCTATTCCATGCGGTGCCGGTATCGTGCAGTGGTTCGTGCTTTGCGTACTGGCAGCAGAAAGATCATCCGCAATTTGACTTCCAGTATTGTCACTTGTTCCCGTTTTATGCAGAGTAAGACATGCTTAACAAAAGCAGGAGCGAATCAATCTTTTTTGACGTGAAAATATTCGTCGAGGTGATGATTTTGCTCCTTCAAACCCTCGCCCTTTCACATCTCTGCTGTCTCTGTATCAGGATTCAAACCCACCAATTCTCGGAGATTTCTCCCCATCCCACGATCAGTAATCCTGCTTTAGGTTCCTCCTCCAATTTCCCTGAGGCATTTGGCTATCAAGCACTCGCATTGACATTGTTCAGTCTGTGCAGCTGCAGTCCATGTTGTTGGGCGAACGTGACCAAATCCCACAATTAAGACCTTAAAACCAATCGATCCATTTACATACTGCTCTTGTGAGATCAGTGCTCATGTAGCAATTTTTACTGACATGTTCCGGAGATCATTGGAACATCAGGCTCAGGAAATGACACAATGCATATTTGTTTTTTTTTTAAAACGATCAGTTTTTCTGTTCTAATTTCAATGGAGAAGAGGAGATTGTGAGGAAACATGATTGAAATGTGCAAAACAATGAGAGATAAAGGCATGTTCGGCTGAAAGAAATGTTTCCTCTCGGACAAACGCCAAGTGGTGTCGATTAAATGTACGAGGCAGAAAGTTTTCAGTAGATAAGCAGTAAAAACTTTATCCACCAGTAGTGGTGGTGGATAAATCTGCAACTCATTGTGATGAAATCAACACAACCTTCAGAGATATTCAATCTGTATTCGTGATGCTAAGGCATACAAGGCAAAGAGATGGAAAATGGAATGAGGATAGTGAAGCGGTTGTTTCTGCAAAGAACGCGTCCAACACATTTGAGGGCTGTCAGACTACGTGCCTCCGACCGTTGTACTCGTCCCTGGTCGTGTCGTGGTTCTGAATTGGCACTTTTACCACTGCAGCCCGCGTTCAATTCCCAGTAAGGGCTGTTTTGTTCAGCATCAACAGCGTGGGCTTCTGTGATAGGATTCCCTTCAATGCTTCGAATCAATCAATGTCTCCACGAACATCAGAGTCAATGTCCCAGCCTCTTAAAGAAGGAGAAGGTGCCTCGGCACTCCATGAACCAACATGAGACTGAGATATTTATTTAGTTTCCTTGCCATTACTATGAGCCGCAGCGATTGGGTCGATGGCTCTGTGAAATTGGAAAGTGCCGATTCGCAGTATGTGGGACTATTTGGTCTTCCTCACTTGTGATGACGCTGCGACATTGACTGTGATGTTCTCCGGGACGTGTACGGAAAGAGATTCTCGTGTCTGCATATCAGGAGCTCAAGATTCATCTCGGCTTCAGAACAATGAGGAAGATTAGGTTGTGAGGGTAATAAATACGTGTGTTAACCTCGAGCTAGAGCGGAGTGAAATCTACAATGTTCTGATCTTGAGTCAGGCACGTTAGACTTTGCGCCACTAGCCCCATATGTTCTTCACGCTTTCATGCTTCAGAGTTTTGATGTTAACAAGGACAGGAGAAATAGCAGACATATTCAAAAATTTAACCAGGAAAGAAAATCACCACCACTGCTTCAGTCCAATCCTCCCCACGTTGTGTTTCAGCGCGATGCATAATGAAAACATATCTGTCATGATGAAGCTTCTATTCAGCCTCCTGTCTGTCAAGTCATTGAATGGGATCATCGTTGATCCTGTAAATTTCAACATTAGTTTCCAGCTTTTCCTCCATAAATCAAGATAAACTCGAGCATAATGTCAACATCAAATAGAGTCATAGAGTCAGAGAGATGCACAGCATGGAAACAGACCCTTTGGTCCTACTCGTCCATGCTGACCAGATATCCAAACCTAATCAAGTCACACCTGCTATTACCCCGTCCATATCCCTCCAAAACCTTTCTATTCGTATATCCATCCAAATGACTCTTAAATGTTGCAATTGTACCAGCCTCCACCACTTCCTCTGCCAGCACATTCCATACACTTATTACTCTCTGTGTGAAAACGTTGCCCAGTGGGTCTCATGTGTATCTTTCCCCTTTCACCGTAAAACTATGCCCTCTAATTTTGGACCCACAGACCCCATTGAAAAGACTATTTCTATTTACCATATCTTTGACCCTTATAATTTTGAAAGCCTCTAATATGTCATGCCTCAGCCTCCGACGCGCCAGGTAAAACAGGTCCCAGCCAATTAAGCCACTCCCTCTTTAGCAAATCATCCAACATTGACAGAATCCTCATTTCTTTCTGAACCCTTTCAAATTTCGTAACTTCTTTCCGATACGAAGGAGACCAGATATGCACGCAATATTCCAACAGTGGCCTGCCGAATGTCTTGTACAGCCGCAACATGACCTCCCAACTCATGTACTCAATACTCTGAACAATAAAGGAAAGCATACCAAACGCCTTCTTCACTATCCTATCTACCTGCGACTCCACTTTCAAGTTAAATTTCAAACATCAGGATTCTATGAACCTGCACTCCAAGATCTGTATGTTCAGAAACGCTCCCTCGGACATTGCCATTAAGTCTTGAAGTCCTGTTATGATTTGCTTTCCCAAAATGCAGCACCTCACATTTATCTGAATTAAACTCCATCTGCTATTTCTCAGCTGATTGGCCGAACTGGTCAAGATCCTGTTCTGTGGTAACTCTCTTCGCTGTCCAACAGATCTCCAGTTAAATGACAAAAAGTAGAGGACCCAGCACGGATCCTTGTAGCACTCCACTGGTCACGGGACTCCAGTCTGAAAAACAACCCTCCACCACCACCCTCTGTCCTCTCCCTTTGATCTAGGTATATACCGTTAATTTTTGGAAGTTTAGTTCGCTTTAATGACTTGTATGGGTTTTCAGGAAATATAATATCATGGCACGAGCTGAAAATCACTTGCTGCAATGTAACCAAATACGCAGTCAGTCTTATGATAAAAGGCAGAAAAAGAAAATATTACCTGCGTTTCTTTCTGCACAGATTCTCCTCCACGAGCTGAATCCTTGCCACATTTTCCCTTCTTTTTGCGAGATTTCCCTGGGACAGATATTCACTCAATCTACAAACATGGGTCCTGCTAAATATTACTTTAATTCAGATTAAAATAACTGAGTATCCTTTCTACAACTTTACGTCTCATTGGTCCATGCTCCTTATCAATACAATCTGCTCCAGGTGAGGTTGGAACTTCCAGCCTGCTGCCACAATGCCCCTTGCTTTATGCCAACAGAAGCTGCTCCCTATAAGTTGGAGATCCCAATCTGATATCACAATGCTCCTTGCTCCATGTCAATAGAAGGTACTACAGGTGAGGTTGGAGTCCCAGCCCCGGCATTTCATGCACCTTTATACCGACACAGCGGGATCATCCTCATGTCAATTTCCAGTTTGACCTTCACTGCTGCGCCACTCAGTCTCTCTTAGTTTAGCCCTGGGTACACGAGATTATATGATATTCTGCAACACTGGTTACCTATGTGGAATATCACAATTCTCCATTTCATAAATCAGAATTCAAACCCACGCACTTTCAGAGATTTCCCTCCCTTACAAGGCCATTAACCCTCCTTTACATCGCTCCTGCCATTTCACTGAGGCATTCCATAATCTAACGTGCACATCGGCACCATTCTGTCTGTGTTGCTGCTGTCACTCTTGATGGGTAAACGTGTCCTATCCCATCATCGGGAACAGGAAACCATTCGATCCATTTCAATCCCGGTGGTTGTGAAATCAATCATCATGTCGGAGACTTTACTGGCATGGACCAGAGATTACATGTTAACAATTCGTCTTGATTTCCTGCCACTAAGCCAGTATGGCGCCTTACTTGCTACGTTTCCATTAATGCCACAGACGTTTATCTTTTAACCAGTTTGCCATTGTAAAATAAACACACACCTTGTCAAAAATACTAGTCTAATTCTTGTGCGAGGTGCCTTCAGTCTGACGTTAAGCTGACTGGTTTTTGATCTCTACTACCAAGATGCTCTCCCAACGCCATTCCTCCTATTGTGCTGCTCTTGTTTGTCTTGCCATGACTGATCAAAACAGTGCTCTTGAAATCACTTCAAAAATCATTTCGCATTCCAATGACACACTACATTGGAGTTGTGAAAGTCCACTGTTATTTCTACCCTTTTATTTGATCATTATTGAGAGATTAACTGCCATTAGCTCCACTATACCACGAAGTTTTTCTGGTCTCTGTGGCACTCTTCCACCAGTGTCACTGCATTTTTTGTTCCTTCGCTGAATTTTTACAGTCGCGTTTGATGTTCATTTAAAACATCATTTCTCAGAACTGCAATTTTTCAATCGAGCAAAATCGCCAGCCTTTTCATTTAAAGTCCCCTCTAATGATATCAAAGGGGGAAAAATGAGAGTTTCAGCAGCAGATGAACTGAGATTCGGCCGAGTTATCAATTGTCAGCGTGTGGGGCACATGTGATCGTGATGATGGTAAGATCCAACAGCGCAACCCAGCAGCTTTCATGCAAACATTCGTTTGGTGTTAGCTGCACAAATTGCCAGAGTCATTTCCCTTCATTTCGCAATCGGTCTTTTTGTTTTTGGCTTTTCTTTTCCTCCTGTAGTTCTCCCTTGATGGCAGTAACTCTGTCTGACGTTCAAAATGCCTACCTTTCTTATACCCCCAAATCGGATTATCTCATTTGTTCGATGTTGGCAGAATAATAAATTCAAAATCGATTGGCTTTTAATTTACAGAGACGGAAATGAATCTCGTTGGTTAAATTTGAATTGTCGTCAAAACAGCAACCAACTCAGGTACCTATTTCACAGCCAAATGTTATATATTTTCAATTTTCCAGTAAACTCTGACACTGCTCTCGTAAGCTCTCAGTGCAGAACAACATTCTATCTCTCTTAAAGGTACAGCACACACTTTCAACTTCATAACAATTTGGAATTGCACATCAGGTTGTCACTGGCCCACCGCACACAAAACCAGAAATACAGACCTCAAACAAAGAACAGTTATAAGTGGATAAAGGAGCAGTAAAATGTGCCATGTCACAGTCAAAGTGAAACAGGGGATAGAGAAAGATACTGTACTTGCCAGCACACAGAAAATAGTCAAGTATTTTGCAGGAATCTACATCATAGTCATGAGAATGAATTGATCTAATTTTTTTGGATAACATGGTGATGAGGTAGAACTCCATATTACCGCCAAGAGCAGTAGCCTGTAGTGTTTAGTGCAATGCAACACTGCCTCAGACTCTCTCATTCAGTGTAAAAACCATATTTGGCAGTGGGGGAGTAAGGAGCGTTCGAATACAGAGAGCAGAAGTAGAGGAGTGGGAAGAGCACAGAGGAATGTTGTGCTGGAAGCAGTGGTGGATTAAAGGGGTGTAAGACCATGGATGGATTTGAAAACAAATCTGAGAATTATAAAATCAGTGGAGAGTCATCGTGGGAACCAATGCAGATCTGAAAATGTGTTGCTGGAAAAGCGCAGCAGGTCAGGCAGCATCCAGGGAACAGGAGAATCGATGTTTCGGGCATAAGCCATTCTTCAGGAAGCCCTTCTTCGGGCTTATGCCAGAAACGTCGATTCTCCTGTTCCCTGGATGCTGCCTGACCTGCTGCGCTTTTCCAGCAACACATTTTCTGCTCTGATCTCCAGCATCTGCAGTCCTCAATTTCTCCAACCCATGCAGATCAGTGAGTTTTATTTAGTCAGAACAGAAGGGAAGTCAAGGAGGAAATGACAAGTAGTTAGCTTAACATCTTTCACATGAAAGCTTCTCAATGTTTTTTTAATAAACTTGTTGAGCAAGGCACTTGGAGAAAGAAAATCAAGGGTATGATGAAAATTCAAGATACTTTGCGAAAAGGAAGTCAGATTTAACCAGATTATTGATATTCTTTGTGGAGCTATCGTGTGTTATGGATAAACTGCCATTTACTGACTCATTCTTGAGGCTGTCAAACTTCACTTGAAGGCTCCCACCATTCTCCTTACAATGTACATTCCGATCCAGTTGATGTCATTAACAAGTTTGGAAAAATTACAAGAGGTCCAAATGTCCAAATCATGTACAATGGTTGGGAACAATTTGGTTCAAGCATTGAATCATAGAATCTCTGCAATGCAATGAGGCCCTACTCTCTCACTATAATGCTGCATTTCGCATGCCCAATCCACCAAGCCTGGACATTCTTGGGTATAATGGGCAATTCACTTAAACCGTGAATATTTGTACTGTGTGCAGAAACAGCAGCATCCGCAGGAATCCCACGCAGACACTATGAATGTGCACAATTCATGTTGGCAATCGCGTGAGGATGGAATTGAACCCCGGTCTCGAGCACTGTGAGGCAGCAGTGCTGTCACTGATCCTTGTGGTACTTCACCCGTAACAGAACACCAACGTGAGTAAAAAGTGCGCTTATTCCTACTCTATGCTTTCCAGCTGGTAAACAATCCTTAATGAATGCTGGCACGTTTTCTCCAACCCCATTGTGTTTTGTGATGTTGTGTGGGACCGGATAAAAAGCTTCCTGAACAAGCAAAGCAGTGGGGTTCCAACGTGAATTCCACTCCACAGGAGACGTTGCAGAGATCACATAACTTGAAAGATGACTCCCAGCGCATCCACATTCTGTCATTGTCTTCCTCTTTCTTCAACAATTTGGGATGAAGCCTGTTTGGTCTAATTGACTCAAACTTTAGTCCAGTCAACGTTTGAAGTACGACCTCTTTCCTGTTCTTATTTGTTTGTCCCTTGTTTCGTATTTTTGGGACATTTAATCTCCCGATGAAGGGCTTCTGATTGGATGTTGACTGACGGCCTGTGTTTTTCCAGTACCACATTATTCGACACTGATTGCAAGCATTTGCGATCCTCACTTTCTCCTTTTCCACAATCTTGACATTTGCATAGTATCTCACTGTGCTGATTCGCTTTGCGTCTTGCCAGGCCAGATGATCAGGTGAAGCCTCGCCCACACACACGTGCTCTGTTTCTCCTGACTTTGAACGAAGTTTGTACCTTTCCTGTTCAGAACACCATACTATTCAGGTTCGGATAAATGATGTCAGTCCGTCAGACTCTGCTGTGATCTTTGATCCAAATTTGCTGAGTGCAAATCAATCCTTCTAATACCCTATAAAATTGATTTGAAGAATATAATTGAGAGAGAACCAATTCAAACATGCTCAGTTAAGTGTCTAAACAACTCTTTATGTGGCTCAGTGTCAAGTGTTTCCTTTTCACATTCCTGTGAATCATTTTGGACATTTTGACAGATGGAAGACGGGGTAGAATTACAATCTGATGTTTTTGATTTGGATATCCATTGCAATTCCTTCATCATTTCCAGGTGTTTAACCTGTAACTCCTCACCTGCCAGTAATCTGGGACCACGTGCACTACGTGGACTGCAGCAGTTCAAGAAGATCATTTATCGACGTCTACACAGGCAATTGGAGATTGACAATATCAGCCAGTCTTGCTCATGAAAGTGCTGGAGAGTGGGGTGAACTAATCTGATCAGGGAACCAGCATTGGCACGATCGCCAAATTATCTTGTGTTGCAATCATTCGGTAATTGCGGCTAAAATTAAAGAAAAAAAGACTCACACAGGCTGCCATGCATCTGTTTCTGCATTCACCACTCAGTAAGAAAGCAGCTAATCGTTGGAACATCTGTACTTTGAGACTCAGTGCTGTGAGAAACACCTGCAAGAAAATAATAGCAAAATACTGCAGCAGCTGAAATATTTTTTAATAAAACAGGCTATGCTGTAATAACTTAGCTGGTCGGGTTTGTACTGGGAAAGAAGGTAGATGAATGTTTTAGCGTGCGCAGACAGACATCAGGAAATGAAGCAGATTTTCTTCATCCTTATGATCTGAGAAGCAGAAGGAAAATGGAGTAGATTTGTGACAGTCACAGGCTCTGGGGATGGTAATTGGTGGGAAAACTCATAAAGACACAGTCGGCAAGAGTTATGGTAAAATAACAAAAAGAGGTATCTAAAATTCATCACTGTCAATACAGGTAAGAAGTTCAGAAGACACAAATATACCTTGGTTTGGGTTTGGTGTGTGTAAATACTCTCCTCTGAACTCACTGTAAATGCAGTTTCGTAAACCCTTCTCTACCAGTCCAGGAGAGAAATTCACAATCATTGTGTCCTGGTCACAGTCTTGTTCCATGTACTGTGCTGTACTGTAGAAGTTGGCGGACGTTATCTCAAGTCCAAATGGCACTCCGTCAGCGCCTAGTAACACCAGATCCATTGCTCACGCCACCTGAACATGCTTAAGAGAGGATAAAGCAAACATGACTGACAAGAGAAGACAGGGAGAGCACAGAAACGAAAGAAAAACACCATCTGGTGTAGATTAGTGAAACTTAGAGCATTTGGAAGGGTTCAATAACGAGCAGAGAACAACCGAAATGGCAAGATGAGTTATTAAGATTTAGTACATAAGCGTGTGAACTTGAAATATAAAGAATGGTGCAAGAGTTTGTTCACATATTTAAAAGGTTACAGAGAGAATAGTAAGGTAAAACAATTACTGCGGATGCTGGAAACCAGATTTTCGAGTAGATTGGTGCTGGAAAAGCACAGGCATCTTCCGAGGAGCAGGAAAATCCGACGTTTCGGGCAAAAGCCCTTCATCAGCAATACAGTCAGAGCGCCTGAATGGTGGAGAGACAACAGAGAGAAGAGTGCAAATTGGTGCACTGGAGAAGACGTAATGGGGAACAACGAAATGGTGCAGGTGAACACGTACTTTGCATCAGTTTTCACAATGGAAGACAACAACAAAATATGTGAATTAATAGACAAGTAGGGAAGAAGTGAATGAACTGCCAACAATAACCAGAAGATGCCAGGGAAGCTGCAAGGTCTGAAGGGATTAAGTCACTGAGACCAGATGGGCTGCATTCCTGATTTCTGAAGGAGATTGCTGAGGAGATTGTGGACGCGTTGGTCGTGATCAGTCAGGAGTCATCGGCGTCAGGGTGGGTCCCAGATGACTGGAAATTTTTAAATGCAACACCCCTGCTGAAACAAAGGGGAGAGGCAGACACAGACTACTGTCGGCCATGCTAACGACAGTGTTGCACAGCACTTGGAAATGGATGGTAAAATACAGCCAAGTCTGCATGTCTTCATCAAGTGGACGTCATGTCCGACAGCTATGCTAGATCTCTTTGTGGAAGTACCAAGTAAGTTAGGCAAAGCAGAGCCAGTGGACGTGATCTAATTCAATACCCATAAGTCCTGTGATAAGGTACCACAGGGCATACTGCTAAATAAGGTAAAAGCACGCTGATAGTGACAAGGAGGGGATTGGCTGACTGGCTGAGTGAGAACAGAGGGGTCTTTTACAGGATGGCAGCTACTGATTTTTTAAGACTTGCACAGCCATCGGTGTTGAGAGCATGACTATTCAAGTTACACGTTAAACATCTGGACAAAGGAACAGAGTGCATTTTCGCTACAGTTGCACTTGATACAAACGTAGTTTGAGAGACAGGTCGTGTCAAGAAAGCTGGGAAACTTCATAAGATGCTAGGCAGGCGCAGAGAGGGGGCAAATAAGTGGCAAATGCAATACAAAATGGGATGTGTCAGGTTATGCAGTATGAGAGGATGAAGGCAGGCTTCGACTAATTTCTGTTCACGGAAAGACTTTAGAAATCCGAAGCGCAATGTGATTTGGGAGCCCGAGATCAGGCAGGTTCAGCTGGAATTCAGGAAGGAAAATTCAATTTTATAATTTATATCAAGGGGCCTCAAATACAAGAGCAGAGATGTCCAGTTGAGCATTTATATAGTCGTGGTCAGACTGCATTTGGAATATTGCAGGAAGTGAGGTTCGATATCTAAGGGTATTTCAGAGTCATACAGCAGTTTAGCAGACCATTCACTCCATATATATCATGCAGAACTCATTGCCAAATTAAAATAGACCCGCCTGCCTGCCGTTGACCCAAAAACTTCCAAAACATTCTTAATCAGTTATTTATCCAAATGAATTTTAAATAATTTAACTATAGTTGCATCCATCACTTCCTCTAGCGGTTTATTGCACACAGTGACCAAAGGGTGTAAAACAAAAGCTGCCACTCATGTCCTTTATAAATGTTCCTTCTCGTACTTTAAACATATGCCCCTTGATGCGATCTCCCGCACCTTTGATGGTAATCTTATTTATGCTCCTCTCGATTTCACAAATCTCTAGAAGGCCAAACATCGATGTCCTTTGCTCCAGTGAAAAAGAAACCGCAGCTTATTTTTATAACAGAAGACTTCTATTCATGACATCATTCTGGTAAATACTTTCTGAACGCTCTCCAACATAATAAAATCCTTCTCCTAACGACGAAACAAGAACTGTACACAATACTCCAGAAGTTATGATGACATTGGATAGGGTCCGAAGAAGGTTTAAAAGAATGATCCTGGGGGGAAGAAATGCTTGTCATAAAATGTTGAAAACTCGGGGGCTGTACTTGATGCAGTTTAGAAGTTTGAGGAGAATCTGATTGAAACTTAAACAATAAAGAGAGGGGCAATTAAAGAGGCTGTGGAGAAGTTTTTTAACTAGCACGAGAGGCCAGGAGCCGACTGCACAGTATAGAGAGAAAGGATGACCATTTTGACGTGAGATGCGGAGGAATGTCTTCAGCAAGAGGCTAGTCATCCTTTGGAACTCTGCCGTAGAGGGCTTAGTGGTCAAGTCATTGCAATTTTTCAAGACAGACATAGATAGGTCCCCGATTGATAAGAAGATCAACAGTTACAGGAGATGGCAGAAAGCCGAAGAATGAGGTTGAGAATCATATCAACCATGACCAAATATTGGAGAGGTCTCGATGGGTTGAATGGCCGAATGCTGCTCCTTTATCTTGTGGCCTTCTCGCTATTGCGTGTGACTTCAACCTGCCCATAGACTGAGCAAGTCAGATCAGTAACAATACTATGGAGGAGACTTACGTGGTGTATGTATGAGATGGTTTTCTGAGTCGGTACATGAAGGACACAAATGGAGGACAGAGCATCCTTGATTACGTACTGTTTAATGGCTATTGGTGAGCTAGCTTAGTTGGCTGGTCGACGAGATTTCGATGAAGAATGACAGCAGCAGCATGTGCACAGTTCTCGTACTGGTCTCATGAAGTCCCCACATTTTCACCTTGTGCCTGAGGCACAACTACTCTCAGGTTCAAGCACCAACAGTCAAATCGCGCGATCTCTCTCTCTCTCTCTCTCTCTCTGTCTCTAATGAGTCAGCAGGCCTGGGAATATGTCAACTTTGATTTCAAAGCTTTATTTGTATATATGTCAAGGAATAATTGACAATCTATCTCTATGCTGTCCCTCAGGAAGAGTGAATAAGTCAGTGAGAGAACTCTTCATTAAGGTGGAGAGTGATAGAGCTGACTCAGATTATGAGCCGAAATCTAAATAGAAGAAATGATACTAATATGAAGCGTGAGCAGGGTACAACGAATTGGGGAACAGAACTTAAAGGGATGAGAAGCACTTCAAAAACATTTGCAGGAACTGCAACTGCTTCTCACTCCTGTCTGACACAAAGAAACCGGGAAACGTGGCCATGTCATGGCTAACAAGCGATATTAGTCATAGTATTGCACTCAAGGAGCCTTACAAATTGGCTGAAAATAGCAACAAACATCAGACATCAGCAGACGATGAAGTAAGAATTGATACAGAACGAAAATTTCGTTTAACAGTAAGCATATAATGAATTGTTAAACTCCTGAAGGTATATGAATTGAGAAAACAAAAAAACGATTATTGAAAACAAATCCCTTACAATGAGAAACAGAGGATGTTATAATGCGGGATAAATATATAGCACACCAAATAAACATGTATATTGGTTCTGTCATCACAGATGATAAAAGTAATATTCCTAAAGTGCTGGGAAGAAAAGGAGAGGGAGGAACTGAAATAAATCAGTATTATCAGGGAGATAGTGTTGTGGAAATTGATGAGATTAAAGACAACAAATTCCACCAACTGCGAATCAAACAGCAGTGTACATGAAGTCACCCTAAATGCAGTGAATGCGTTCTGTAAATAGAGTGTGGAGTCTACATAGAGTAAATTAATTGTCATATTTCAATATTCTATCGACTCTGAAGCAATATCTAGGGCTTGGAGGTCAGTTAATATGACGCCACAATGTCGGGGGTAGTGTAATTTTTAAACGGTTAGTTGCATTTTAGTCTTTTCTACCTTATAGTAAACACAAGTGCCTTATAGTAAACACAAGCAGATACTCGAAACTGGTGCCGGACCTCCCCCATGTTTTTATGAATGAAACAATTGTAACAGCTTTCCTCGATAGCTGAGAGACCGCCCTTAACCACAGTTGTACAACATCATCCATATAAGGAAAGAACGGGGAACTCGAACACTGATTGGCCAAGTGAGTAACAAAATAATCGCAGGCACCAGAACCCAAATAAGGAAAACAGTGGGGAACCCTAGCACTCGTTGGTCAAGACAGCAGTAGGAGACCCAGCCCACATTTACGTGTATATAATGTGTGGAGATTATGATTAAGGGGTGTGTGTACCATTTGTTTCCTCACACCCGACTTTGCAAAGTTGAATGAAAAGTTTTGGACAGACTCCTCCGTGTCTTTGTTCCTGGGAAGGGAAATAAAAGTGCCGGAGATGGGGCTGGACAGCCGCATATCTCGCACAATTGGGGGCTCCTCCGGGATGAAATAATTATTGCCGGGGGTGGGGGGGGGGGGGGGGGGGGGGGAGTCTCTTCGGCTCACGGATCAAGCCTGATCATAACAAAGACGCGTCTAGTATATATTTATACTTCTCACTGATCAGCTTGGTCTGTTGGCCGTCGGCCAAGAGAGGATGTGACCCGGCTCATTTAAAAATAATTTTGAATCCTGGAAAAGGAACACACGGCCGAGTGTTGGGACGACCGGTTAGTGACTATACACGGGGGTACACACATTTAAAAAGGCCAGACAACTCCGTGGACGGATCAAGGTAAGAGATTTTTTTGTTCTTCCTTGTTGGCCACGTGGTTTTGACGGTCATCTGTGAAAACGCTTTCGGCGTTTCAGACCAGGACCGAAGATAAGCCACGGGAAATTGTGGTTTTGACGGTCATCTGTGAAAACGTTTTAGGCGTTTAAGACCAGGACCGAAGATAGACCATGGGAAATCAGACTTCTAAATTTACTAAGGAGAAGTCAGGGAAGACTGCAAATGGGAAAGAAATACCCCCCGATAGTCCACTAGGTCGGAAGTTAAATCTATGGACGGACAGTAGTAGAACAAAGGACTTAAAGAAAGATACCATGATAAAATATTGTTGTTTTATATGGACCAAGGAACCTATCCGCGCCCCCTCCGTAGTTTGGCCCGAGTATGGGTCTGATGAAGACTGGGTGTGTCAAATCCTAAATGTATATGTTAACAGAAAACAACCGTTTGACCCAGAAGAGAGCAAATACGCCGCCGCCTGGTTGGCAGGCGATAGCGAGGGTCCCACGCGTCTCTATCCTCTGATTCCCCAAACAGACCCGAGGAAGCCCGAGAAGTCTTGGGACGTCCTCACCGATGGTTTGCCACCATCTGCCCCGCCCCCGTATATACCACCCGCGCACGACCAGGCGCACGACCAGGCGCACGACCAGGTGCACGACCAGGCACATGACCAGGCGCACGACCAGGCGCACGACCAGGCGCACGACCAGGCGCACGACCAGGCGTCCAGCGCGGACCTCCCTCCTGCAACGGATAAGTCCGATTCCCAGCAGGCTATGACCAGTGAGGCAGGGACTGCTGGGGGGAGCACAGGAGGGGGCGCAGAACCCACCCCAGGCACTAGGAAATCGGTCCGACTCGAGATGCGGAGGGGCCGAGAAGAGGGATTGAGAGCTGGGAGGAGTGACAATATTGAACAGCTGAACCCCTTACGAGAGGTGCCATTTGGAAATGAACGGACCGGGTTCGTAGTGCAACCTTTAAATTCTGGGGATATCCGGCAACTCCGTAATGAACTACCCCATCTACTGGACGACCCCATCAGTGTGGGAATACAACTGGATCAATTTCTGGGGCCCAGTATATACACATGGGCTGAACTGCAGGCCATGATGAGAATACTATTTAATTACGATGAAATTGTTATGATCCGGAATAGTGCAATGGCCATTTGGGATAGGGTGCATCAGGACGGCCCTCAGCGTGGAGAGCAGAAGTACTCCTTAGAGGACCCCCAGTGGGATCATAACGACGCGGGGGGACGGGCCAATATGACAGATCTCAGAAGCCTTATAATCAGGGGGATCCAAACCTGCGTGCCCAAACAGCGGAATTTAGCGAAAGCATTCGAAGTTGGACAGAAAAAGGATGAATCCCCGAGTGAGTTTTTAGACTGTTTGCGGGAGTCCATGCGAAAGTATTCAGGTTTGGACCCCGATGGGGAAATAGGCAAGGGCATGCTTAAGGTGCACTTTGTGACTAAGTCATGGCCTGACATTCAGAAGAAATTACAGAAAGTGGAGGATTGGGCTGAAAAAGATGTTGCAGAATTATTACGGGAAGCACAGACGGTGTACGTTCAGAGTAGATGTAATAAGGGAGAAACAGAAGACAAAAATGATGGTGGCAGCTGTACGGGAAGCTTGTAAATCCACCGGAATGGGGGAGGGAGGTTATGGGGTGGAAAGAGGAATGTCGAAGAAAAGTTGGAGAGGGAGAGAAGCGAGACGGGGCAGAAGTGAGAGAGGAGGATTTTATGGATTTGAGCGGCCTCCAATGGCCGGATGTTACCATTGCGGGAAACTGGGACACTTCAAAAGGGATTGTCCCGAGTTTAAAAGGGAAAGAGAAGGGATGTATGAAATGGAGAGTGAACAAATGGATTAGGGAAGTCAGGGGAGGATCGGAATACGGGCCTACCAAGAACCCCTGGTAAATTTACGGGTGGGCCCATTTAGACAAGATGTTACCTTCTTAGTTGACACAGGCGCCGGCAGGTCCTCAATCCCCCTCCATCCTAGGGGGGTTGGCTTCCAAGCTAAAACATTAAACATTTCAGGAGTTAAGGATGGGGTTTTTAGTGCGAAAATATTCGAACCACAACCCTTACGGCTGGAGGAGGAGGAGCTCCAGGTGGAACTCCTTCACCTCCTCCATCTTCCCTATGGATTGTTGGGACGGGATTTGATAGTCCGTTTCGGATTACGAATAGAAGTGGGAGAAGAGGATGAATTAGCCATTACCATGTCATACCTTAGTGAGTCCCGATTGACAGAGATAGACCCTAGGGTTTGGGTCGCCAAAGGGAACCGGGGGGGGGACTCGCAATTCGACCTGTGGAGGTAAAATTAAAGCCCCAGAGCCCCGACGTCAGAGTGTGCCAATACCCCATCTCTTGGGAAGGGAGGCAGGGTCTGAAGACAGTTATGGAAGACCTAATAAAAGATGGTTTGGTAGAGCCCTGTATGTCACGATACAATTCCCCCATCCTGCCGGTCCGGAAGTCGGACGGGAGCTACAGAATGGTCCAAGACCTAAGGGAAATAAATAAAATCGTCCAAGTACGGCACCCTGTGGTACCGAACCCATACACTATTCTGGGGCGAATACCCCCGGACCACGGCTGGTTTAGTGTTATAGACTTAAAGGATGCCTTCTGGGCGTGTCCCCTGGACAAGGACAGTAGGGATCTTTTTGCTTTTGAATGGGAGGATCCTGATACTGGTAGAAAACAGCAGTACAGGTGGACCGTGCTCCCCCAAGGATTCACTGAGTTCCCGACTCTGTTCAGGCAGATTCTGGAACAATTATTGGAGGGACTAACCTTGTCCCCGGCCCTTAAGCTTATACAATACGTGGACGATCTCCTTTTATCCGGGCCCACGGAGGAGGACGTCCTACTTGGGACTAATGCCCTGTTAAATTACCTAGCTGAGAAGGGGTTAAGAGTGAGTCAGAAGAAGCTCCAATATGTCGAGAAAGAGGTTAAGTACCTGGGACACTTGATAAGCCAGGGACAGAAACGAATAAGTCCAGAAAGAGTGCGGGCAATAATCGAACTAGGCCTCCCAACAACCAAGAGGGAATTGCGGAAGTTCTTGGGACTCTTAGGCTATTGTCGGTTATGGATAGATGACTATGCCCCCCTTACTAAAGACTTGTACCTAAAACTCATCGAGGAGGCACCCAATAGAATAAAATGGGAGGAGGAGGAGAAAAAGTTAATTGGAATTCTAAAAGAAAAATTGATGACCGCACCTGTTTTAAGCTTGCCGGATTTTAGTAAGACATTTCGTCTCTTTGTGAACTCCAGAAAGGGAACCGCTCTTGGAGTATTGACCCAGGATTGGGGGGGAGAAAGGAAGCCCGTGGCTTTCCTGTCAAGAATTCTGGAACAAGTCTCCCGAGGGTGGCCGGAGTGTGTCCAAGCGGTGGCAGCCACGGCAAAGCTGGTAGAGGAAAGCAGGAAGTTGACTTTCGGGGCCCCCTTGACAGTCACTACTCCCCACCAGGTTATAACTATCCTGAATCAGAAGGCCGGAAGGTGGCTGACTGACTCGAGAATTCTGAAATATGAAGCCATATTGTTAGACCGAGAAGACCTCCGAATAGAAGTCGGGGGCTGCCAGAACCCGGCGGAATTCCTTTGGAAAGGGGAAGGGGAGGAGGAACTGGAACATTGCTGTTCAGACATAATAGAGTACCAGAGTAAAGTGAGGGAAGATCTGAGGGACACCCCCTTGCATGCAGGAAGGCGGTGGTACATTGACGGGTCCTCTCGAGTGATAGATGGGAAAAAGACACAACGGTTATGCAGTCATTAGTGAGACTGGTTGGGAATTAGTGGAAAGTGGACGGCTCCCGAATGCCTGGTCCGCACAAACATGCGAATTGTACGCCTTGCACCGGGCTTTGAGGAATTTAAAGGGAATAGCCGGGACAATATACACTGACTCTAAGTATGCCTTTGGGGTAGTACACACCTTTGGGAAGATCTGGAAGGAAAGGGGAATGATAAATAGCAGAGGAAAGGAGTTGGTCCACGAGGAACTAGTAGCCATGATCTTGGAAGATTTGTTGCTGCCACAAGAGATTGCTGTAGTACATATGAAAGGGCACCAGAAAGACGATAAAATAGAGACCCTGGGGAATCAATTGGCAGATGAACAGGCAAAATTGTCCGGGATGGGGAAGGAAGTAATAAACTGCCTGGTAAGGATTCCCCAGATATCTGAAATTAACGAAGTGCCCACGTTTACTGACAAAGAAGAAACTCTTCTTGCGTCTCTGGGGGGTACAAAGGATAGGGAAGGGAAGTGGACCTTACCCGATGGCCGCCAGCTACTAAATCGACCGTTGACGCGGGACATTATTGCCCGTCTACACCAAGGGGGTCACTGGGGCGCCCAGGCACTGTGTGATGCCTTCCTGCGCCGATATGCTCACCCTGGTCTGTACACGGTAGTCAAGCAGGTCACAGGAGATTGCATAACATGTCGAAAGATTAACAAAAGGGGGCTGCGGCAGCATGCAAGACAAGGAGGTAGGAGACCGGGCTATAGGCCGTTCGAGTATGTCCAGGTAGATTACACTGAGCTCCCCCCCATAGGTCGCCTGAAGTATCTATTAGTGATAGTAGATCACCTGACAGGATGGGTGGAAGCTTTCCCCACTGCCACGGCAACAGCAACTCAGGTTAGCAAAATTCTACTCGAACAAATCATCCCACGATTTGGGCTACCCCGCGCTATTGACTCTGACCAGGGGAGCCACTTCACCTCGACCATCCTCCAGAATGTAGTGCAAGCAATGGGGATTGACTGGGATTTGCACACCCCCTGGCATCCCCCCTCCTCGGGCAAGGTCGAAAGAATGAACCAGACCATCAAAAAGCAGCTAACCAAACTCACTAGTGAAATCGGCCTGCCTTGGACCAAATGCCTACCCCTTGCCCTATTGCAAATTCGCACCCAGCCAAGGCGGGATTTGGGCGTCTCCCCTTTCGAAATGCTGTTTGGCCTCCCATTCCATGGGCCGAAGGGGGAACCTCCTGTATTCGTGTCTCGGGATATGTTTGTGCAAAAATATGTGGTGGCTCTGGGGTCTGCTCTATCTCGTTTACGCCAACAGGGACTTTTGGCACAGACGCCGCCCCTCGAGTTTGCGGTGCACACCATCAAGCCGGGTCAGTGGGTCCTGATTAAAAACTGGAAGCAGCGTACCCTCGAACCAACTTGGGACGGTCCCTTCCTGGTACTTTTGACGACCGAAACGGTTGTCCGTACGGCCAAAAAGGGCTGGACACATTACACTCGAGTCAAGGGACCAGTGCCACAACTGACGGAGGACGAACGAACCTCTCTGACAAAGGCAGCTAAGGAACAGAGACCCTGAGAACAAACTAATCGGACTTTGGCGAGTCTAAAGGAACTGTGCCCTCTGGCTAAAGGTGTCGCGACAAAATGCGGTCAATCATATTGTTAACTTGCTTTGCCATTATCCTTGGGCTGGGTCATAGTGTGCGTGTTACCCAATTTGGCCTCCGGAAAAAACAAGTAGAGGACCGTCAGTGGTTCTCCATCTCCGTGCTTGCCAACAAGCCAACGCAGACATTTAGCTTAGACCTATGTGGGTTGGTGCCCTGCAGGACTAAAAGTGAACTGAATCAAACTAAACGGAACCTAGAGAGAGAAAGGAGATTCCAGGGTCAGGCGTTAGTATTACAATTGCATGGTAGGGAAGGCATACATAGGCCTCCAGCCCCCGGGGTCCAGGCTATGGTGTCAGTTGTCCGTGATCCCATCACCCCTGGACAGGTCTGTGGGCAGAATCAGTGCAATCCGCTCTATCTGACCATAAAGAACTTGGGAAACAACGGGGCGAGCCTTAATGGAACAATACTGGGTATTAGAGTTGGGGGCCAGGCAGGACAGGAGGGGGTGCAGCTCTGCTGCACGTATATCACGGTCATTGAAGCTGAGTCTGGGGGCTCATCCACCACCGACGAGCAGGGCAAAATTAGAATAATTGAGGTGACGGATTTGGAAAAGACCTTTGAAATAGAAACGGGATACGGGGAGGCGAATGCCTGGATGGAATGGGTCAAATATACTGTGAGGAGCATGAAAAACAGTGATTGCTACGCATGGACGGGTGCCCGCCCTAACCCTCAGGTGGTCCCATTCCCGCTGGGATGGGAGAAACACCGACGAGCCTTGGACTGCATGATAAGGCTGTACCAGGACCGAGAGGCCTGGAACGACTCCACTTGTCGACCCTTGAGTTTGAAGTTTCCCCCCGTCAGGTCTGAGGGGGCGCCCCGCCCGCCATCATTCTCAGGGGTAACGGGTACGCACCAGGCCTGCGTCTCTCGGACGGGACTACAGTGGGACAACGATGTGGGGACATTTGACAAGTGCAGCGGATCAATTCGGCTGGTCAATGAAACTACTGGGGGCGGGAATTACTCCCACATTCATGTGCCTAGGGCAGACCTCTGGTGGTACTGTGGTGGGAGGATTCTGCGACAGACCCTGCCCCGAAAATGGACGGGCACTTGCGCAATCGTTCAATTGGCCATCCCATTCACCCTGGCATTCGAAAAACAAGAGCAACCCCGTTCCAGTGGAAGACCTGAGAGAGCTTTGGAGACCTCTCTCGATGATAACATATATTTAGATGCCATAGGGGTCCCCAGGGGTGTTCCTGACGAGTACAAGGCTAGGAACCAGATAGCGGTGGGTTTTGAGTCGTCACTGTTCTGGTGCGTGACTATCAATAAGAACGTGGATTGGATTAATTATATTTACTACAATCAGCAGAGGTTCATTAATTATACCCGGGATGCAGTGAAAGGAATAGCAGAACAACTGGACGCCACTAGTCGGATGACGTGGGAAAATAGGTTGGCCTTAGACATGATGTTGGCAGAGAAGGGGGGTGTTTGTGTCATGATAGGCACTCAGTGCTGCACTTTCATCCCCAACAACACAGCCCCGATGGGTCCATCACCCGCGCCCTGGATGGACTCACCACATTGGCGGACGAACTGGCCGAAAACTCGGGTATCGACTCTGGCCTCATGGACTGGTTGGAAGCTTGGTTTGGTAAATGGACGGGGGTAGTCGTTCCCTTTCTTGTCTCATGTATAGTGGTGGCAGGGGTACTCACTGCCCTTGGGTGTTGCGTTATTCCCTGCGTCCGGGGATTAACTCAACGACTGATCGAAACCGCCCTTACTCAGAGGGATGTTCCCTCTGGGCAGGTTGAACGAATGAATCTCGAGATGGAACAACGTGAATCCCTCTTGGGCGGGGGCAGTATTAGAGACGGGCAGTTTGATGAACGAGCTCGGGAGTTATTAAACGCCCTGGAGAAGAAACTTACGGTTTAAAAATTACAGGTCGTAAGAAAAGACACGGGGGATTTGTAGGGGGTAGTGTAATTTTTAAACGGTTAGCTGCATTTTAGTCTTTTCTACCTTATAGTAAACACAAGTGCCTTATAGTAAACACAAGCAGATACTTGAAACTGGTGCCGGACCTCCCCCATGTTTTTATGAATGAAACAATTGTAACAGCTTTCCTCGATAGCTGAGAGACCGCCCTTAACCACAGTTGTACAACATCATCCATATAAGGAAAGAACGGGGAACTCGAACACTGATTGGCCAAGTGAGTAACAAAATAATCGCAGGCACCAGAACCCAAATAAGGAAAACAGTGGGGAACCCTAGCACTCGTTGGTCAAGACAGCAGTAGGAGACCCAGCCCACATTTACGTGTATATAATGTGTGGAGATTATGATTAAGGGGTGTGTGTACCATTTGTTTCCTCACACCCGACTTTGCAAAGTTGAATGAAAAGTTTTGGACAGACTCCTCCGTGTCTTTGTTCCTGGGAAGGGAAATAAAAGTGCCGGAGATGGGGCTGGACAGCCGCATATCTCGCACAACAATTTATAAAAGGAAGTAGCGAGAAAACATGGAATGACAGAAAAGTTAGCCTCACACTGGAAAACAGTAATTGGATTGGACAGAGCCAGCATGAATTTACGAAACTAAAATAGGAAAGGCGATCTCGTCTTCTTGTACACAAATCGCTGAACGTAAGCATGCAGGAGCAGCAGCAGGTGAGGAAGCCAAACTGGGTGTTTGCCTTTGTACTGAGAGGAGTTGAACACAGGAGCAGGGAAGACTTGCTGAAATTGTGCAGGGTCTTGTTGACAGAACAACCGACAGTGCAGTTTAGTGATCCTTATCTAATAAAGGATGTTCTGCATTCGGAGATGGCACAATAAACGTTTACCAGACTAATTCATGGGATGACAGGACTGACGTATGAGGATTCGTTTGGATGAAAATCATTCAAGTTTAGAATGATGAAGTAGGATGTCACCGAAACGAGTAAAATTCTAAAAGGTACGTACAAGGTAAATGCAGGAAGGATGCTTTCAATGACCAGGGCGTCCAAAACATAGAGGGTTGGGAGGTGGCGTCATTTCTAAGAATATGGGTAGTCCATTTAAGACTGAGATGACGATTTTATTCATTAATCAAAGACTGGTTACTAAGTGAAATTTGATGCCACGGAACGTAATTGAAGCCAGAATGTGGAATGTTGACAAGATGAAGATATCTAAAGTTTTGAGGCAAGAGGGATCATAAGGTGTAGGCCCAAAGAAGGAGCAGGTAACTGTGCGGAATGATCATATAAGATCATACTGAATTATAGAGAAGGATCAAACATCACAACAAGCCAGGCCAGTTCTAATATTTCATATTTCCATTCTGTTAAAGGTGGGATATGAAAACCAATTGTTTTAACTGACACGGATATCAGTAACATATTGTCTAGATTTTAAAAATAATTCTGTAAGTACTTATCAAACAGTAATCGGGGAGCAATTTTAGCATACGAACTTTAGCAATTCGAGGAGGTGCAAAGTAACTTTTGAGATTCATACACTGGCTGTTCTATATCTCAATTTCAATTCAGTTCTCAAATTGCTGAATGTTCTGACAAAAGCGAGATAGTATGTATGAAATAAGTAAACGTCTTTAAAATGTTGCTAATGCTGGGTGGAGGGAGTGGTAGGAAAGTATGGGGAAGGGGAGCAGTGAGAAAAACAATGGGTCGGGTTTTTGTTGAGGGATTGGCCACGAATGACCCCAAATTCCAAAACTCCCGCGACCCGCTATCCTGCTCAGGAGTCTTGTCTCTCCACTTCCTGCTCCATTCTTTCCGTCTCTGACAAATTTACAGCAAGGTCAGTGAGAGAGATGTTCATGGGGTACACTTTCCCACCAATTCCAGTCACAAATACACTCCCAAGCGTCTCCCAACAACATTACATCCTCATGGACTACCGCAATCATTTCAAACAATATCACTTATTTTCAGCTCTTCACACTAAAGATAGATCAACCCACCGTAACCTGATAAATTTTAAAAAATAAAACTGAAACAGGAATGGCGGTCGCTGACGGGGGCCTGTTTCTGAGAAGAAGACTCATGCTCTCTGTGGCTAAATTGGCGATCCCAGATAAACTATGTTTGGTTCCAGAATCATTTCATGACCAAACCTGTAACCTCTAACTGGGCTATAGCATCTGGCGCTTCCCTCCCCTTTAGCCTTAATTAACGATTGTCGATTGGAGACAACAACATTTCGTTCCATTGAGCACTCGCCGCGAGCATGCTCACAGTTCATGTTAACTCTATGCATCCTGCAGGATCCATCCCAAGTGATGACGTATAATGTTCAACAGCGAAGAAGAGGCGGTCCTACAGGACCAAGCTGGAGACACTGGTCCTCCAACCAATCAGAGAATCTCATGGGCTCGCTGGGCGGTCTGATAAATCAGAGAATGCTGCTTGTCTAAAATAATCTAACCAGAACTTCCACACACCAATGCTCAATCAAAGTTCGCATGAAAAATTCTTCCAGTTCAAAACACAATTGTTAATGATGACTCTGTTCCCTTTCCCGCAGACGAAAGTGAGGACTGCAAATGCTAGAGATCAGAGTCAGCATTAGAGTCGTGCTCAGAAAGCACAGCAGGTCACGCAGCATCCGAGGATCTTGAAAATCGAAGTTTCAGGCAGGCACCCTTCATCAGTAACCTTTCACGCAGCCAATTTATGATCAATATTGCTACTATCCCTTCTATTCCTTCATCCCCAGGTTTCATTCACAGCGGTCTCACAGAACTTTTGTCTTTTGTTTTGCAAATCTACATTTTAAAGATGAGGAAATGTGTCTGAATGAGTTGTGACTTGGACATTAGTTATCGTGAATACAAAGTAATGACAATCAGGTTGTGATGGTGTTAACCTCTACCACACTTTCAGAAGCTGCCAGACAAGCTGAATACTTCCAGCATTTTCTGTTTTTTTTAAAATATATATCAGATTGCCAGGATTTGGATTCTGCACTTGAACTTGGGACAAAAGGGATGAAAAGTGGGTCGGAAGCAGGAGCAGTCACCTCCTTCAGTCATGCAACTCCCAGCTCTTCCTCTGGTTTTGTAGTTTTGTGACAACACTAACTGGCTTGAATATTGGATATTAATGATCATCTAAGTATTTACATGTTACACTTTTAGCCCAAACATGGAAGAAAAAAAAACATCAATTTATATCAATTTCACAATTTATTTGTGCATGTCCAGGTCATAATTCTACTTTTAAGGGGAAGGCAGCATTTCATATTGGTAACAATAAATGCTAACGATTCGCAGGCCATGGCTGTGAGAGCACGGAATCCAAATGACTGGATTTCCAGGGACAGTCGCTGTTTCTATCAACATGGACACTGTCTGATTCGGCATTACAGTCTCCCATCCTTCTGCTCATGATGCCTTCAGTTCTGTCTTGGTTTTGTTCCGACTGGGTTCTAATGCACGGGCTATCCAATCATCTATTATGTTGCTTTTTCCAAAGAGTGAGGATCCTTCTCTCAGAGCACACTGCCTCCGTAGTTCAATGTTTAGATAGGGGAGGAACACGGACAGGGGAATGGCTGAATGCTTCCTTTCTTTGCTGCAACCAAACTCTGGTGTTGAAATTTGAAATGGGACAAAATAAGCCAATTGAGTGCAATCCTATTTTCTGGCTGATCTTTCCTGAGGCCACAGTCATTTCGCCAGAATGTGTCTTTGTGTTTGCCTCTGTAAGTGAAATGGGGTTTAGATCACCGAGGGGGTTTAAACACAGGTTATCCATCTAAAACTTCAGTCGGATACATTGCAAAACGTGCCTGGATGATAGCATTACGACGAGTGCTTGAAACATTTGAGAACACAACGGGAGAGGCCAAGAGCTGAAAACTTGGATGATGGGCCTCTTTCCATTCTGTAAGCAGTCGATGACTTGCTCAAACTTATGTACTGATAAATTAAACGCCATATGCTTTGGCATTAAAAAGCAGTTCAACAGCTTGCAAGGAAGCACTGGCGGTGTATTGGTTAACAGTTGGTGTTTTGTTCACTGCGGCCAGGGTTGGGTGCCTGGTCAGGGAATCAGGTTATATTGTTGCTGAGAGTGACAACAACGACAGTGGAGCAGCTCTGATGGGAATGCTTCAATATCTCAGATCGGTTCATGCCTCGAGAACATCAGAGTTCATGTCCCTGCTCCTTCAAAGTCTCTGCTCATTCGGTCAGTTCATCCTTCATTCCCCTAATGATTCACAGAGTTGAAACGGGGCTCTTTTAAATTGTTTCCTTAAAACTCCCACGGGTTGCAGGTATTGGATTGGTTTGAAATTGATAATGTGCACAAGAGCAGCGTGCGAGACGCTCCTATCTTCCCCTCCTCTGACAGCGCTGTGAGGTTGACTCTGATATTCTCGGTTGCATTCATCGATCCGAGACATTAATCGGTATATTAAAAAGTGCCACAAATAATTCAAACAGAATGAAATTCTTTCAAATGTTCTGGCTACAAAGTATTCAGAAACAGCTCATTTTTGAGAGATATTTAGGAAAACCGAGTTTAAGAAGATAAACAACTTGCTTTGCAAGATGCTTCCAATGAAGACGTCAATTCTTTTGAACGATTCGGTGGAATTTTAGTTCTTTCTATTACCACAGACACATCTTGCGAGAGTGACAAATGCCTCAGTAGGGACCGACTTTCAGAAAATTAGGAATTTAACCATTTGGCTACTTCTTCCTTCACTTTAGACTTGAAAACCAGAGCCTGTTTACGTAAGCAAAGATGTAAACAGGCAGCAGGCTGCCATTCGAGGACAGGCCAAGCCGTTTAGAATTGATACACGCTGAACGTATACCTCCTGAGGCAGCCTGGCTTCCTGTAATCTCCCATCATCCTGCCTGTTTACTTTGGATTCCTCTAGTTTGTTGTTGTTACATAGGAAGAGAAGCATTAAGCCGCTTCCCGTACTTCTCCTCCCCAACTGTTTCCCCGTTACTCTATGGCTTCTACTCTCTCATGTTGCTCTTCCTGCCAAACTGGAGCATTCTTCGCGTCAGCTGCTTGTTATCCACATGTCCCTCGAAGGAGAAACACAGAAGTGGAATTTCAAACTCAAACAGCTTAGCCCTGGAGAAAACTACTTCACGCTTTTTCATCAGAAATAATTACCATCCTATCTAACCCTATGATTATCTTATATGTCTCTATTAAGTCACCTCTCAACCTTCTTCGCGCCCACGTAAACAGCGTCAAGTCCCTCAGCCTTTCCTCGTAAGATCGTCCCTTCATACCAGGCAACATCCGAGGAAATCGGCACGCTTTCCAAAGTTTCCACTTCCTTCTTATAATGTGGTGAACAGAACTGTACACGATACTCCAAGTGCGGCCGCACCAGAGTTTTGTACAACTGTTGCATAACCTCATGGTTCCGAAACTCGATCCCTCTTTTAATGATCCTCTGGGGATCCAACTATAGTACCCGTACTATCGTGTTTCCAGTCAATATTTGGAAAGTTGAAGTCCCCCGTGACAACTACCTTCTCTGTCTCATTGCTATCGAGAATCATCTTTGCTATCCTTTCCCCAATATCTCTGGTAGTATTTGGAGGCCGATAGAAAACTCCCAACAGCGTGACCTCTCCTTTCCTGTTTATAACCTCAGTCCATACTACCCCAGTTGATGAGTCTCCAAACATCCTCTCTGCAACTGCAATGCTGTCCCTTGAGCAATAATGCCACTTTTACCATCTTCTCTGTTTAGATTAGATTAGATTACTAACAGTGTAGAAACAGGTCCTTATGCCCAACAAGTCCACACCGACCCTCCGAAGAGCAACCCACCCAGACCCATTCCCCTACACCTAACACTCGGGGCAATTTAGCATGGCCAATTCATCTAACCTGCACATCCTTTGGACTGTGGGAGGAAACCGGAGCACCTGGAGGAAACCCACGCAGACACGGGGAGAATGTGCAAACTTCACACAGACAGTCGCCCAAGGTGGGAATTCAACCTGGGGCGTCTGGCGCTGTGAGGCAGCAGTGCTAACCACTGTGTTACCGTGCTGCCTACTGTTCTTACTGAAACATGTAAATCCTGGGACCTGCAACAATCATTCCTGTGCCTGCTCTATCCATGTATCCGAAATGGTCACAACATTGACGTCCCAGGTACCAACCCATGCTGCAAGTTCATCCACGTTATTTTGGATGCCCCTGGCGTTGAAGAAGACACACTTCAAACCAACACCTTGCTTGCTGGTGCCATCTTGCATCCCTGATACTTGATTTCGGATCTCCATACTCTCAACCTTTTGTATAGTCGAACTACAATTTTGGTTCCCATCCCCTTGCTGGGGATTAGTTTAAACCCACCCCCAATAGCCTGAGCGAATATCCCCTCCCCAGGATATTGGTACCCTTCTTGTTCAGCCGAAGACCATCCTGCCTGTGCAGGTCCCACCTACCCCAGAAAGAGCCCCAATTATCCAAGAATCCAAAACCCACCAGCCTCCACCATCCCTGTAGCCACGTGTTGAACTCCAATCTCTTCCTATTCCTCACCTCACTAGCACGTGGCACGGGCAACGAAACAGAGACAACAACTCTGTTCGTCCTAGCTCTAAGCTTCCATCCTAGCTCCCTGAATTTCTGCCTTAAATCCCCATCTCTCTTCCTACCTATATCGTTGGTGCTCGCTGGACCATGACCTGTGGCTGCTCCCGTTCCCACTGAAGAATCCCAAAAACACGATCAGAGATATTATGAACCCTGGCACCTGGGAGGCTACACACCAACCGTGAGTCTCTTCCATCCCCATAGAACTTTATATCTGTCACCTAAGTATGACGTCCCCAATGACTACTGCTCTGCTCCTCTCCCCCCTTCCCTTCTAATCAGCAAGGATAAACACTGTGCCATAGCCCGGTGTCACACTGATTTCCCCTGGTAAGTCGTCCCCCACAATAGTATTCAAAACGGTATACTGTTGAGGGGAATGGCCACAGGGGAGCTCTGCAGTGCCTGCCAGTTGCACTTCCGTCCCTTGACTGTAACCATTTTGCCTTTTACTTGGACCTGAGGAGTGACTACCTCCCTGTAACTCCCCTCAATAACCCTCTCTGCCTCCCGAATGATCCAAAGTTCATACAACTCTAGCTCCAGTTCCCTAACGCGGTTTTCGTGGAGCTGGAGTTGGGTGCACTTCCCGCAGATGTAGTCAGCAGGGACACTAGTCATGACCCTCACCCCCCACATTCGGCAAGAGGAACATTCAAATGCACTCACCTCCATTCCCACGATTCTAAATTCCCAAGAGACTGTTGAAAAAAACAAAGAATAAAAAAAACCTCGTTATCTTACCAATCTTACATTACCCACACCTCAACCAACCTATCACACTCTCAGATGACATGTCTCCTCATATTTGTCTCTGTACCGCCTCGGCTCAAAAGCCTCATTCCAAATGAAGAGCTCTTGCCTGAAACATCGATTCTCCTGCTTCTCGGGTGCTGCCTGCCCTGCTGTGCCTTTCCAAGTCCACAATCTCCACTCAGTGGCGAGGCTGTGGATTTGTGTTGGGGACTGAAGATAGAGGCCTCACTTTTGCACAATTCAATTGTAGGTAATGTCTGCTCCAACAGGACATGATATCAGAGAAGTCCGGACAGTGTTTGACCTCGAGCGAACAGGGATTTGATGGTGATCACAACCACCTGTTGACCTGCTCCTTCGCAGAGGTGGAGGCTTGCAGATTTCCTGTCAAATTGTTGGTGCCTAAATCCCTTAACTTCAATCCTAGCTTCAGGCACAAGCCACAGTCTGTGAGAGAGTCTTTCTCATTCTCATGATTTTAAAAAAATTATAATATCAATTTCACAGCATATTAGAAGGGGTAGTTTTAATAAACAATCAGTCCACCATGATAAGATGAAGTCGCGCAATTTATCCGAAATAGAACTTGACCAGAGTTTGAACATGGAAGGAAAAGGCTCCGGTTACTGTGGGAGAGAATCCTTCACTTCTTGTGTGTGTGGACAAGGCTTCTGCACTCACCAGAGCTCACAAACTACAATTGTAGTCATATTTAAGTGAGACTGTAGACAAGTGATGATTCATTTCTCCATCTGAGCTGGAACCCCATGAAAGCAATGTCACCAGGAACAAGCTCAATGTGTGGGAAGGGATACACTCCTTCTCTGACCCACTGCGACACCTGCTCGATCACAATGACGAGAAATCATTTCAATGTCTGGATTGCGGAAAATGCGATAACACGTCCTGTGATTGGATTATCCAATACCATGCTCATACCCATGAAAAACCTTTCACCTGTCCAGAGTTCCGAAAATGTTATCATACCTCTGTGTAGTTGATGCATGGGAAATGTGCTCACACGCATGAAAGTCCTTTCGAACTTCTGGGAGCCTGGCGTCCGATCCACGTGCTCACCCAGAGGACAGACATCTTCAATTCCACAACTGTGGGACATGCTGCAAATGTCCGATCGACGTGAAATCCCATCAACATTACGAACTGGTCTTTTCAACGCCCAGACCGTGACTAGTGTTGCAAATGCTCCTGGGGACTGACATGGCATCGACGTATTCACAAAGAAGAGACCCTTCAAATGCTGAGATTGTGGTAATCACGATACAAGTTCCTTCGGATCGTTTAATCATGAACGTCTTCACATTGTGGAGAGACTATCAAATATCCGGTGTGTGGGATGTGCTCTCCAGTCCCTGCAGGGCTGATGTTCCATCGACATTTTCACAAGTTGAGAGACACTTCTATGAGGAGGTAATGAGCAAGTGAGAAACAGTATATTCTGTGAATGTGATCAGCTTGAATTCGCAGCTGGCATTTGTCAAGGTGCAGTATCGGAAGCTGCGAAATAAGGGTCTATGGTGTCAGGGGCAAAGTACTGGCAAGGCTTGAGTTTTGGCTGACTGGCTGAAAACAGTTGGGTGAAAGGGTCTTTTCCAGGATGGCAGTGTGTGGTTCAGCAAGAGTCATTTTTGGCACCACAACTATTCCCGTTATGCGTGAATGATCGGGGCAAAGGACCTGAGAGTTTTGTTGATATTTTGCAGAATACACAACAACAGGTGGAAGGACAGATGGTTTTGAGGAAGTGGGCAGGCTGCAGAATGACATGGACTTGATTAATGCATGCATTAAAATTGATGCAGTTAGGACACTGTGTGGAAAAGAGAGAGGTCATAAAGTAATGGCATGATTAGAGGCATAGACCATTTTGTGACGGGGAAAGGCTTCACAGATTCCTCGGTTAAAGGCACTTGAGAGACCTAGTTGAGGTTTCTCTTATGTTTCACATGCAGGTTCTGTTGGCCGTTAGGAGAGCAAATGCAATGTTGGCATTCATTCAAGCGAGTTAAGAACCAACTGCAGAGGTTTGCAACTGACGCGAGAAGAGGCTCCCGTCAGACGCATTTGGATTATCTGGAATAGCTTTTGCCCTCAACTCTAAGGGGAGATATATTATGAGTGGTGGATAGGAGGTTTACAATGGCTGACACAGTGGTGGCACTGCTCTCTTCCAGCCTCAGCAACGCTGGTTCAATTTATTCATCGGGCGACTCTCTGCAGTTTGCACGTTCTTTCCGTGTCTCCGTGAGTTTTCTCCACAGAAAGAAAATACGTTGTTGATGTCATTTGGCCATGGGAAATGCAGAGTTACAGGAATCGGGCAGAGGTGTGAGCTTATGTGCAATGATCTTCGAATGTTTCATGGGTTCTTCTTGGGCTGATTTGCCTTTTCGCATATTGTCAGGATTCTATTAGAACAACGTTGATCGCAGGGGTGAAGGACTTGTCGTCGAAGAATTTATTATTTAAAAAAATCACAGTTTCCATGTAAACATGCGATCTCAAATCAATCTCTTGAACAACATGAGGAGTGGAGGGGCATTCCACAAAGGAAATCATGAAGGCAAAGCGAGCATATTAGATAGCCTTAGCACATAAATTTAAGGATAAAGTAAAGATATTTTATAAGTACATTCAGTGCTCGAGACCAAATCGGATCCCAGGAAGATGCAAGAGCTAACATTTGTCTTGTACCTCAGCAGATGGGAGAGACATTAAATGTTCATTTCACATTAGTGAACGAAATGGAGGCTACAAACATTGATGTTTTGAAAGTAGTTCACATTGAAAAGAGGAAGTTCCGGAAGACTTGGAAAATATAAAGTTGGATATTTCTCTAGGATCTGATCTCGTGCAGCAAGGGCTTTGTGGGAAAACATGGAAATAAACTGTTGGGCCCTTGGTAGAAATATTTGCATCACCTATTACTGCGAGTGATGTGCCCAATAAATAGAGTGTAGTTTTGTTGAGGAAGGGATGAATGGAGAAAACTGAAAATGATATACCTGTGACGCTTGCTAAGGTCGTGGGTAAGTTGTTGGAAGCAATTCTGAGCAATCGGATTTATATGTATTTTGAGAGACGAGTAATGAATAGGGCTAATCAGTTTGGTTTTGTGCGAGGGAATTTCTGTCCCACAAACATGGTTGGGTTATTTGAGGACGTAACCAAGACTATTGATGATGACGAAGTGGTAAGCACTGTTCAGTTGGAATTTAATAAATTCTTTTAAAAGGTTCCACAAGGTTGATTAATTTTTAACATAGAATTCAACGTAAGCTTTACAATTAGATATAAAATTAAATTAATGGTAGAAGGCATGAACGGTGGTGGAAGGTAGTGTTCTGACTGGAGGACTGTTACCAGCTGTGTTCCACAGGGTTCAATACTGAGCCCACTTTCGTTTTTCATTCATACAAATGATTTAGATAAAAATGTATAAAACATGGTCAGTGAGTTTGCAGATGATATCAAGATTGGTAATAGAGTGGACAGTCCAAAAGATTGTGTCAGATTGTAACAGTAGATTATCAGTAAAAACTACTGAAGTAAGTTATTTGATTTATTTGATTTCCTCTTGCTGATCAAATGTTGGACCCGGCAGCTCGAACGAAATCAGAAGCACTGTGGTCAAAGCAAACGTTCACACTTGAGGAAATACCCGGGAATCAGGGTGATGTTACTGAGCAATTGCCTGTGTGTGATGACATCACCCACATGAATACACAGCATTTGGGTTTGCGCAAACAGGTGATCTCGACAAAGAATGTGAATGTCTGTGGAGAAATCGAAAAGGAGATTTATCAGAACACTCAAAGAAATGCGGAATATTATATCTAACTTCAGGGTGGAGAAGTTGAAGTTGTTCTACAGAGATCAAAAACGATTCAGGTGTGATTTGTTCAACATATCCTTCCAGAAAATTAACCGACTGCAGTGTCAGAATATGAGAAATGTCAGAGTGCAATGATATTTAGTCCATTTCAATATGCACAGATACTCCCACACGAGCTGAGTCTTTGCAAAATGTTTATTTAAAATTGTGACAATTCCCTGGGGAAGATCTTCCCTCAATCCACAAAAATGTATGCTGCCGAAAACTATTTCAGTTCAGATTGAAATGGCTCAGGGTACTTTCCATCAACCCAATGTTTCCTGCGCCATGTCAATTGAACTGTATCCAGATGAGGTTAGAACTCCCAGCCTCTTCTCCCAATGCTCCCTATTCCATGTCAACAGAACAGAACTGCTCCAGCCGAGTTTGGAGCTCCCAGCCTGGGCGTTTCACGCGCCTCTCTGCGTTCATAGAAGAAATGCATGCTCACGGACTTTGTCAATGGCAGATGGAGTAGAGATCCACGCCTTCATTCCACTCCCAATTTCCGATCGGATCTTCGCCACTGCACCACTAAATTTCTCTGATTCCAGACCTGGGAACCGGTGTTATGTGAGTGTTCAACAGTTATTACTATGTGGTCCCTCTGTACTGATAAAGTAACGATGTGAAACCTCGTTGTTTTTGAGACTTACATTTCAACAATTTGTGTACTATCGCCTGTACATTTAATCTTTGCTAGAAATCTATTGAACTCAGTCTTCAACATTCTCAATGATGGAATCTCCACAGCCAATGAGGGCATCGAAGATGACGATTCATTCTAATCTCAGTTCGTTGTCCTCTTGTGCATGTGGTGCTGTTCCTCGCCAATCTCAGCCAGTGCATTTATTGCTTTTACTGTTGAGTTTTTCATGTGATCGTATAGTGGCTCATCCTCTGCATTGTGGCCGAAGCAACCTCCATTCAAATCCGAGTATCAGTAATGCGCATTTGTTCCATGTTACTTCACATAACCCTTGCAAAACAAACGCAGAAAGGAAGCAATCAATTTTAATGTGAAAGAACTCTCTAAGGTGATGATTTATTTGCTTCAAACTTTATCTGCATCGAATCTTGGAGAATTTTCTCCCTTACACAATCACTATTCTTCCTTTCCATCCCTCCTCCCATGTCTCTGGGGCATTGCACAAATTAACATTCACTTTCACATTGACACCGGTAGGTTAGTGTTGCAGCTGTCACTCTTGTTAGGTGAACATGCCCGAATGCCACCATGAGGACCTTTAAGCCACTTTATGCAATCAGATAATGTGGTTGGTTATCAATCCTCATGTACAGTGTTTGATTTGCATGGACCAGAGTTCATTGGAGCACTGGGTTCATGAAAGGATACAGAACAATTTCGAGGGAAAGAGACTTTATTGGAAAAGACCAATGTTTGTGAATTCCCCACATTTATTTCAAGTCTTTATTCGTCTCTCACTAGAGTATTATGTACAATACTGCAATTCACATAAACGATGCGATATGACAGCTGTGGAAACGGTGCAGAAGTTATTTGCCAATATATTGTCTGGATTGAAGAACTTCAGCTATGATAGAGTTCATTTAGACTGGCCTTGTTTTTCTGAGAGCTGTAGAGGTTGAGAGGAGACAGTATTGAGATGCAGGAAATAATGAGTGGAATGGGTTGGATACACTTAACGAAAACTTTCCCTGTGATGGAGGGATCAATCAAACCGTAGCCATAGATTTAAGATAAGGGTCATAAATGTTCGAGTAGCTGTACATAGAAAACTTTATCAGCTAGGGAGTGGTTGGAATCTGGACATCACTGTTTGTATATGTCAGAGCGGCAGAAATTCTCACAATTTTTAGAGATATTTAACTGTGAATTTGTAATGCTTAAAGCATACAACGTTAAATGATGGAAAATGGGATGAGGATAATCAGGCAGGTGTTATTGACAAGAGCATGCACAAGTAGCTTGCAGGCTCAGTTAGCTCTGACATCCACCGTGTGGCGTTTGGTAACCTCAGTTGTCACGTGGGAGGCCAGGGTTCATTTTCCCGCTGGGGCGGCTCTGACTGTTTCAGGGTTTCAAGGTTTGTGTTAAGATCTGCAGTTCCAGTGAAGGGTGCAGATGGTGTGCGGATGTTTGGTGGTTTTGGGAAGTTGATTGGCGGCCGTTTCCTCCAGTTTCTCGGTGATATCCTCAAGGCAGATGAAACTCGTGTGAAGCGCTGCTATCCTGAAGCGTTTTGAATTGTTTTGATTTCCTTCCCACAGCTTTCAGTTGCTGGTTCTAGTCGTCCTTTGCATGTCCCAGTATGTTGGGTCCAAATCAACTGTTTTTTGATGGAGTCATTGGATGAGTCTCGTCATTCTCGAAATTCTCTGGCTGCACTTTATTTAGCTTGTCCTATTATTTTTGTGTTGATCCAGTCGAATTTGTTGTCCTCGTCATCGCTGTGCATTGCTACTCGGAACAGCTGGTTGTGTTGTTTACTGGATCCTCCAGAAATACTTTGCAACAGTAGATATTGCCGCAGATCCCTTGCCAAAATCAACGCGAGGAGGACATGCCATGACCCAACTCACCAATCACTCTACATTATAGGTAAAAAATGTCTCGGCACGTACAGGCAGACACCTCTGACCATTCGGATTTAGGAGAAAACATAAACCGAAAGCCACGTTTGACAACATTTCACCAAAAAATGGCCCAATACCCATCATCTGCAGTACACATTTGGACAAACAATGTTGTACGTAGTGACTGCAGGAAACATTATAAAGGACAGACAACTCACGATACGAATTCATGAAGATCAACTTGATGCAAAACACCACTGACAGGTGTCCTCAGTAGGTTGAGTCATGTCACTGAGTGTCGCTGATTCCGTGGCTCGAAGTTCGGTTGTGTGACAGTCTGAGCAATGGAGAGTGCAGCATCCAAGAAGCAGGGGAATGGACGTTTCTGACATGAGTACTTCATCAGGCATTCGGCCAAAACGTCGATTATCATGCTCCTCGGATGCTGCCTGACCTTCTGTGTTTTCCAGAACCACACTCTCGATTCTGACCTCCAGTATCGACAGTCCTCACTTTCTCCTCCGTCTGCAGCAATATTTAGTTCCTTGTGTGAGGGAACTGTTGAGATCACCAATGTAAAATTCGTTTGCTGATTGAGAAACACAACCAGGTACGTAACCCAAAAGAGTGTTTATGTTGTTTTGAGTTCCCTGGCTGCTCAATGTGCTCAACGCCTTCACCTGAGATTGGGATCACTGTCCTGCACAATTCTGGATATAAACAAGAGCAGGACAAACTTTTAAAGTAAAACATAATCTCACTGGCGTTTCCAGTGCAAGTTCTGAGTTTTCTTTTTTGACCTCTGTTTGAACAAACTGCCCTGATTATCACATTATTATTGACAATGACACATTTGCTTCACAGGTGCTTCAGTGCCTGTGATTAAAGTGGAGCTGAAAAGCGCGATAGAAGTGCATCTTTATTCCTCGAACATTGCCGTGTTATTAATCTCTCTGCTCACGAAAAGGGATCCTTCATATTCATTCAATCTCTCATCAATACCGAGCATGTTTCCCTCACAGTTGATTTTAAATGTTTTCTTGTTGGAAGAGTTATCGCTGCAACTCCAGAAAACCCGCCGAAACAACTCGATATGTTCTCAGGTCTACTCATTTCTTGACATGCAGGAAACTTGCGTTCTGAACAAGAAACGGACCTGACTCAAAACGGACCTGTTTCTCTATCCACAGATGATAAAATAAACACATGGGGATATATGTAGGTTTCACTGACTTTATTTGAAACAAGTTGTCTTTTTCCATTAAACGTCTTCACTCCTCGTTCTCTGGTCAATGACCTTGGTCAGAGGCAGCAGTTCCTCCTGACGATTAAGCCGCCCATCCACAGCTCTTTCTCCCACATCATTATAAACGTCCCCAAGAAATTTCCCATTCATCTTCTTTGCTCCAATCAAAACATTCCCAGGGTCGTGAATCTCTGTACATGGTGAAAAGCAGAATTGTGAAAGGATTCTGGGAAAATTGTCAATTGTCAAGTGGGAAAACTGTCAACAAGCAAAACAGAAATCCCAGACTCGAGCTTTAGGAATCTTTAGATATTCCTTGGGCCGCGGATTCAGTGGAAAATGAAGGGTGAAATGGCCGACTGGGCAGAGACAGTTTAGAAATCTTTCCGTTCTTTCGGAGGCCGGTACTTTGACTCTGATATTCTCCGGACATGAAATGATCTATGATAGTGAAGGATTCTCGTTCCTGCGCGTCAGGATGTCAAATCTCATCTCAGCTCCAGGGCAATTAGAAAACACGGGAAGAGATAGGACACTGAAAGGCTGGAAGTGAGACAATCCCGGTTGGCGGATAACTGGTTCCGGTGTCATGGGTGTGTCTATAGAGGGTGGGATCAGACGATTCCCATTACTTCACCGTGAATTTCCCTGGATTTATTTAGGAAAAATGCTAATTAAGGATGATTGTCAATATGGGAGGGGCAGGCTGCAGCTTGCATTCGGGAGTCATTGAAGCCGTTGGCTCATTAGTCTCTGTGACGATGTTCGTCAGTGCGTTCGGCTCTTCACTGACAGGTTGCTGTTCTCCTACGACCCAGGAACAGAACGACAGCTGTTCTCACACCATCTTTTTTTTGTGCGCACAGTTTTGGGTATTTACCAAGGTCAGGAAAATGTTTCTCAGAAGGCTCAAAGGGAGAAGTTCCCCGTTTTAGGAGAGCTGTTTCCCGGTGACATGTATGCGTTTGCAAAGCATGACATCAGACTGTTCCTATTGTCCACAATGAATGCCCCAGGATTCATTTTGGAAACTTTAACCAATTGAGGACAATTTTCATTCTGCAAAGGGCAGGCGAAAGCTTGAATTCACTGACAGTCTGCTTTAGGAGATCCTGCAAGGGGCCTGCTACAAGGGACTACCTAGTCTCTGTGGAGCAATTAGTTCTCTCGTTTCGCTGTTAACCGAGAAAGTGTACACACGCATGGAGCGGCAGGTGTTCTTATCCATCCGACTCATTTGCTGTGCACTTTCGGGTTTTTAATAGGGTTAAGGATATGTATCCAAACGGAAAGCAAATCCAGTGAGGAGCCACAAATGCGTTACTGTATTGTTGACTGGCTAGTGAAGGGTTGTGGACACTCGGAATCTAAAACAAAAACAGAAACTGATGAAGGAACTCGGCAGGTTTGCCAGTACCTGTCGGAGAAAACAGAGTTCAGAGAAACTCCTGGAGAAGCTCTGAATCGTTGTCTCTATTTGTCTCTTCCCAGATGCTGCCAGATCTGTTTAGTTTCTCCTGCAATCTCTACCTTTCTTTTTAACTGAATGACCATTTCAACCACCGAGATTGATTACACAGACCAAACATTTCCTGACATTTAACCCTGTCGAAACTGTGGTGATTGAATTCAAACAAACCGAACAATGATTGCCTGTCCCTCAGCTCCACAGGGAGGGAGTACTTGAAACCAGTTTAGTAGCACGCTTCTGCAGATGTGGCCATGTAGTTTAGGCGATGGGCGTTAAATGCAATGTGGATTCCTCATTCAGTTAAGCATTTTGCTGACTGTGATTGAAAGCCGAGAGTGAACTTGAAGAGTGCTTGTTCTCTGCTTTCTTGTTTGAAATTCAATCGCAGGATTAGGTGAATTGCGTACACTCAAATAAGGAACGTTAAGAATCTGCAACCAACTGCCTGTCAGGATGGAAAAGACAGATAACTCCAGAGCAGGTAAGACCCATTTAGTTGTCCACTTCCATGACTGAATACATTTGCCCCTCTGAACCAATTGACGCCAAATGAGATAAGAACAGTTCAGGGGGTTGTGTTGGACTGGTGCAGCCATAGTGGGCCAAAGGATATTATTGTGCTAGACACTTCCATGGCCAGCTTCGAGGAGGTCATTTTGTCAAGTAACAGGACATTCTTTGCTAAATGTCCCTCGTCGAGGAAGAGGTCGAAGCTACTCTCCCCTGATCTTTCTGTCCGTCACGGTATTCATTGGGACATTTCAATTGGTAATAACTGTTGCGGTGCATATTTGTGGAATCAGTCTATATGGTAATGAGGACAACGAAACTGTGATTTTTCATTACCCAGCAGAGAGCAAGCCCTTGCAGCTTACAATCCCTGGCTCTGCTTTTGAAATAAAGATTACTTTCTCGATGTGCCTGTGTTTATATCAAACAGCTCATTGACATTGGGACTAGACGTTCAGAGGAAGCGGGAGGTGTGACAGCGACAGAAACAGAACAAGACGAGACATGAAAGTGTTTAGGTTTTGCCGTGTGCCCGTTGTTTTTAGGAAGGAATGTCTGCTGGGCGCTAACCTGTCAGGTCCCAGGAGCCAGAGGGCTGGTTTTGGTGGGATTTGTGTTATTGAAAGTTTCACATGAGAAGCGTTTGGGACCATTTCAGCTCAGTATCCATTTCATATCGCGGCTCACAACAACGGTGCATATTTTTTTGGGAAGTGCCTTGTATTCTACTTGAAGCCACCTTTCTCCGGAGATACTTGTAGACATAAAGCACATGGAATGGGTATAATCCTGAGGACTCTGTCACGATCGGGGAATGAGCCTGCGTGACTAACTCTGTATTTGAACATGAGAATACGTTCCTCAAAGGGGTTACAACAGTGTGACCAGGTCAACCTTCAGTACCATTGTTATGTCATTTCAGATCACATAGACAATTTCATTGCTGCAAACTGGGACTAGAATAGATGGATGCCTGATAACGTACGGTTCACGATGGACGAATGGCCCTTCACAACTCCTCCCCCACACGCCTTTTAAACTCGAGGCCAGAGAGAAACTGACCTAATGAGAACATCGCTTCACAACCTTCCAGAACCTTATTATTGTCCATTCTACTACAATTTTGCAAACTTACTTACCATGCTTCCTACCTACATCATTTATTTAAATGAAAAATAAAATGAATGTGCGCTCAGCCAATGGGATACCATTGGTAACAATCCTCCAGTCCGAAAACTGCCTTCCACCACTATTCTAAGCATCCTGCTATCGAACTAATTTTATATCTAATTGGAATCCTTACATTTAACTTATGCGATTTAACTTTATGAATTAGTCAACCGTGTGGAACAATGTAAAAGCTTTTATGAAAGCCCAAGTGAGCAAACTCTACCACTATGTCCTCATTGATCTTCTTGGTTACGCCTTTAAAAAACTCAATCAATTTTGTGCAAAGACAATGCTGATTATCCCGATTCATTCCTTGTATCTAAAAATTCAAATAAATCCTATCGGGAAGAATTGCATCCAACAACTTACCCACGACCATAACCAGACACACAGGTCTATCGATCCCAGATTTCTCCATGAATTCCTTTCTAAACAAAGGCACAACATTAGCCATCCCCCAGTCATTCGTCGCCTCACTCGTAATAATAGATGATAAAAATATTTCTACAAAGGGCCCAACAGTTTCATTCCCTAACTTCCCACAGGTTTCCGGGATACAGGAGATCAGATCCCAGAGAAATATCCAACTTTATAGTTTCCAGGTCCTCCAGCAATTCCCTTTTTCAATGTGAACTACTTTCAAAACATCAGTATTTAGGTGTACCCGCCATTTCGTTCTCCACATTGTAAACTGACGCGAAATGAACATTATATGTTTCTCCATCTGCTGAGGATCAACGCATAGGTGAGCTTTTTCATCTTAAAGTGGTCCTATTTCGTCTCAATTTCTTAATGTACTTGCAGAATCTCTTTAGATTATACTTAACTTTATGGTCTGAGGCTATTTAATATTCTCCATTGACCTTTATGATGTCCTCCTCAAGAATGTCCCTCCACTCCTTATATCGTTCAAGACGTTCACTTGAAACCATGCGTTTATATGGAAGGTGTCACCTCGGTTAAAAAAATTCTTATGACAAGGCCTAAATCCCTGCGATCAACGTTGTTCTAACGGAATACCTAAAATGTGCAAAACGGAGATTTGAACCAAGAAACCCCCACTATTCATGCGAAGGGAATCGTACCCAACTCACACCTCTACCCAATTCTGGTAACTCTGAATTTCCCATGACGAAAGAACGTCAGCTACACATCTTTAGTCTGGGGAGGAAACGCAGGCTGAAACGGACAAGATGTGCCAACTCCAAATTCACATTCGTCCAAAGTAGATATTGAACAAACATCGCGGAGGCTGCAAGACATCAGTACTCACCACTGAGTCAGCCATTATAAACCTCCTATCCACCACGCAATACATACCATCACTTAGATATGGGGCCAAAACCTACTCCCAATGTTCCAAATGCAATGGTCCAGAGCCTCCTATTGACTGAGGCCTAAACCTCTGCCCGTGCTTTTTAATTTGCTTGAACAAAACGCCGACATTGTATTTGCCTTCCTAAACACCAACTGAAACTGCATGCTAAACATAAGTGAAAATTGAACTTGGAATTCTTTCTGCTTTCAGAAAATTGTCTATGCCTCTACTCTTTCCACCAAACATATGACCTCATATTTTCCACAAAGTATGGCAAGTACAACGTTTTTCGAAGCACTCACTCCGTTCAAGTCATTCTGCAGCATGCCCGCTTCATCAATAAGATCTGGCCTTCCACCTATCATTGTGTCTTCTTCAAATGGAGCAACAACACCCTCAGTTCCTTTGAATGGATCATTCATACATAATGTGAATAGCTGTGGTGCAAACCCTGACTCCTTTGAACTCCACTAGTCACGGGCTGCCATCCTGGAAGAGACCTCTTTACCCAACTGTCTGCCTTCTGCCAGTCAGCCAAGCCTCAATCCATGGCCTCTTATTGAGCAGTTTGCCGTACTGCACCTTGAAATATGTCTATGGAAATTCAAGCCGGTCACCTCCACAGGCTTGACTTCATCTCATTTGCTCATTATCTCCTCAAAGCATTCTAATATATTTGTCAAATGTGATTTCTTCTTGACAACCTGTGCTAATGCTTCACGTACTCTGTAATCCCATCCTTCTAATGACCTTCGATTTCTGATCTGAATGTGAAGAAAAAAGTTCAATCGTGTTGAGATATGTAAACTCTCCGCTGTCTCAGTAGGGTCGAAGAGTGAATGAATTCCATCCCTCAGTGGGATCCCTCTGCTCTCTCAGCAGGGTCGATGAGTGACCTAACTGTTTTTCTCACATGGAGCAGGTAAATGCTTGCTGACAATTGCAAAACAGATGGTGTGCTGAGAGTTGAGATGATTGTTTGAACCTATTCCTGGAATAAATTCACTTGAAACGTCTCCCACAATTCGAAAATATCGATGGGACATCAGTTCTACAGAGACTAGAGAGCACATCCCACAGACTACATGTTTGAAAGGTCTCTCCTCAATGTGAAGACGTTCATGATATACTGTCCCCAGGAACGTTTATAGTGATTAATGTCTATATTCAGTGTCAATACGTTGATGACACGTTTCTATTCAGGAAAGAGTGCAGCACTTCCCGCAGTCAGGGCATTTAGAAAGACCTGTTAATACTGTGTGAAACGTGATGAGCCATCCGGTCGTAACAGCACGTCCCACAGATTTGGAACTGGAGATGTCTCTCCTCTGGGTGAGCACGTGGATCACACGTCAGGTCTCTTTGATTCTTAATGGACTCTTATTTATGTGAGCATATTTCTCAAAAATGAAGCACATAGAGAGTTGATAACATTTTCCAAAGTCCGGAGAGATAAAAAGTTCCTCATTAGTATGAGCGAGGTGTTCGGTTCTCCAATCGCTGGATGTTTTAATGCATTTTCCGCAGTTCAGGCATTGAAATAGTTTCTCATCATTTTGAACGAGTAGGTGTCGCAGCAGGTCAGAGACAGAGTGAATCCCTTTCCACACTCTGAGCAGGTGAATGGCTTGTTCCTGGTATCATTGCGTCCACGGGAATTCAACTCAGAAAGGGAATGGATCCCCACGTTTCCCCAGTCTTTCCTCAATATGATTGCAATTGAGCTTTGTAAGGTCTGATGACAGGTGGAAGCCTCGTCCACACACACAATAAGTGAACGATTTATCTCACACTGTAACCAGAGCTTTTTCATTTCATGTTCGAAATCTGATCAAGTTGTATTCGGGATAAAGTGTGCGGCTTCATCAGATTATGGTGGAGAGGTTGGTTTGTAAATCTTACCGTTCTAAAATCCTGCGAAACTGATGTTATCCAAAAAAGAGAGTGTGAAACCGTCTTTCACAAGACTCTAGATTCTGTCTGAAGATAAGGTCTGAAGGTAAGGGATTTTCGACATGAAGAATTGGAAGATAATTTTGTCAGAATCTTTTATGCACACAGCCTCCACCACAGAGACCAGCGGGTCAGCAGGTGGATATGAACACGATCACCTCCCTGTTCCCTCCAGGTCAAACACTGTATTGACTTGTCTGCCATCCAGTCCTGATGGAGCAGACATTTCTTACAATTGAATCATTGCAAAACTGAGGCATCTGACTTCAGTCCCGAACTCAAAATCCACTTCCTCGCCACTGAGTTAGAAGTGTGATATTGGAAGAACACAGCAGGGCAGGCAGCATCCAATGAGCAAGACGATCGATGTTTCGGGCACCATCAGGAAAGAGGTGGTAGAGAAACAAATGGGAGCGTGTGTGGCTGGGACAATGTAACTGAGAGTGTGATAGGAGGATGGAGGTGGGGGTAATGATTATAGGTCGCAGCGCAGGGTGGAGCAGATAGGTGGGAAGGAAGATGGACAGACAGGACACTTCATGAGAGCGGCAGAAGCCCTGGACCTGAATGAACTTGGCTGTGTGGGAGGGAGAGTTGACATGTTCGGCCAGGGGCCAGTGGTGTTGTTTGGTGCGGGTGTCCCAGAGAAGTTTTCCGAAGTGGTCTGTAATTAGGCATCCGATCTCCTCAGTGTCAAGGAGACTGCAAAGGGAACAAGGGATACAGTAAATGACATGCGTGGAAATGCAGGTGAAACTCTGATGGACATGGAAGGGTCCTTTCGGGCCTTGGACAGAGTTGAGGGCGGAGGTGTGGATGAATGTTTTGCAAATCCCCTGTTGGAATGAGAAGTTTGCTGGGAGCGGATGGGAGGGTGGTTTGGTGGGGGCGTGCACCATCAGGAAGTCGAAGAGGGAATGATATTTACAGAAAGTGGGTAGGGGTGGGGAGGGAAACATATCTTAGTTGGTGGGTTTCATTTGCAGCTGACGGAAATACCGGAGGATGACATGATGTCTGCAGAGGGTGTTGGATTTTAAAGTGATGTAGAAGGGAGTTCCGTCCTCGTCTCAGTTGGAGGGATGAGTTTTGGGAGCGGAGTTGAGGGAAGTGGATGACATGAGCTGGAAGGCATTATCGACTAAGTCCTAGGAGAAAATGCCTCGCCCCTGATTCAATCTCCTCCCTGGTAATTGTCTGAGTCTGAACAGACACGTCATAACCATGGTGACATACTTCACTTCCTGATGTGTTTTTAACCACATATCCCCAACATCACCATGTCAGCCGACTTGCATTTCATTAACATTATTAACTCTTCCACGTCTCTGCTCTTCTGCAGCTCAAACTCTAATCGTTTGAAAGTCACGGTCATAATACACTTCCATCCGTCCATTCAAATTCCCTCCCTGCTGTTGTGCTCGTTATGCAAGGAATAGGGAGAGAGTGGAGTTGAACATGTGGCTACAGGGATGGTGCAGGAGGGAGGGTTTTGGATTTCTGGATAATTGGGGATATTTCTGGGGTAGGTGGGACCTGTACAAGCAGGATGGTCTTCATCTGAACCAGAGGGGTACCAATATCCTGGGGGTAAATTCGCTAAGACTATTGGGGTGTGTTTAAACTAATCCAGCAGAGGGATGGGAACCAAAATTGTAGTTCACGTATCGAAAAGTTTGAGAGTAGGGAGGTCCAGAACAAGTTTCAGGGTCGCAAGATTGCAAGACGTTGGTTTGGAGTATGTCGACTTCAACGCCAGGAGCATCTGGAATAAGGTCGATGACCTTACAGGATTGGTTGGTACCTGGGAATTCGGTGTTGTGGCCATTTCGTAGACATGAATAGAACAGTGACATGAATAGTTGCTGCAGATTCCAGGATTTAGATGTTTCAGTAAGAACAGAGAAGAAGGTAAAAGAGGGGGGACCTGTGGCAGTGGTGGTCAAGGACAGTATGACAGTTGCAGAAAAGATGTTTGGGGACTCGTCAACTGAGGAAAGATGGGCTGAAATTAGAAAGCGGAAATTAGATGTCAGCCTGTTGGTAGTTTTCTATAGGCGTCCGAATAGTTCCAGAGATGTAGAGGAAAGGAGAGCAAAGATGATTCTCGATAGCAGTTGGAATGACAGGGTAGTTGTTATGGGGAATTTCAACTTTCCAAATATTGACTGGGAACAAACATAGTGCGAGTACTATAGATGGGTCAGTTTTTGTCCAATGTGGGCAGGAGGGCTTTCTGACACAGTATGTAGACAGGCCAACAAGGGGGGAGGCTACATTAGATTTGGTACTGGGTAATGAGCTCGGCCAGTTGTTAGACATGGAAGTATGTGAGCACTTTGGTGATAGCGACCACAATTCTGTTATGTTTACTTTTGACATAGAAATGGATAGGTGTATACCACTGGGCAAGAGTTACAGCTGGGGGAAAGGCAATTATGATGCGATTAGGCCAGATTTAGGAAGCATAGGATGGAGAAGGAAACTGCAGTGGATTGGCACATTAGAAATGTGGAGCTTATTCAAGGAAACGCTACTGTGTTTCCGTGATAAGTATGTACCTGTCAGGCAGAGTGAAAGCTGTCGAGAGCGGGAGCCGTGGTTTCCGAAGGAAGTAGACTGTCTGGTCAAGAGGAAGAAGAAGGTTTATGTTAGGATGAGAGGCGAAGGCTCAGTTAGGGCGCTTGGGGGTTACAAGGTAGCCAGGAAAGACCGAAAAAGAGACCTCAGATGAGCCAGGAGGCGACATGAGAAGTTTTTGGCGGATAGGATCAGGGTAAACACTAAGGCTTTCTATAGGTATTTAAGGAATACATGAATGACGAGAGTAAGATTATGGCCAATCAGCAATAGCACTGGAAAGTTGTGTGTGGAGTCAGAGGAGATGGGGGAAGCACTAAATGAATACTTTTCAACAGTATTCAGTCTCGAAAACGACAATGTTGTGGAGGAGAATACTGAGATACAGGCTACTACACTAGGTGGGATTGAGGTTCACAAGGAGGAGGTATTAGAAATCCTGCAGAGTGTGAAAATAGATAACCCCCCTGGGCCGGATGAGCTTTATCCTAGGATCTTCTGGGAAGCCAGGGGGAGATTGCCGAGCGTTTGGCATTGAACTTTAAATCGTCATTGTCTACAGGAATAGTGCCATGCGACCTGAGGATAGCAAATATGGTTCCCATGTTCAAGAAGGGGAATAGAGACAATCCTGTTAATTTTAGATCAGTGAGCCTCACTTCAGTTGTTGGTAAATTGTTGGAAAAGGTTATAAGAGATAGGATTTATAACCATCTGGAAAGGAATAATTTGTTCAGGGATAGTCAGCATGGTTTTATGAAGGGTAGGTCGTGCCTCACAAACCTAACTGATTTCTTTGAGAAGGTGACCAAGCAGGTAGATTAGAGTAAACCGAATGATGTTGTGTATATGGATTTCAGCAAGGCGTTCGATCAGGTACCCCACAGTAGGCTATTGCACAAAATGCGGAGGAATGGGATTTTGGGAGATGTAGCAGTTTGTATCAGTTATTGGCTTGCTGAAAGAAGACAGAGGGTGGTTGTTGATGGGAAATGTTCATCCTGAAGTCCAGTTACCAGTGGTATACCGCCAGGGTCGGTATTGGGTCCACTGCTGTTCGTTATTCTTTATAAACGACCTGGATGAGGGCGTAGAAGGGTGGGTTAGTAAATTTGCAGACGACACTAAGGTCGGTGGAGTTGTGGATCGTGATGAAGGATGTTGTAGTTTACAGAGAGACACAGGTAAGCTACCGAGCTGGGCTGAGAGGTGGCAAATGGAGTTTAATGCGAACAAGTGAGAGGTGATTCCTTTTGATCGGAACAACCGGAATGCAAAGTATTTTGCTAATGGTAAATTTCTTGGTAGTGTAGGTGATCAGAGAGATCTCGGTGTTCAGGTAGAGAGATCCTTGAAATTTGCCACCCAGGTTGACAAGTTTGTTAAGAAGGAGGAGAAAGTGAGGTCTTCAGATGCTGGAGATCAGAGCTGAAAATGTGTTGCTGGAAAAGCGCAGCAGGTCAGGCAGCATCCAGGGAACAGGAGAATCGACGTTTCGGGCATAAGCCCTTCATTCCTGAAGAAGCGCTTATGCCTGAAACGTCGATTCTCCTGTTCCCTGGATGCTGCCTGACCTGCTGCGCTTTTCCAGCAACACATTTTCAGCTCAAGTTTATGAAGCAGGCATACATGTTTTAGCTTTTATTAATTGAGGGATCGAGTTCTGGAACCATGAGGTTATGCTACAGCTGGACAAAACGCTAATGCGGCCGCACTTGGACTATTGTATACAGTTCTGGTCACAACATTATAAGAAGGATGATGAAGCTTTGGAAAAGGTGCAGAGGAGATTTACTCGTATGTTGCATGGCATGAAGGGAAGGTCTTACGAGGAAAGGGTGAGGGACTTGTGGTTGTTTTCGTCAGAGAGAAGAAGGTTGAGAGGTGACTTAATAGAGATATATAATATAATCAGAGGGTTTAGATAGGGTGGACAGGGAGAGCCTTCTTCCAAGAATGGTGATGGCGAGCACGAGGGTGCATAGAATTAAATTGAAGGGTGATTGATATAGGACAGATGTCAGAGGTAGTTTCTTTACTCAGAGTGTAGTAAGGGTATGGAATGCTTTGCCTGGAACGGTATTAGATTCGCCAACTGTTAGTACATTTAAGTCGTCATTGGACAAGCATATGGACGTACATGGAATAGTGTAGGTTAGATGGACTTCAGATTGGTATGACAGGTTGGCGCAACATCGAGGGCCGAAGAGCCTGTACTGCGTTGTAATGTTCTATGTTCTATGATCTAACTCCCACTGCTTCTATTCAAGGGTGCACTTGCGTTCTGTTCACTGTTTCATTGTGCATTACCTGTATGGCATTTTTACGAACGCCCATTTTCGCAAACGTGCACTGCGGCCTTCGCAGCTTAATCTTTCCACAAGGGCTCCCACAGGGTGGAAGGTAAGGAGTTGCAGGTTATTCACCCAATGATGTAATCCTGAGGTCTTCCAATACCTCTCCTGCATGTGGGAGTACTCAAAACAAGGGTTGCTCACCCATCACCGGGCAGCTAAATTTCAAATTTTTCATCATTTTCTACAAATCTCTTGACTGTCTTCCCTCTATCTATCACTGTCATGTCCTCCAGCCCACTCAAGAGCAAATAGAGCTGGTCAATATTATGCAACCCAGCCAGCGGACACGACACCCAAGATTATGTTTTAAAGTGCACTCTCAGATATTCTGCATTCCCTCGAATTCCAAGCTCCGGAGCATGTTCGATTTGAACTGTTTCACGTTTGGTGCCTAAAAGTCACCTACCAAGGCCATAAATTATGAATTCCCGTGGCAACGTAAATCGCACCAGGCAAAAGGAAAGGAATTACTCATCAAGTGATTAAGAAAAACAGCAATACATGCTGAAATCAAGGGTAATGAGCTGGTATCAATACTACATCGTGCCTTTTATATAAAAGAAGCTTCAAAGCTTTTACTTTGTGTGAGTTTAAACAAATGTTGATCCCTGTCACATTATGAGATATTGGGAAGCTGACAATGTGTTATATCAAACAAGTGATCAAAGAAGTGGGTTTCAAGTCGTATTTTGTCACACAAAACGAAGCTTGTATCACAAAAGTGTGATGACAGAAGTTTTTCTGCTAGAGGTCATCATCTTTTGTCAGTCTCAAAACGCTTCATATGTTAGTGCTGCCATAGCTCAGTGGTTCGAGCCCGGAGTTGTAACCTCGATTCACACTACAACCTTGCTGATTTTTCTTGCAACTATTGCAGCAAGCATCCGAAGGTGCGTTCGCCATGTTGTTAGGAATTATTTTTGAAGGAATAGCTGGAAGTCATTTTATAGGCAGACCCCACCCCCCGCCCCAGGCCCCATTTGTTTCTGTTTGGAAGTCCACATACGTGTTTTCCTTCGAGGAACATGAGGATGACAAGCTTCTGATGCGAATAATGCCTTCGTTTGGCATGAAGAACAACGTGATTCATGAAAAGCAGAAAAGAAACGGTGAAACAATGGGGGACGAAAACGTACAGGGATGCGGTTGAATGCTTCTGTTCCTTGTGTAGAGACAGTAATCTGCTGGAATCCAATTAAACAGGCAGGAAGTTGGAAGAACACAGCTAGCCAGGCTGCCTCAGAGTTGGAGAAGTCAACGTTGAGCAGGTACCAATTATTGCCGATTGGGACAGTCCTTGAGGTACAGCCTCCCGCCTGTGTACCCCTCTGCTTATGTAAACAGAATCGGTTTTAAAGCGAGTCATGAAGAAAGAAGAGGCCAAACGGGTCAATTCCTCATTTTATGGAAGTTGGACTCTCCTGAGGCCTTTGTCACTTTCAAAAGATGTCTCTGTATAGTTCCCTCTATGGGTCAAAATGAGGTTCAGTTCTCCCGCAGTTCATGAACAAAGTTGACGGTATCTGACTTCAGTCTCATTCACTGGTTCATTTAAGATTAAAACTTTGCAGGGAAAGTCTCATTCAGATGAACACTTCAGACGTCAGGCTGTGGGCCAATTAGAGGAAAATGGAAACGAGAATATTTGAATGTTTGATGACTGCTACTGACATAATGTATTATTCTGTGCTCTAAAAGCACGGTGTCACAAACACACTTTTTTGGAAGGAATTTCTCATCGCAGGAAAATAAACCTATGCTGTTAAGAGAAGAAGCAATTACACATGCCGTCCTTCCTAGTCGACTAGTGGTTACCATACAGCGCTTTCACCGCTGTGGTTTGGATTAATTTCTTGGTCGGGGAATCTGGATTTATTGTTGCTGATAAGGGCAACAACACAAGTCGAGCGTCTTTGACATTTCAAATGCGTCCGCATGTGCCTTGAATAATTGTGCAGGGCCGCAAGGTGGCTCACTGGTTCTCACTGCTGCCTCACAGCGCCAGAGATATGATTTGCCGACAACTGGGTCGACTGTCAGTAAGGTGCCTTATTCAGGAGCAAATGAAGAGAAAAAGGGTAAGGAATTGTTCTGTGAGGGTTAATTCCAGGAGGGGTTGTGTGCATTTGTTGCATCGAATAGGCAATTTCTGAACTGTAGGCATTCCATGTTCCCTTATTGTGTTGCTTTAGCACATGTTCAGACAGGGGAGAAAAGTGAGGAAAAACAGTCACGACCCAATCAGTGATTGATCCATTGTGCAACAACCAACGGATTCACTTTTGACTGAGCGAGCTCCCATTTTCTCTACATTGGTAATGGTAGTATACAGCATCAGAGCGGGTTTTCATGTGTTGTTTTGGCCCCAGCATCCTTTCTCAACATGGACTATACTGGGACATAAATAGATGATAAAAGACATGGATGGCGATGACTGGAATGAAAAGACGTCAGGAAGAATGGACAGCGTTTACTTGGAAACAGAATAATGGAAAGGAAGCCAACGATGTAGTGGGGGAAAATGCCATTTGAAAAGACAAAGCGGGGTTTCATGGGATGGTGGAACAGACGAATAGATCATGTGGCGTGAAACCAGGTAAAACTGAGTTGTGTCCGTATAGAAGGTTTCTAGGCGATGTGAATTTGGTGAGAGTAAACAGGAGAGAAATTCCCTCATTCGGATGGATCTATATCTAGAGTATAGAACTTGAAAACCAGCAATGAATGATAAAGAGAAGTTTGGAGCTCGCATTCTTTTTCTTTCTACAGCTATTGAATTCGAAAATGCTTACTTTTTCTCAGGAAAAAAAATTCAGAAGTTGATTCTAAAATATTTGTAAAGATGCGTGCAGACACACAAGGAGTGAATTTCACCGCGACAAGGAGTCTGGGCAGCCAGAATGGGTACACGTTACGTGCACACTCTCTAATTGGTTAACGTTAATTGGAAAGAAACCTCATAACACCTGCAACTGAGCACGACAAAATGTAGAATGAGCTGATTGTGAGGAAGGCTTTAGCAGCTTGTTCCACGTGAACTTCTATAAAATGTAAAGAACTGAGCTGTTTGTGTTAGCTCAGCATTAAAGGAAGCCGGTTAGCACAGTCTGCTGCATAACTGGTTTATGATATAAAGTGATGCCAACAATGTGGGAATAATTCGCGCAATGTATCAGCATACCTTCAGGTTCCTGATCTCCCCATTCAGCTAATACTTTAGGAGATGGCGAGAATCAAAGTGAAACGACACAATCGTGAGTTGGAACAGACCTGCCGATGTGATGCACCTTTGTTCTTTCATCTGTCGCATTAGAAACTTTGGCTGCAATCACAGAGAAGGGAGTGAGTCCATTTGCTGCTCACTCATCTCCCGCAACCATATCTAGTGACAAGACACGAAAATAATTCCTGTTTGAATTCTGTAATCTTCATAGCAGTACCTTGTCATTTCTATTCTAGTTTTTCTGATAACAGGCAAAATGTCCAATGAGATAAACCTAATAACTTTTGGATTGTTTTAATGGACTGTGCGAGTTTGCAGCAAAATTAGTAATATGATACGAGCTAAACATCCTTTCCAGAATTTAACACAGCGCAGGATCAGCGACATGACAAACGTCATCGACTTCAAAAATCACCTCTGTATCTCTAGTGAGTGATGGATATTCACTCAGGGAGTCTTTATGGCTGATCCTAAGTAACTGAGGTATTTCCCAAGGACAGAACACTCCACAAAATCAGATATTTTTTGAATAAATGCTGTTTTACTCAATGTTCTTTTGCAACTTTTAAACATATATATATTAAATATTAAATATATATGCATACACACACATACATGCATACGCACACACATTTATACATATGTTTACATACACATATGTACATACATATAGCTCGCACATTCGACGGGAAGAACATTCGACGAGGAGGTTGAACAGTTCATCCACTTTATATTGGCGATGCCTCGTGCTCCCACGAGGAGGTTGAACAGTTCATCCACTTTACCAACACCTTCCACCCGGATCTCAAATTCACCTGGACCATCTCAGACACCTCCCTCCCCTTCCCAGACCTTTCAATTTCTATCTCGCGTGCCCGAATCGACATGGACATTTACTATAAACCGACCGACTCCCACAGCTACCAAGACTTCACCTCATCCCACCCTGCCCCCTGTAAAAACGCCATCCCATATTCGCAATTCCTTCGTCTCCGCCGCATCTGCTCCCAGGAGGACCAGTTCCAAAACCATGCAACCCAGATGGCCTCCTTCTTCAAGGACCACAATTTCCCGCCAGACGTAGTCGACGATGCCCTCCACCACATCTCTTCCACTTCCCGCTCCTCCGCCCTTGAGCCCCGCCCCTCCAACCGCCACCAGGACAGAACCCCACTGGCCCTCAACTACCACCCCACCAACCTCCATGTACAACGTATCATCCGCCGTCATTTCCGCCACCTCCAAACAGACCCCACCACCAGGGATATATTTCCCTCCCCTCCTCTATCAGCGTTCCGAAAAGATCACTCCCTCCGTGACTCCCTCGTCAGGTCCACACCCACCACCAAACCAACCTCCACTCCCGGCACCTTCCCCTGCAACCGCAAGAAATGCAAAACTTGCGCCCACACCTCCCCCCTTACTTCCCTCCAAGGCCCCAAGGGACACTTCCATATCCGCTACAAATTCACCTGCACCTCCACTCACATCATCTATTGCATCCGCTGCACCCAATGTGGCCTCCTCTATGTTGGGGAGACAGGCCGCCTACTTGCGGAACGTTTCAGAGAACACCTCTGGGACACCCGGACCAACCAACCCAACCACCCGTAGCCCAACACTTTAATTCCCCCTCCCACTCCACCAAGGACATGCAGGTCCTTGGTCTCCTCCATCGCGAGACCATGGCAACACGACGGTTGGAGGAAGAGTGCCTCATTATCTGCCTGGGAACCCTCCAACCACAAGGGATGAACTCAGATTTCTCCAGTTTCCTCATTTCCCCTCCCCCCACCTTGTCTCAGACAAATCCCTCGAACTCAGCACCGCCTTCCTAACCTGCAATATTCTTCCTGACCTCTCCGCCGCCACCACACTCCGGCCTATCACCCTCACCTTGACCTCCCTCCACCTATCGCATTTCCAACGCCCCTCACCCAAGTCCCTACTCCCTACCTATTATCTTAGCCTGCTTGTCACACTTTCCTCATTCCTGAAGAAGGGCTTATGCCCGAAACGTCGATTCTCCTATTCCTTGGATGCTGCCTGACCTGCTGCGCTTTTCCAGCAACACATTTTCAGCTCTGATCTCCAGCATCTGCAGTCCTCACTTTCTCCTAGAACATTCAAATGGCCGACCAACCAATTCCAAATATTCTGAATTCACACACACACACACATATGTATGTGTGTGTGAATTCAGAACATTAGAAATGGATGGTCGGCCATTTGAATGTTCTTCCTGTAGAATGTGAGAGCTTAGAGTTTACAGTAATGTCCGTGACATTTGAATCTACGGGAATTGCACCAAACTCCATCTCCTTGGCAACAGCTTTATGGAACTGGAGCTGAACATTGGATCTTCGGGTAGTCTGAGGTGAATTGAGAGGAGTTATAGGGAGGCAGTTACACTTCAGGTACAAGAAAAAGGTCGATCGTATACAGTCGGGAGACGAAAAGGGAACATGCAGCCAGTGCAGGCATCCACTTTGGCTGTGCCCATCTGTAACAAGCATACCGTATTTGTTACTTTTTGGGGGGATGTCCTACGAGGGGTAAGCCATGGGGTCCAGATCTCTGGCACAGTGTTTGTCCCTGTGATCAGAAGGGTAGGGGAGAGGGGAGGAGAGCAATAGTTATTGGGCACTACATGGTGAGGGGGACAGATTACAGTTTCAGTGGGTACAGGGCAGGCTCATGATTGATGTGATACCTCCAAGTTACCAAGGTTTGTGATGTCTCGCATCGTGTTTTCTGGATCCTTAAGGGGAGGGGGAGCAGCCCGAGGTCATGTTTCACATATGCATTAACAACATATGTAATAAAAGTGATGTGGATGTATGGCAGAAATTCAGGGATCCAGGGTGACATCTTAGATCTAGATCAAACAGAGTTGATCTCTCTGATTGGTTACACATGCCACGTTATAGTGAGGGAAAAAACAGGGAGAGAGCAGATGAACACGTGGTTGTAAGGATAGTGCAGGTGTTAGGGATTTGGATATCTGGATAGTTGGGGCTCATTCTGGAGTCGGCTGGACCTCTACAAACAAGATGGTCTTCACCTGACCCGGAAGGGTACCAACATCCTGAGTGGATAATTTCTAAAGCTCCTCAGGAGGGTTTAAACGAATTCAGCAGCGGATTGCGAACCCGAATTCTAGCTGCAGTTTGCTGGAAGTTTTGAGTGGTTAGGACATAAATAGGTTTTCGGGATTGCGAGTGAATGCTGGCAAGGATGAAGGTGGTTTGAAGTCTGTCTACTTCACCGCTAGGAGCATCTGGGATAAAGCAAGTGTCATGGGTTGTTCACTGGGACTTCAATATTGTGGCCATTTCAGAGACATGAATGGAGCACTGAAATGAATGGTTGTTCCTGGCACCTCATAGAACATAGAACATAGAAGAATACAGCGCAGTACAGGCCCTTTGGCCCTCGATGTTGCGCCGATCCAAGCCCACCTAACCTATACTAACCCACTATCCTCCATATACCTATCCAATGCCCGCTTAAATGCCCATAAAGAGGGAGAGTCCACCACTGCTACTGGCAGGGCATTCCATGAACTTACGACTCGCTGAGTGAAGAACCTACCCCTAACTTCAGTCCTATATCTACCCCCCCTTAATTTAAAGCTATGCCCCCTTGTAATACCCGACTCCATACGCGGGAAAGGGCTCACACTGTCAACCCTATCTAACCCCCTAATCATCTTGTACACCTCAATCAAGTCACCCCTAAACCTTCTTTTCTCTAATGAAAACAGCCCCAAGTGTCTCAGTCTTTCCTCATACGATCTTCCTTCCATACCAGGCAACATCCTGGTAAACCTCCTCTGCACCCGTTCCAGTGCCTCCACATCCTTCCTATGGTATGGCGACCAAAACTGCACACAATATTCCAGATGCGGCCGCACCAGAGTCTTATACAACTGCATCATGACCTCAGGACTCCGGAACTCAATTCCTCTACCAATAAAAGCCAGTACGCCATATGCCTTCCTCACCGCACTATTTACCTGGGTGGCAACTTTCAGAGATCTGTGTACATGGACACCAAGATCCCTCTGCTCATCCACACTACCAAGTATCCGACCATTAGCCCAGTACCCCATTTTTTGTTATTCTTCCCAAAGTGAATCACCTCACACTTAGCTACATTGAATTCCATTTGCCTCCTTCCTGCCCAGCTCTGCAGCTTCTCTATATCCTGCTGTAACCTGCCACATCCTTCCTCACTGTCAACAACTCCTCCGACTTTCGTATCATCCGCAAACTTGCTCACCCAACCTTCTAACCCCTCTTCCAGGTAATTTATAAAAATGACAAACAGCAATGGTCCCAAAACAGATCCTTGCAGAACACCGCTAGTGACGGCACTCCATGAAGAAACTTTGCCATCAACTACTACCCTCTGTCTTCTTCCATCCAGCCAATTCCTTATCCAAACCTCCAACTCACCCTCAATACCATATCTCCGTATTTTCTGCAGTAGCCTACCATGGGGAACCTTATCAAACGCCTTACTAAAATCCATATATACCACATCTACCGCTTTCCCCTCATCAACCTCCTTCGTCACCTTTTCAAAGAATTCAATAAGGTTTGTGAGGCACGACCTGCCCTTCACAAAACCATGCTGACTATCCTTGATCACATTATTCCTATCCAGATGTGCATAAATCCTATCCCTTACAATTCTCTCTAAGACTTTGCCCACAACAGAAGTGAGACTCACCGGCCTATAGTTACTAGGGTTATCCCTACTCCCCTTTTTGAACAAGGGAACCACATTTGCTATCCTCCAGTCTTCTGGCACTACTCCTGTAGACAGAGAGGACATAAAAATCAAGGCCAATGGCTCTGCAATCTCCTCCCTTGCTTCCCAGAGAATCCTAGGATAAATGCCATCAGGCCCAGGGGACTTATCTATTTTCACCTTTTCCAGGATTTCCAACACCTCTTCTCTACATACCTCAAAGCCATCCATTCTACTTATTTGTGACTCAGTATTCACATCGACGACAATGCCCTGTTCCTGAGTAAATACTGAAGAAAAGTATTCATTCAGTGTCTCCCCAATCTCTTCCGCCGCCACACGCAACTTCCCACTACTAAATACCTCAGTTTCGATTTTTTCAGTAAGAACAGGAGAGTCGTTAAAAAGGGGGAGATGTGGCATTTTTTGTCAAAGACAGTGCTATGGTAGCAGAAAGGATATTTGGTGAGGACCCGACTCAATCTGCTGAACGAGAATGGGCTGAGATTAAAATTAGGCAAGTGGAGGTCACCACCAAAATGTTCTAGTGATATGGAGGAAAAGATTGCAAAGATGATTCTGGATAGGAACGGAAGTAACAAGGTAGTTGTAGTGGAGAAGTTTAACTTTCCAAATATTGATTGGAAATGTTATTGTTTGAGGAGCTCTGATTGGTCAGTCTTTGTCCAATGTGTGCAGGAGGGTTTCGTGACGCAGCATATAGATAGGCCAAGAAGAATCAAAAATATATTGGATTTGGTACTGCGGAACGAAGCAAGTCAACTGTTCGATTTGGAGATAATTGAGCACTTTGGTGATAGTGACCACAATTTGGTCAGTTTATTTAGTGATGGATAGGGATATATATATATATATATATATATATATATATATATATATATATATCGCAGAACATGAGGTACCGCTGGGAGAAAGGCCAGTATGATGCGATCAGGCAAGGGTTATGATGCACCAGATGGAAAAGTAAACGCAGGGGTTTTGCACACCTGAAATATGGAGCTTGTTCAGGGAGGCGCTCATGCATGTCCTTGCTAAGTGTGTGTGTGTCATGCAGGGAATATGAGGTTGAGACAGGGAGCCATTTTTACTCAAAAAGTTGAATTTCTTGTCAAGATGGAGGAGGCGCTGCATGTAGCATGTAATATATAAGCTGAGTTAGGGCACGTGAAAGTTAAAAGCTAGCAAGGAAAGGCTTATAAGAGAGAGGTACTCAGAGCAACAGGGGACATTAAACGTCTTTAGCTGGCAGGGTCATTTAAAACCCTAAAGCTTTCTCTTGTCATTTCAAGAAGAAAAGAATATCTAGGATATGATTAGGGCCTGTCAAGAACAGTAGGAGGACGTCGTCAACGGAGTCCGAGGATAGGAGAGGCGCTGAATGTATATTTTTCATCATATCTCAAATGAAAAAGACAATGCTGTCGAAGAGAATTTTGAGATGCAATATGATAGAAAATACAAAATTGATATTCATAAAGACGAGTTGTTAGCAATTCTTGAAAGCCTGAAAATAGATTGTCCCCTGGGCTTGATGGGATGTATCATAGGATTCTCTGGGAATCGTGGGAGCAGATTGCAGAACTTTTGACTACCAACTTTAGTTCGTCAGTGTCTATGACTCGAATTCAGCAAATATTGTCCCCTTCTTCACGAACAGGAGTAGGGAGAACGCTGGAAATTATAGAAGAGTGGAACGTATTTCCTTGAAGGTGAAGTTTTGGGAAAGGTTATGAGAGATATGATTTATGATCAACTAAGCAGGAAGAAGTTGATTCGCTACAGTCAACACGATTTTGCGAATAGCAGGTTGTGCCTCACAAACTTTATTGAGCTCTTTGAAAAGGTCAACAAACAAGTGGATGAGAGTAAAGTGGTTAACATGGTGGATATGATTTTCACGAATGCACGGTCGGCTGTTGCATAAAATACAGAGACGTGGGATTGAGGGTGATTTCGCGGTTTAGATCAGTACGTGGCTCGCTGAAAGAACACAGAGTGTGGTAGTTAATGGAAAATATTCATCCTGGAGTTCAGTTACTCATGGTGGACCACAAGGTTCCTTTTCGGGTCCACTGCTGTTTGTCACCTTTATAAATGACCTGGGTTCGAGCATGGGATGATGGATGAGTAAATTCGCAGAACACACTAAGTCGATGGAGTTGTCAACAGTGCCGAAGTCTGCGGCAGGTTACAGACGGACATGAATAATCTGCAGATCGGGGCTCAGAGGTGGCATATGGAGGTTATTGTGGAAAAGTGTGAGGTGATTTACTTTGGAATGAACAACAAGAATAAAAAGTTCTGGTCTAATTGTTTAGATGAGCAGAACGATCTCGGCGTCCATGTATATAAAACTCTGAAGGTTAACACACACGTTGATCGATTTGTTTGCAATGAGCACAGTGTGTTAGTTTTTATTGGGAGAGGGATTTAGTTTCAGGGCCAAACGATCCCTTTGCAGCTTTGGAAATTTGTCTGGTATGGCCAAACTTGTCGAGTTGCGTGCGGTTCTGGTCGCCACATTATAGAACGGATGTGAAAGCATTGGAAAGGTTGTAGACGAGATTTCCTCGGATGTTGCCTTCTGTGAAGGGAAGGTCTTACGAGGAAAGGCTGAGGGACTTGAGGCTGTTTTTGCTTGAGATTAGAATTTTGAGACGTGAATTAATACAGACATAAAAGATGATCAGAGGTTGCTTTAAGGTGGATAATGAAGGCCTTTTTCTTCAAATGGTGATGGTTGGCACAATGACACATCGATGTAATTTGAGAGTGATTGATGCCGAGGTCGATTCCTTTCTCAGAGAGTCGTCAGGGTGCAGAACGCCTTGCCTTCAACAGTCGTAGACTCACCAACATTCAGGGCAATTAAATGATCATTGGATACATTTACGGCTTATAATGCCAAAATGCTGGTCAGATGGACTTCACATTGGTATCACAGGTCTGTGCAACGTTAGTGCCAAAAGCTCTTTATTGCGGTGTAATATTCCGTGTTTGAACTGTTCTTCAGCTTGAAGGTGCAATCATCTCTGTTTACTATCAGTAAAACAAACACCTGGCGAAAATCCAATGCGCAATTTTGGCAATGCATGTACTGCCATTCTGTAATGCAACTACAGCAAGCTAACTCATTACACCGCTTGATCTGCCGTCTAATGATGACAAACGTCTCCTGATCTTACCACTGGGACTGTCAACCCAGTTACTCATTTTTTTTCTGTGGACCTGAAATGAAACATAGTGCAGAGCAGGTTATACTGATAATGAATCACCGATTATGAAGCATCAACTTCAGGAAAATGGCACAGAAAATGTGGTGAAAATCGATTTTATTGAATACTGCGCACGTTTTCCGTGGCTTCCTGCGTTGATCACAGGAAATGTTATGTCGCCACTGTACTGGGATTTCCCTTCTATCGGCGTCAATTCGTCAGAGAATTCGATTCACTGACATTTCACCAACTTCCTTTGGCATGTTCATATGACACATCCACTCACACTGCACACAACATCCACAATGTTCAGCATACTACATCCATGAGCATGTGGAATAGTTTTCATAAACAGTGAAGTTCGGATAATGTTATGCAAAGGCAAATTGAAATTCAGTTTAATTAGTAAAGCCGCAGGAAACCAGAGTAAGATTCAAAATGTCAGAAATTCACGTTTATTACCTTGGGCAGAATTCCAGCCCAGCAAAGGGGAAATCTGCCCCTGAATCCCCTGAATCCATGCAATTGCTTGCTCCATGTGTCCACTTGGAAACTTATGTGAAGGAACATTCAAACTGAAGGGGAACTTGTGAGAATCCTCTGCTGTCTGATCTAAAGCTGAAACAAGAGCTGTCTATTCGATCTGGGAGGGAAGCGAGGTGGAGGTAAGACCAAAATATTACTTGGCGTTTATTTCATATTGTCCTCATTGTGATTGTTTAAAAACCCGGGCCAGAAATGTCACAGACACAAAGGAGCAGAAGGAGGCCATTCTTAACACCGATCCTGCCCCGCCACGGCATTCGATATCATCATGGCTGACACAACAATGTTAAGTCTTTTTCCAGCCCATCCACGTCATCGTGTTGCCTAGTGGCTAGCAGATATTTATCGATCTCTATCATAAATAGACTTCGAAAATGTAAATCTGTGAGAGGAAAATGTTCCGTTTTGAGACAGTGGGTTTCTGCACGAATATTGTTGGGTTTTCAGATGACAGCCGTGTCTGGTCTGACCATTTTGCAATACATAAATTAAAACTCGACTCTGACGGGATTCGAACCCACAACCTTTGAATAGCAACTTGTACAGAGATGTAGAAGTCCAACGCGCTTTCCATTGCGCCACAGAGCCGCACACAGAGTGAGTTTTAAGCACACAAGTTTGCCTTTGACGCATTGCGTTCAGTACACCCATCTCGCGCCTGTCTGTCCTCGTCACACTTTCCAGTACCTGGTCCTTTGCCACGTGTGCTCTGGCTCATCAAGTGTTCGGTTGCAGACTGCTGAAACGTTCTCATGATACTTAGCTTTACCACATGTTCAGATAATAATTTCCAGATAATCAATACTCTTTTAGGTGAAAGCATTCTTCCTAAATCTAATCCTTGTCTCCTGTCTTTCATTTATGTCACTCTGTTCCTTCCCAATACAGGCTTATCCCTGTCACACATATCTATCCTCTTCATAAAATGAGCACGTTAATCGGTTTCTCATTCAGCCTTCTCTGCGCTTAGAAAAACATCCCCAGCCTAGCTCGTGTATCTTCACAATGGGAGAGATCCAGCCCTTGCCATTCTTTTCATCTCCAGTGAAATTCTCCTCCTGCAATCAGACGCTTCCAGCAGTCTGGCGATTACAACGGAAAAGCAAAGTTCTCAGAAGGAACGCCAAAAGGCCTGAACAAAATCAGCAGCTCTTGTCCATCTCTGATGAGAAAGGAAAGTTAACGTTTCGAGTTCACTGATCCGTCTTCAGAACTGATGGGAAGGGCGGGTGGACGAAGAATGTGGAACAGGGCGGACGGTTTCTAAAATGATTGAACTGGATGTTGGGTCCTAATGTTTGCATGGTCTGTTGGTAGAAAATTAGTTGCCAGTCTTCCAGCTTGTGTTGTGTCTTGAAGAGCACAGCAGCAGACCAGAAACTGAAATGATTGCCTGGGAACACAGTGTCTCGATTAGAGTGGGGCTGGAAAAGCACAGCAGTTCAGGTAGCATCCGAGGGCAGTAAAATCGACGTTTCGGGCAACAGCCCTTCATCAGGAATACAGGCAGAGACACAGAAGGGTGGGAACACATTGTAATGTTGAAGTACAGGAGACTGTAAGATCGGGATAGTTTTTGTTGATTCTGGACAGAACGTAAGTGATCTCAGCTTTGTCACCGACATTATTTTCCTCTCTCTATTGGAGAAAGTTCACATTCTGAGCAGGAAATACAGTTGCCTCGATTAAATGAAGTGCAGACAAATCTCTGGAAGATGTGACGAGAAGCTTCCACAGTAAAGAGAGATATCGGAAACCAACAGGAAATGTAACTTACAACATTTACAATGCAGTACAGGCACTTCGGCCCTGGCTGTTGCCGCGACCTGTAAAATAATGTGATGTCCATTGTAATGGAAAATCAACATTTATTTTGAAACCAATAAAAGCACAGGGAAACAAATAAGTAAGTACCTAACTTTGAAGAGGCAAGTGTTGCAGACAGAGTGAAAAAAAAATGTAAAGCTAAGCCGAAATAATAGCAGACTTACAAGGCCAGTAAACTACCATATCAACAGTCAAGGAATGAGAAAAAAACTCCGTATCTGGAAAGTAACTCGAATGTTTCAGGTCCCTGAACTTGAGGTGTTGATAAGAAGAAGCAAATTCTAGCATCAAGGGAAAATGTATTATTTGTGGAAGGTGAGCTAGTTTCCTTTTTGGTAGATACAGGAGCAACATACACTGTCCTTAAATCAACACAGTTGAGAAAGTCGATGCAGTGGATGCATCAGGAGTCGTGATACGAGAGAGCTTAACTGCACCACTATTGTGCGGAACCAGTAATGGTGAAGGATTCCAATTCTCATTCCTATTGTCGGAAATCTGTCCTTTAAATCAGATGGCTCGCGATCAAATTGTGAGATTGGGGTCGGGTTGTGCAGTACCCTGACAGGCTTGCAGGTAATACGAAAAAAAGATTTACCAGTGCAAGCTGTAAATTACGACTCACGACCAAGATGCATGTCTATGAGTGGCGATTAAGCCAGAGAACCAAACGTTCAGTAAGCGATTCACTCGCCCAGCAATCAAGTAACCATGTTAATTCCATTAACACAGATTTCCTTGCTGGGGTTATGCAGCACTGCACAGCACACATACACCGTGATGGCCCTTACAAATCATATAAGAAAGATCGTTTGAGGAGATTGATTAAACCAGATCAGTTAGTATTGTGCGAGGTTTATTGGAATGATCACAGATGTGCAGTCAGTGTAAACTTATCCAAAGTATCTGTGACGGCAAGTAGACCCTATCCTTTTGATGTGGAAGGCAACTTTCCTCACGTACCATTGGCGAAGGCATCCAGTGAGAGGTGGCAGGATTTGAGACGATGGGTACAGCAGGCACAAAAAAAAACAATAGATTGTGTCTTCAGCGACGATGTTCGTATCTGATTCAATACAGATATAAGGACAGATATGAAGAAACTAAATTGGCTAACTCAGGCAGATAGAGCAGTCCAGGTAAACCCCTGGCGATTAGCTATGGTAGATGTCTCGGACCCAAGATTAAGAAGGGTCCCTACTGAGTGCAGGGCAAAAGGCAAACGTGATGTGGGGTTCATACGAAGTTGTGAACCCCATAAGAATAGCTCCGAAATCTGAGTATCGTCCTTGCAGAACAGAAGACTCGTTAAAACCCGAGGCTCTCAAAGGATACTACTTTGCATCCCTTCTGAAGGCTTGAGTGATATTTCCCTGTGGATAATCACCGGTGAGACCCCCATTGTTCCGGTCAAAAAGGCAAACATTCCAGGTGAATCAGGGAAACGGAGCTTTGTTCAAGACCTGCAGGTAGTCAACTATGCTGTTGTTCCGCCCGCCCCAAATGTTCCTAATCCTTGTACTCTCTTAGCTCAAATTCCAACGGACAGTAAATGGTTCTCTGCTATGGATTTAGCAAATGTCTTCTTTAGTGTACCAATACACCCAGAAAGTCACTTCTGGTTCACTTTTCCACTCAAAGGCAAATCAAACACATTCAAGCAACTTTGTCAAGATGACTGTGAGTCCCCCGCCATAATTAATGGGGCTAGATGCTGGAGTCTGGAGATTCTTGTTTTAACCCCGGGGTCAGCGCGTCTGCAGTATGTAGACGAATGCTTAACAGCAGCACCAACAGAGGAACAATGTGAGAAAGATACGCTTGTGTTGCTCTGCCATATAGCCAGGAATGGGCACAAAGCTAGTTTCGCAAAATTACAAATTGTGCAACAACAGGTGAAGTTCTTAGGTCACTTCTTGTCTGAACAAGGGAAGGCCATTGGTCAAAACAAAGTTCAAGCAATCCAGCAAATTCCAAAGCCTCACACGAAGAAACAATTGCTGTTCTTTTTGGTCATGCACTCCTACTGTAGAATTTTTATCCCACATTATACAACCCTTGAGGCCCCCTAAATGAAATTTCCAATGGCTAGGAGTTGCAGAACCAGAGACCGTACCAGTTGAATTGAAAATCGCGCTCCAAACCATACCTACACTGGGGATTCCGAATCCAAACAAGCCTTTGGTACAAACAGTAGAATCATGACATCTGTGTTGATGCAGGATAATGTGGGAAAACTGAGGCATGTAGCTTACATTTTGGCTAAACTTAGACCCCGTAGCGGCAGGATTGCCTGCATGCCTGCGAGCCGTGGCTGCAGCTGAAAACGTTTGTTGTAGCGTCCAGGGACACAGTCGGATTTGGATAATTAACCCTCCTGGTCCCACATGCATCCTTACTGGTTTCCGAGCAAAACACAGCACACAAGTCGGCAGCACATTGGCTCAGAAACAATACTGTGCTACTGGAAATGCCTAACATTACAATAACGAGATGTAACGTCCGTAATGCTGCTAGCCTTCTCCCCACAGAAGGAGACGGAGACTCACATGACTGTGTCCTGTAACTAATAAAATTGCAGCCCAAGATCAGACATGCAGGATTCACAAACTCAGAATCAGGATATGGCGTTATTTTGGGGGGAATGGGTCAGCATTCAGGAGCAAATGGATCGGCCAGAATTGTGTTTGGTATGCTGTCGTAACTACTCATGAGGTAGTCAAAACGGAATCACTCCCTTGTCATCTGTCAGCTCAAGCAGTGGACAGCAGATATGCATACGGGGTTGTAAATAATTGTGGAACTCTGTGTAAACACAGGGGCTTCTTGACCTACTCTGGAAAGCCCAAAATACACCGTGGCCTGACTTCTGACCTCCTGGAAGAGGTCCTACCGCCTAAATCATTCGCTGTCTGTAAATGTGAAACCCACACGAAAAAGTACGATTCCCTTTCTCAAGACAATGCGAATGCAAACTCAGCGGGAAGGACCGCAGCCCAGCAGCCGCCACGTGATTAGTTGACATGTGTATGTCGAATATTTGTAATCCAAAGCAGACTTATGGGAGGTCGAGTCGCAGGCCACGCCGGGGACAAGCGTGAATAGACAATGGCAGGATGCAGAATGAGGGAATGGGTGTGGTGTGGCCCCATTGCTAAACCCTGTCAATGCGATCATTATTCCCATTCCTTGCCAATTAATACACAGTGAGGGCCATGTGTCAAAAGGGGGGATGTAGCGAATAAAGTGGTATGACTTTATCTTGATATGTAATTTGGTTTCCGTGGTCGAATCTGTAAGTCCTCTTCTGACATGGTGCAAATTAATTTTCCAAAGGTCTTCTTAGTCAGTCCGGGACTGAGGTTCAGAAAAGAACAAATATTTCTGTTTTTTTTTTTGGAGCTTGTTGTGTTTACATTCTCCCCGCCTCACTCTATGAAGAAGGACTTATAAACTCCATTCCTGTCAGTCCAGGTGAGACACTTTGTGACGCAGGTAGTTTCATTGGCAAAGAATAGACATTTATGCCCATGAAGCTTCCTTTCACCCTCTGCCTGCCCATTCATTCAATTTGATCACTGCTGTTCTGAAAAATTTCACCTCTGCTCTCCCATTGTTCTTCCGTAATTCGAGGGAACCTCGAACCGAATCCCAACATCATATTAATTTTCGGTTGTTTATGTTACATCAATGACCAGACCAGAACAAGCTAGCAGGGAGTTGAATAACACATAAAAGATTTTTCAAATTCCTTCCAGAAAATTAACTGACTGCAGAGTCAGAATATGAGAAATGTCAGACTGCACTGATATTTCGCCCATTTCACAATGCACAGATACTCCACGACGAGTTCAGTCTTTGCAAAATGTTTATTTATAATTGTGACAATTCCCTGGGACAAATCCTCCCTCAATCCACAAAAATGTATGCTACCAAAAACTATTTCAGTTCAGAGTAAAATCGCTCAGGATACGTTCCATCAACCCAAAGTTTCCTGCGCCATGTCGATTAAAGTGTATCCAGAAGAGGTTAGATCTCCCAGCCTCGTCTCCCACAGCTCCCTATTCCACGTCAACAGACGTTGCGCCGGCCTAGTTTGGAGCTCCTCCCTGGGCGTTTCATGCGCCTCTCTGCCTTCATAGAAGGACTGCATGCTTACGGACTTGGTCACTGGCAGAAAGAGGAGAAATTCACGCGTTCATTCCACTCTCAATTTCCGATCGGATCTTCGCCGTTGCGTCACTAAATTTCTCTGATTCCAGACCTGGAAACCGGTGTGATTGAAGTGTGCAACCTTAGTTGCTACCTTGTCTCGAGCCACTGGTAAAGTAACGATGTGAAACTTCGTTGTTATTGAAACCTACATTTCAACAATTTGTGTGCTACGTCTGTACATTGAATCTTTTCTTGAAATCTATCGAACTCAGTCTTCAACATTCTCATTGATGGAATCTCCACAGCCACTGAGGACATCGAAGATGACGACACAACCCAATCTCATTAGGTTATCCTCTTATGCATGTGGTGCTATTCCTCGCCAACCTCGGACATGGCATTTATTGCTTTTACTGTTGGTTATTTAATCATGTGATCGTATAGTGGCTCGTCCACTGCATTGTGGCCGCAGAAACTTTCATTCAAATCCGAGGATCAGTAATGCGCATTTGTTCCATGTTACTCCACATAACCCTTGCAAAACAAACGCAGAAAGGAAACAATCAATTTTTAAGGTTAATATGCTCTCGAAGGTGATGATTTTTTTTTATTCAAACTTTATCTGCACCCAATATCGGAGAAGTTTCTCCCTTTCCCAATCACTATTCTTCATTTCCATCCTTCCTCCCATGTCACTGGGGCATTGCACAAACTAACATTCACTTTCACATTGACACCGTTAAGTCAGTGCTGCAGCTGTCACTCTTGTTAGATGAACATGCCCGAATACCACCATGAGGAACTGTACGCCTTAATGCAATCAGATAATGTGGTTGGGTTATCAATCCTCATGTAAAGTGTTTGATTTGCATGGACCAGAGTTCATTTGAGCACTGGGTTCATGGAAAATACACAGAACAGTATCGAGGAAAAGTGACTTTATTGGAAAAGACCAATGTTTGCGAATTCCCCACATTTATTTCAAGTCTTTATTCGTCTCTCGCTAGAGTGTTATGTACAATGCTGCAATTCACATAAAAGAAGCGATATGACAGCTGTGGAAACGGTGCGGAAGTGATTTGCCAATATATTGTCTGGAGTGAAGAACTTCAGCTATGAAAGAGTTTAGACAGACTGACCTTGCTTTTGTGAGAGCAGGAGAGATTGAGAGGAGACAGTATTGAGATGTAGGAAATAATGAGGGGCATGGATTGGGTACACTGAACGAAAATTTTCTCGATGATGGATGGATCAATCAAGCATAAATTTAAGATAAGAGTCATAAATGTTCGAGTAGCTCTACATTATAAAAACTTTATCAGCTAGGGAGTGGTTGGAATCTGGACATCACTGTCTGTATATGTCAGAGCGGCAGAAATTCTGATAATCTCCAGAAATATTTAACTGTGAATTTGTAATGCTTAAGGCATACAATGTTAAATGATGGAAAATGGGATGAGGATAATCAAGCAGGTGTTATTGACAAGAGCATGCACAAGTAGCTTGCAGCCTCAGTTAGCTCCGACATCCACCGTGTGGCGTTTGGGAACCTCGGTTGTCACGTGAGAGGCCAGGGTTCATTTTCCTGCTGGGGCGGCTCTGACTCTTTCAGGGTTTCAAGGTTTGTGTAAAGATCTGCAGTTCCGGTGAAGGGTGCAGATGGTGTGGGGATGTTCGGTGGTTTCGGGAAGTTGGTTGGCGGCCGTTTCCTCCCTTTTCTCGGTGATATCCTCAAGGCAAATGAAACTCGTGTGAAACACTGCTGTCCTGAAGCGTTTCGAATTGGTTTGATTTATTTCCGACTGCTTTCAGTTGCTGGTACTTGTCGTTCTTTGCATGTCCCAGTATGTTGGGTGCAGATCAACATGTCTTTTGATGGAGTCATTGGATGAGTCTCGTCATTCTAGAAATTCTCTGGCTGCACTCTGTTTAGCTGGCCCTAATATTTTTGTGTTGTCCCAGTCGAATCCGTTGTCCTCGTCATCGCTGTGCATTGCTACTCGGAACAGCTGGTTGTGTTGTTTAGTGGATCCTCCAGAAATATTTTGCAACAGTAGATATTCCCGCACATTCATTGTCAAAACCAACGCCTGGAGGACATGCCATTACCCAACAAACCAAGCTCTCCACATTATAGGTAAAAGCATGTCTCGGCACGTACAGCCAGACTCCTCTGGCCACTCGGATGTATGAGACAGCATAAACCGAAAGACACATTTGACAACAACTCACCAAAAAATGGACCAAATACCCATCAAAGGCAGGACAAATTTGGACAAACAATTTTGCCTGTAGTGACTGCAGGAAACATTATAAAGGACAGACAACTCACGATACCCATTCTTGAAGATCAACTTGACACGAACCTGTGCACGAAACGTCGAATCTCCTGTTCCCTGGATGCTGCCTGACCTGCTGTGCTGTTCCGGCAATAAAGTTTCAACTTTGATCTCCAGCATCTGCAGACCTCACTTTCTCCACGAAACACCACTGCCAAGTGGAGGTTGACTCATGACACTGAGTGTCGCTGATTCCGTGGCGTGAAGCTTGGATTGTGTGACAGTCTGCAGCAATGGAGAGTGCGTTGCTGAAAAAGTACAGCAGATTGGGCAGCATTCAAGAAGCAGGAGAACGGATGGTTCTGACATGAATACTTCATCAGGCATTCGGCCAAAACGTCGATTCGGCTAGTCCTCGGATGCTGCCTGATCTGCTGTGTTTTCCAGCACCACACTCTTGACTCTGATCTCCAGTATCTACAGTCCACACTTTATCCTCCGTCTGCAGCATTAGTTAGTTCCTTGTGTGAGGGAACTGTTGAGATCACCAATGTAAAATTCAATTTCTGATTGAGAAATACAACCAGGTCCGCAGCCCAAAAGAGTGTTTCTATTGTTTTGAGTTTCCTGGCTGTACAATGTATGCTTCTGTGATCGCACAGTTGGCAGTGCTCTGGGGAGCGTCTGCAGTTATCTGCGTTTACATCCCAGATGCTATTGATGCTGTTTGATTTGTTCTTGATTTGTACAACAGTAACACAGTGACGGATCAATTATTATTCCACGAAGACAGACAGACGTGGAAAATGTCGAGGTTCTGGTGATATTTGATCAGAGATTACCGAGATTCAGGAGAAACGATTGTTGAATTCTTTCGAATCGTAATGAAGAACAACCAGGAAATAAGTCACCAGCGGGTATAGTTTACAAGGGCACTCACGGGAACCAAAATGCGAAATAAACCGTAAAAATGACGAAGACAGATGAAGGATGAAGTAATCATGGGTAATCTGACTTCCACTCCCCAGCTCCCCTATTTCACACACCCAGCCCATTGTAAACAAATGTTAGAGAGTCATAAACATCAACGTCGTCCATTGGAACGTTCCAAGTCTTTTCTAAATTTACGATTCGGCTATTAGTTTCAGTAATTTTTTCTTTCCTGGGAAACCATCTCTTTCATTGTTTGCAATCGGAAAGGGAGCCAACATTTTTGTCAGGGAAATAATATGATCCTAAACTTTGTGCCGAGTATAAAATTCCTCTGTGTCACACGTTTCTTCTACTTTCTCTCGATTTTAATACTACTCTGTCTTTTGAATCTTCCGACCAATGTGCATGTCCTCACAATCCGGACATGTAACTGCATCTGACAAGTTTTTGCCCACTCATCCAATCTATCTATATGCCTATGCATATTGCCACGATCTCATCATAACATGCTCTCCCACGCGTGTGTATTGTCAGCAGATTTGGACACATTTTACACTGCCCCTTGCTCAATGCTATTAACAGAGAGATAATTGAAGCCTTGAATATACCCAGTCTTGACAGGCCTTGGCTGTAAATGCTTCTACATACTTGCTACCCTCTGAATGTGATAACATCCTCCTCATTTATTTCTTAAGTGGGTAACCCCTTCCCCTGAGATTGGGATCTCCGGTCGTTCACTATTCTGGATATAAAGTAGAGCAGAGCAAACTTTTAAAGTAAAACAGAATCTCACTGCTGTCTCCAGTGCCAGTTCTGAGTTTCCTTTTCTGATCTCTGTTTGAACAAACTGCCCTGATGAGCACATCATTATTGGCAATGACACATCTGCTTCACAGGTGCTTCAGTGCCTGTGATTGGAGAGGAGCTGAAAGTCGCGATAAAAGTGGATCTTTTTTCAATCGACCATTGCCATATTATTAATCTCTCTGCTCATGAAAATGGATCCTTTGTATACATTCTATCTCTCATCAATACCGAGCATGTTTCCCTCACAGTTGATTTTAAATGATTTCTTGTCAGATGAGTTATTTCTGCAACTCCAGAAAAACCGTCTCAACAACTCGATATGTTCTCAGGTCTGCTCATTTCTTGACATGCAGGAAACTTGCGTTCTGAACCACAAACGGATCTGATCAAAACGTTATCTCTGTCTCTCTATCAGCAGATGATAAAAAAACGCATGGGATATATGTAGATTTCACTGAGTGTATTTGAAACAAGTTGTGATTTTCCATTAAACGTCTTCACTCCTCGTCCTCTGGTCAATTGCCCTGATCAGAGGCAGCAGTTCTTCCTGACCATTAACTCGCCCATTCACACCTTTTTCTCCAACTTCCTTATAAACGTCCCCAATAAATCTCCCATTAATCTTCTTTGCTCTAAACAAAACATCCCAGAGTTGTGAATCTCTCCACAAAAGAAGGTTTATTTATCTCTCTACATAGTGCAAAGCAGAGGATTGTGAAAAGATTCTGGGAAAATGTTGCCAATTGTCAAGTGGGAAACCTTTCAACAAGCAAAACAGAAATCCCAGCCTCGAACTTTGTGAATCTTTAGATATTCCTTGGGACGCGGATTCAGAGAAAAATGAAGGGTGAACTGACCGGCTGGGCAGAGAAAGTTTAGAAGGCTTTCCGTTCTTTCAGGAGCCGATACTTTGACTCTGATGTACTCCGGACATGAATTGATCTGTGACATTTGAAGGAATCTCGTTCCTGCACGTCAGGATGTCAAATCTCATCTCAGCTCCAGGGCAATTGGAAAACACGAGAACAGATAGGACACTGAAAGGCTGGAAGTGAGATGATCTCTGTCGGAGGAAAACTGATTTCCGGTGTCATGCGTGTGTCTGTAAAGGGTGGGATCAGACTATTGCCATGTCTTCCCCGACAATTGCCCAGGAGTTATTTCGGAAACGTCATACTAATTAAGGACGATTGTCAATATGGGAGGAGCAGGCTGCAGTTTGCATTCACGGATCATTGAAGCCATTGGATCATCAGTCTCTGTGCTGATATTCGTCAGTGCGTTCAGGTCTTCACTGACAGGTTGCTGTTCTCCCACGACCCAGGAACAGAGCGACAGCTGTTCCCACACAATCTGTTATTTTTTTGTCCGCACAGTTACGGGTTTTTACCGAGGTCAGAAAAATATTCCTCATAAGGCTCGAAGGGAGAACGTTCCGGTTTTAGGAGAGCTGGTTCCCGTGACATGTATTTGTCTGCAAAGTGTGAGATCAAACTGTTCCCATTGTCCACAATGAATGCTCCAGGATTAATTTTGGAAACGTCAAACAAAGTGAAGACAATTTTCATTTTGCGAAGGGCAGGCAAAAGCTTGAATTCACTGTCAGTCTGCTTTAGGAGATCCTGCAAGGGGCCTGCGACAAGGCACTCCCAAGCCTCTATGGAGCAATTAGTCCTCTCGTTTGGCTGTTAACCGAGAGGGTGCACCCACGCATGGAGCGGTCTCTGTTCTTATCCATCCGACTCCTTTGCTGTGCACTTTCTGGTTTTTAATCGGGTCAGTAATGTGTACCCAAACGGAAAACAAATCCAGTGAGGAAACACAAATGCGTTTCTGTATTGTGGAATGGCTCGTGAAGGGTTGTGGACACTCGGACTCTCAAACAAAAACAGAAACTGCTCAAGGAACACAGCCGTTATGACATTACCTGTGAGAGAAAATGGAGTTCTGAGAAACTCCTGGAGAAGCTCCGAATCGTTATCTCTGTTTGTCTCTCCCCTGATGCTGTCAGATCTGTTCAGTTTCTCCTGCAATCTCTCCCTTTCTTTTTTAACTGAATGACCAATTCAACCATCGAGATTGTTTACACAGTCCAAACATGTCCTGACGTTTAACCCTATCGAAACTGTGGTGATTGAATTCCAGCAAATAAACTTGAAACAAGTTTAGTAGCGCGCTTCTGCAGTTCTGGCCAAGTGGTTGACGCGATGGGCGTTAAATCCACTGTGGATTCCTCATACAGTTAAGCATTTTCTGACTGTAATTGAAAGCCGAGAGTGAACTTGAAGAGTGCTTGTTCTCTGCTTTCTTGTTTGAAATTCAAATAGCAGGATAAGATGAAATGTGTATAATTCAGGCAAGGAACGTTAGTAATCTGCAACTAACCGCCTGTCAGGATGGAAAAGGCAGAAAACTCCAGAGCAGGTAAGACCCATTTAGTTGTACACTTCCATTACTGAATACGTTTGCCCCTCTGAACCAAGTGACGCCAAATGAGATAAGAACATTTCAGGGGATTGCGTTGGACTGGTGCAGACTTAGTGGGCCAAAGGGCATTTTTGTGCTCGACACTTCCATAACAAGCTGCGAAGTGGTCACTTTGTGAAGTAACAGGACATTCTTTGCAAAATGTCCCTCGGCGAGGAAGAGGTCGAAGCAACTCTCCCATGATATTTCTGACAGTCACGGTATTCATTGGCACATTTCAATTGGTAATAACTATTACGGTGCATATTTGTGGAATCAGTCTATCTGATAATCAGGACGATGAGACCGTGATGTCTCATTAACCAGCCGAGAGCAAGCCCTTGCAGCTTACATTCCCTGGCTCTGCTTTTTTGATAAAGATTACTTTCTCGATGTGCCTGTGTTTACATCAAACAGCTCATTTACATCGGGACTGGACGTTCAGGGGAAAGTGGAGGTGTGACAGAGGCAGAAATAGAACAAGACGAGACGAGAAAGTGCTTAGATTTTGCCGTGCGTCCGTTGTTTTTTGTGAGGAATGTCTGCTGGGCGCTATGCTGTCAGGTCCCAGGAACCTGAGGGCTTGTTGTGGAGGGATTTGTGTTATTGAAAGTTACACATGAGAAGCGTGTTCGACTATTTCAGCTCAGTATCCATTTCATATCGCGGCTCACCGCAACGGTGCACAAGGTCTGGTGAAGTGCCTTGTATTCCACTTAAAGCCGCCTTTCTCCAGGGAAACTTGCAGACGTAAAGCACATGGAGTGGGGAGAATCCTGACGACTCTGTCACTATCGGGGAATGTGACTCTGTATGTGAATATGAGAATACGTTCCCCAAAGGGGTTTCAAACCTGTGACCAGGTCAAACTTCAGTACCATTGTTATGTCATTTGAGATCACAGGGAGAATCTAATTGCTGCAAACCGGGACGAGAATAGTTGGATGCCTGATATCGTGCGCTTCACGATGGACAAATGGCCCTTCTCCACTCCTCTCCCACATGCTTTTTAAACTGGAGGCCAGAGAGAAGCTGACCTGACGAGAAAATCGCTTCACAACCTTCTACTACCAATTTTGCAAACTTACTTCTATCTTGCCACCTAAATCATTTATTTAAATGTAAAAAAATGAATGTGCGCTCAGCCCATGAGTCACATTTGGTAATAGACCTCCAGTCTGCAAACGACCCTGCACCACCATTCTCAGCATCCTGCTATTAAACTAATTTTATATCTAAGTGGAAAACTTACATTTAACTCCATGCGATCTAACTTTATGAATTAGTCAACCATGTGGAACCGTGCAAAACCTTTTATTAAAGTCCAAGTGAGCAAAGTCTGTTACTTTGTCCTCATTGATCTTCTTGGTTACCCCCTCAAAAAACTCAATCAATTCTGTGCAAAACCATGCTGATTATCCCGATTCATTCCTTGTATCTAAATATTCATATAAATCCTATCGTTTAGAATTGCACCAAACAACTTACCCACGACCTTAATCAGACACAAACGTCTATCGCTCCCAGGCTTCTCCGTGAACTCCTTTCTAAACAAAGGCACATGAGGCATCCCCGGGTCATTCGGTGCCCCACTCGTCATAATAGATGATAAAAATATTTCTACGAAAGTCCCAAAGGTTTCTTTACCTAACTTCCCACGAGTTTCCGGGATACAGGAGATCAGATCCCAGAGAAATATCCAACTTTATATTTTCCAGGTCGTCCAGCCCTTCCCCTTTTCAATGTGAACTACTTTGAAAACATCAATATTTAGTTGTAACCGTTATGTCGTTCTCCATGGTGTAAACTGACGCGAAGTGAACATTATATGTCTCTTCATCTGCTGAGATTCAAGACAAAGGTGAGCACTTTCGTCTTAAAGTGGTCCTATTTGGTCTCAAGTTCTTTATTACTTGTAGATTCTCTTTAGACTATACTTAATTTTATGTTCTGATGACATCTCAGATCCTCGATTGACCTTTATAATGTCCTCCTTAAGAATGCCCCTCCACTCTTTATATTATTCAAGAGATTCACTTGAAACCATGTGTTTATATGGAAGCTGTCAGCTTTTTCTTTAAAAAAAAGTTTTATGACATGGCGAAAATCTCAGCAATCAACGTTGTTCTAACGGAATACCTACAATGTGGAACCCGGCCATTCGGACCAAGAAGCCCCCACTAATCCTGCGAAGGGAATCACACCCAAACTCACATGTCGACACAATTCCTGTAACTCTGCATTTCCCATGACCAAAGAACGTCAGGCACACATCTTTAGTCTAAGGACGAATGTGCAAACTCCAAATACACAGTCGTCCAAAGTAGATATTGAACCAACATCGCTGAGACCGCAAGACATTAGTACTCACCACTGAGTCAGCCATTATAAACCTCCTATCCACCACTCAAAACTTATCATCACTTCGATATGGGGCCTCGACCTGCTCCTAATGTTCCAAATTCATCTGTCCAGAGCCTCCTATTGACTGAGGTGTAAACCTCTGCCCGTGCTTTCCTATTCGCTTGAACTGAACGCCTGCATTGTATTTGCCTTCCTAAACACCAACTGAAACTGCATGTTAAACATAAGAGAAAATTGAACTTTGAATTCTTTCTGCTTTCAGAAAATTGTTTGTGCCTCTACTCTTACCACCAAACATATGACCGCACACTTTTCCACAAAGTATCGCAACTGCAACTATTTTTTCAAAGCACTCAGTTTATTAATGTCATTCTGCCGCATGCCCGCTTCAACAATAAGATCTGCCCTTACACCGATCATTGTGTCTTCTTCAAATGGAGCAACAACACCCTCAATTCCTTTGAATGGATCCTTCATACTGAATGTGAATAGCTGGGTTGCCAACACTGACTCCTGCTGAACTCCACGAGTCACGGGCTGCCATCCTGGAGAAGACGCCTTGACCCAACTGTCTGCCTTCTGCCAATCAGCCAAAACTCAATCCATGTCCTCTTCTTTAGCAGTTTGCCGTATTGCATCTTGACATATGTCTGTGGAAATTCAAGCTGGTCACCTCCACAGGCTTGACTTCGTCTAACTTGCTCATTACCTACTCAAAGCATTTAACACAAAGCTGAATTATTTGATTGTTATCGAGAATATTCCAACTTTGATTCCATGAATGAATGTGAAGAACAACAACGTTCAATTGCTGTTGAGATTTATAAACACTACGCTGCCTTAGTAGGTTCGATGAGTGAGTGAATTCCTTCCCTCATTGGGATCCTCTATTCTCTCAACAGGGTCGATGAGTGACCTAACTGTTTTGCTCACATGGAGCAGGTAAATGCTTGCTGCCAACTGCAAACCAGATGGTGTACTGAGAGTTGAGATGATCGCTTGAACCTATTTCTGGAGTAGGTTCCTTGAAACGTCTCTCACAATTCGAAAATATCGATGGGAAATCAGTTCTACAGAGGCGAGAGAGCACATCCCACAGGCTACATAGTTGATAGATCTCTCCACAATGTGATGACGTTTATGATGAACTGTCCACAGGAAAATTTATAATGATTACTGTCTTTATTCAGTGTGAACACGTTGAACACACGTAAGTATTCAGGAACTTGTGCAGCACCTCCCGCATTCATGGCATTTAGAAAGACCTGTTAATATTGCGAGAAAGGTGATGAGCCATGCGGTCGCTCGGACTTTGCAGCAGGGTCCCACAGATTTGGAATTGGAGAGGTCTCTATTCCGGGTGAGCACGTGGGTCAGACGTCAGGTCTCTATATAACTTAATGAACTCATATTTATGTGAGCATATTTCTCAGAGATGAAGCACATAGAGGTTTGATAACATTTTCCAAAGTCCGGAGAGAGAAAGGTTTCACATTAGTATAAACGTGGTGTTCGGTTGACTAATCGCTGGACGTTTTAAAGCATTTTCCGCAGTTCAGAAACTGAAATCGTTTCTCATCATTTTGAACGAGCAGGTGTCGCAGCAGGTCAGAGACAGAGTGAATCCCTTCCCACACTCTGAGCAGGTGAATGGCTTGTTCCTGGTATCATTGTGTCCATGGGAAATCAACTCAGACAGGGAAATTAATCCCTACTTTTCCACAATCATTCCTCAATATGACTGCAACTGAGGTGTGTAAGTCTGATGACAGGTAAAAACCTGGTCCACACGCACAGTAAGTGAACGACTTATCTCACACTTTTACCAGAGCTTTTTCCTTTCATGTTCGAAATCTGATCAAGTTGTATTTGGGATACAATTCGTGGCTTCATCAGATTATGGTGGAGAGGTTGACTTGTAAATCTACCCCTTCTAATATCCTGCGAAATTCATGTGATCGAAAAATGAGAGTGTGAAACCGTCTTTCAAAAGACTCTAGAATCTGTCTGAAAATATGGTGTGAAGGTAAGGGATTTTCGACACTAAGAATTTGACCAGAATTTTGTCAGAATCTTTCATGCACACAACTTCCACCACAGAGAACGAGCAGGTCATCACGTGGATATGAACACGATCGCCTCCTTTGTTCCCTCCAGGTCAAACACTGTCCTGACATGTCTGACATCCAGTCCTGTTGAAGCAGACATTTCTTACAATTCAATCATTGCAAAACTGAGGCCTCTGACTTCAATCCCTAACTCAAAATCCACTACCTCTCCACTGAATCGAAAGTGTGATCCTGGAAAAGCGCAGCAGGGCAGGCAGCAACGAATGAACAGGACAATCGATGTTTTGGACACGAGATTTCATCAGGAAAGAGGCTTGTGAACCGAGGGGGTACAGAGACAAATGGAAGCGGATGGGAGTGGGGCAAGGTATCTGAGAGAGTGATAGATTGATGGAGGTGGGGATAATGATGAAAGGTCGCAGCGCAGGCTGGAGCAGATAGGTCGGATGGAAAATGTACACATAGGACAGTTCATGAGAGTGGCGGAAGCCCTGGACCTGAATGAACTTGGCTGTGTGGGAGGGAGAGTTGACTGTTCAGCCAGGGGCCAGTGGTGTTGTTTGGTGCGGTGTCGCGGAGATGTTTTCTGGAGCGGTCTGTAATTAGGCATCCGATCTCCTCAATGTCGAGGAGACAGCAAAGGGAGCAATTGATACAATAAATGATATGCGTGGAAATGCCGATAAGACTCTGATGGACATGCAAGGGTCCTTTTGGACCTTTGACGGAGTTGAGGACGGATGTGTGGGTGGATGTTTTGCAAATACCCTGTTGGAATGAGAAGGTGCTGGGAGGGGAGGGTGGTTTTGTGGTAGCGTGGACTTTGTAAGGGAGTTGAAGAGGGAATGATCTTCATAGAAAATGGATAGGGGTGTGGAAGGAAACCCATCTTAATTGTTGGGGTTCATTTGCAGCTGACGGAAATACCGGAGGATGACATGATGTCTACAGAGACTGTTAGATTTTAAAGTGATGAAGAAGGAAGTTCTGTCCTCGTCATATTTGGAGGGATGGGTTTTGGGAGTGGCGTTGAGGGAAGTGGAAGAGATGAGCTGGAAGGCATCAGCGACGACGTGATAGGAGAAAATGCCTCGCCACTGATTCAAATTTCTCCCTGGCAATTGTTTGAGTCTAAACAGACACGTCATTACCATGGTGACATCCTTCACCTCGTGATGTGTTTTTAACCACATATCCCCATCATCACCATGTCAGCCGACTTGCACTTCATTAATATCATAAACTCTTCCACGTCTCTGCTCTTCTGCAGCTCAAACGTGAAACCATTCGTTTGGACGACACGGTCATAATACACTTCCACCCGTTCTTTCAAATTCCCTCCCTGCTCTGGTGCTAGTGGGGCAATGAATTGAGAAAGAGAGAGAGAGAGTTGAACACGTGTCTACAGGGATGGTGCAGGAGGGAGGGTTTTAGATTCTTTGATAATTGGGGCTGTTTCTGGGGTAGGTGGGACCTGTACAAGCAGGATGATCTTCATATGAACCAGAGGGGTACCAATATCTTTGGGTGGGGGGTGGAATTCGCTAAGGCTATTGGGGTGTGTTTAAACTAATCCAGCAGGAGGATGGGAACCAAAATTGTAGTTCAAGTACAGAAAATTTTGAGAGGAGAGAGGTGCAGAATCAAGCTTCAGGGGCGCAAGATGGCACCAGCAAGCAAGAATGTGGTTTGGAGTGTGTCTGCTTCAATGCCAGGAGCATCCAGAATCAGGTGGACGAACTTGCAGCATGGGTTGGTACCTGGGAATTCGATGTTGTGGCCATTTCGGAGACATGAATAGAATAGGGACAGTAATGGTTTTTGCAGATTCCAGGATTTCAGTAAGAATAGAGAAGAAGGTAAAAGAGGGAGACGTGTGGCTGTGTTGGTCAAGGACAGTATTACAGTTGCAGAAAGGATGTTTGGATCTCGTCAACTGAGGTAATATGGGCTGAAGTTAGAAGCAGGAAAGGAGAGGTCACGCTATTGGGAGTTTTCTATAGGCCTCCGAATAGTTCCAGAGATGTAGACGAAAGCACAGCAAATATGATTTTCGACAGGAGTGATGGAGATAGGGTAGTTGTCATGGGAGACTTCAACTTTTCAAATATTGGCAGAAAACACTATAGTACGATTATTATATTTGGTTCAGTTTTTGTCCACTGTGTGCAGGAAGGGTTCCTTACACAGTATGTAGACAGGCCAACAAGGCGCGAGGCCACATTAGATTCGGTAATGGGTAATGAGCCCGATCAAGTGTTAGACAGGGAAGTAGGTGAGCACTTTGGTGATAGAGATGACCGTTCTGTTGAGTTTACTATTGTGATAGATATAGATAGGTGTATACCACTGGGCAAGAGTTACAGCGGGGGGAACGTCATTTATGATGCGCTTAGGCAGGATTTAGGAAGCATAGGATGGTGAAGGAAACTGCAGTGTATAGGCACATTAGAAATGTGGAGCTAATTCAAGGAAATGCTACTGTGTGTCCTAGATAAGTATGAATTTGTCAGGCAGGCAGAAAGCTGTAGAGCGCATGAGCCGTGGTTGACGAAGGAAGTAGATTCTCTGGTCAAAAGGAAGAAGAAGGCTTATGTTAGGATGAGATGCGAAGGCTCATTTAGGGCGCTTGATGGTTACAAGGTAGCCAGAAAAGACTGAAAGAGAGAGCTCAAATGAGCCAGGAGGAGACGTGAGAAGTTGTTGGCTGATAGGATCAGGGTTAAACTGAAGGCTTTCGATATGTATTTAAGGGATAAGAAAATGACGAGAGTAAGATTAGGGCCAATCAGTGACATTTTTGGGAAGTTGTGTACTTTTCAACAGTATTCAGTCTAGAAAACAGCAATGTTGTCGAGGGGAATACTGAGATACAGGCTACTGGACTAGGTGTGATTGAGGTTCACAAGGAGGAGGTATTAGAAATCCTGCAGAGTGTGAAAGTAGATGTGTCCCCTGGACCGGATGGGATTTATCCTAGGATCCTCTGGGAAGCTATTGGTGTGATTGCCGAGCCTTTGGCATTGATCTTTAAATCGTCATTATCGACAGGAATAGTGCCAGAAGACTGGAGAATAGCAAATGTGGTTCCCATGTTCAAGAATGGGAGTAGAGACAACCCTATTTATTATAGACCAGTGAGCTTCACTTCAGTTGTTGGTAAAGTGTTGGAAAAGGTTATAAGAGATAGGATTTATAATCATCTAGAAAAGAATAATTTGATTAGGGATAGTCAGCATAGTTTTGTGAAGGTTACGTCGTGCCTCAAAAACATTATGGAGTTCTTTGAGAAGGTGACCAAGCAGGTAGATGAGATGATGTTGTGTATATGGATTTCAGCAAGGCGTTCGATAATGTTCCCCACAATAGGCTATTGTAAAAAATCCGGAGGAATGGGATTGTTGGAGATAAAGCAGTTTGCGTCAGTAATTGGCTTGCTGAAAGAAGACACAGGGTGGTGGTTGCTGGGAAATGTTTCTCCTGGAGTCCACTTAACAGTGCTGAACCGCAAGGATCGCTGTTGGGTCCACTGCTGTTCGTTTTATTAACGACGTGGATGAGGGCGGAGAAGAGTGTGTTAGTACTTTTGCAGACGACCCTGAGGTTGGTGGAGTTGTGGATAGTGACGAATGACGTAGAAGGTTGCAGCGAGATATAGATAAGCTATAGAGCTGGGCTGAGAGGTGGCACATGGAATTTAATGCGGACAAGTATGAGGTGATTCACTTTGGTCAGAGTAAGAGGAATGCAAAGTACTAGATTAATGGTAAGATTCCTGGTAGTGTAGAGGAGCAGAAAGATCTCAGTGTCCAGGTACACAGATCCTTGAAAGTTGCCAGCCAGATTGACAGAGTTGTTAACAAGGCATACAGTGTTTTAACTTTTATTAATAGCGGGATCGTGTTCTGGAACCATGAGGTTATGCTACAGCTGTACAAATTCTAATGCGGACACACTTCGAGTATTGTGTACAGTTCTGGTCACTGCATTAGAAGAAGAATATCGAAGCTTTGGAAAGGGTGCAGAGGAGATTTACTCGGATGTTGCCTGGTATGGAGGGAATGTCTTACCAGGAAAGGCTGCGGTACTTGTAATTTTCTCGATAGAGAGAAGAAGGTTGAGATGTGACTTAACAGAGACATAAATTATAATCAGAGGGTTAGACAGGGTGGATAGGGAGAAGTGTCTTCCAACAATGGTGACAACCATCACGAGGAGGCATAATTTTAAATTTAGGGATGATATATAGAGGACAGGTGTCAGAGGTAGTTTATTTACTCAGAGAGTAGTAAGGGTATGGAATGCTTTGCCTGCAGCGGTAGAAGATTCCCTAACTTTAAGTATATTTAAGTCGTCATTGGACAAGCATATGAACGTACATGGAATAATGTAGGTAAGACGATCTTCAGATTGGTACACAGTTCGGCGCAACATCGAGGGCCGAAGGGACGGTACTGTGTTGTAATGTTCAATGTTCTATGTTCTATGCTCTAACCCCCTCAGCTTCTGTTCAAGGGTGCACTTGCGTTCTGTTCACTGTTTCATTGTGCATTATCTGAATGACATTTTTACCAACGCCCATTTTCCCAAACGTGCAATGCGGCCTTCGCAGCTTTATCTTTCTACACGTGCTCCCTCATGGTGGAAGGTAAGGAGTTGCAGGTATTCACCCAATGATATAATCCTGATGTCTTCCAATACCTCTGGGTGTACTCACAACAAGAGTTGCTCACCCATCACTGGGCAGCTAAATTTCAAAGGTTTCATCATTTTCTACAAGTCTCTTGACTGTCTTCCCTCTATGTATCACTGTCATGTCCTTCAGTCCACTCAAGAGCAAACGGAGCTGGTCAATAGTATGCCAACCCAGCCAGCGGACACGACACCCAGATTATGTTTTAAAGTGCTCTCTCAGATATCTGCATTCCCTCGAATTCCAACCTCCAGAGCATGTTCAAATTGAACTGTTTCACGTTTGGTGCCTAAACGTCATCTGCCAAAGCCATAAATTATGAAACCCCGTCGCTACATAAATCGCACAGGGCTATAGGAAAGGAATTACTCACCAAGTGATGAAGAAAAACTGTAATAAATGCTGAAATGAAGGGCAATTAATTGGTATCAACACTACGTCGTTTCGTTTTCATAATAGAAACTTCAAAGCTTTTCCTCTGTGTGAGTTTAAACAAATGTTGATCCCTGTCACATTATGAGATATTGGGATGCTGACAAAGTGTTATATCAAACAAGTGATCAAAGAAGTGGGTTTCAAGTCGTATTTTGTCATACAAAACCAAGCTTATATCACAAAACTGATTTGACAGAATTTGTTCTGCTCGAGGTCATCATCTTTTGTCAGTCTCAAGACGTTAGTGCTTCCTTAACTTAGTGGTTCCAGCCCTGGTTTTGTAAATCAGGAGTTGTAACCTCCATTCTCACGGCAGCCTTGCTGAATTTTCTTTCAACTATTGCAGCCGAAGGTGTGTTCTATATGTTGTGAGGAATTATTTTTGCAGGAACGGCTGGAAGTCATTTTTTTTACGCAGACCAGGCCTCATCTGTTTCAGTTTGGAAGTCCACATCCGTGTTTTTCTTTCGAGGAACATGAGGATGATAAGCTTCTGATGCGAATAATGCCTTCATTTGTCAGAAAGAACAACGTGACTCAGTAGGAGCAGTAAAGTAACGGTGAAACAGTGCAGGACGAAAACGTACAGGGATGCGGCTGTGCGCTTCTGTTCCTTATGTAGAGACAGGAATGTGCTGGAATCCAAATGAAACAGGTTGGAGGCTGGAAGAGCAGAGCTCGCCAGGCTGCCCCAGAGGTGGAGAAATCAACGTTTAGCAGGTACCAAATATTCACCATTGGGGCAGTCTAAGAAGGACAGCCTCCTGCCAGTTTACTTATGTAAACCGAAACGGGTTTTAAAGCTAATAGTGAACAAAGAAGAGGCCAGACTGTTCAATTCCTCATTTTATGCAAGTTGGGCTCTACTAAGTTCTTTGTCGCTCTCAAATGATGTGTCTGTGTAGTTCCTTCTATGGGTCAAAATGAGGTGCAGTTCTCCCCAGGTCATGAACAAATGTGACGGGATCTGAATTCAGTCTCTATCGCTGGTTCATTTGAGATTAAAACTTTGCATGGAAAGTCTCATTGAGATGAACACTTCAGACGTCAGGCTGTGGGCTAGGTAGTGGTAACTGGAAAGGAGAATGGATGGATGTTTGATGGCTGGCACTGACATAATGTATTGTTCTGTGCTGTAAAAGCACGGTGTCACGAACATTCTTTTTTGATAGAAATTTCTCATCGCTGGAAAAGAAATCTATGCTGTTCAGAGAAGACGCAATTGCACATGCCGTCCTTCCTGGTGACTAGTGGTTACGATGCAGCGCTTTCACCGCTGTGGTTTGAGTTTATTTCTTGTTCAGGGAATCAGGATTTATTGTTCCTGCTAAGGGCAACAACAAAAGTAGAGCATCTTTGACAGGAATCACATTACAAACGCGTCCGCATGTGCCTTGCAATATTGTACAGGGCCGTAAGGCGGCTCACTGGTTATCACTGCTGCCTCACAGCGCAAGAGATATGGTCTGCCTACAACTGGGTTGACTGTCAATAAGGTGCTTTCTTCAGTATCAAATGAAGAGAAAAAGGGTAAGGAATTGTTCTTTGAGTGTTAATCCCTGGAGGATTTGTGTGCATTTGTTGAATTGAATAGCCAGTTTCTGAACTGTTGGCATTCTATGTTCTCTTAGTGTGTTTCTTGAGCAAATGTTCAGTCAAGGGAGAAAAGTGAGGTAAAACTGTCACTTCCCTGTCAGGGATTGATCCATTATGCGACAACCAACGGATTCACTTTTGACTGAACTAGCTCCGATTTTCCCTACATTAGTAATGGCAGGATACAGCATTAGAGCGGGTTTTAATGTGTTGTATTTGACACAACATCCTTTCTAAACATGGACTATACTGGGATATAAAGAGATAATAAAAGACATGGATGGCGATGACTGGAATGAAAAGACGTCAGGAAGAATGGACAGCGTTTACTTGGAAACAAAAAAAATGGAAACGAAGCCATTAATGTAGTCAATGGTAATGCCATTTGAAAAGACAAGGCAAGGTTTCAAGGGATGGTGGAAAACACGAATAGATCATGCGTGGTGACACCAGGTAAAACTGAGTTGTGTCCGTTTGGAAGGTTTCCAGGCGATGTCAATTTGGTGAGAGTAAACAGGAGGGAAATTCCTTCTTTCGGATGGATCTATATCAAGACTATAGAACTTCAAAACCAGCGATGAATGATAAAGAGAAGTTTGGAGCACGTTTTCCTTTTCCTTCTCCAGCTATTGAATTCGAAAATGATTACTTTTTCGCTGGGAAAAAAAAAAAATCAGAAGCTGATTCTAAAATATTGGTAAAGACGCCTGCACACACGCAAGGAATGAATTGCACCGCGACAGGGAGTCTGGGCGGCCATGATGGGTACGCGTTCGGTGCATTTGTTGCATCGAATAGCCAGTTTCTGAACTGTGGGCATTCCATGTTCCCTTATTGTGTTGCTTTGGCACATGTTCAGACAGGGGAGAAAAGTGAGTAAAAACAGTCAAGGCCCCATCAGTGATTGATCCATTGTGGAACAACCAACGGATTCACTTTTGACTGAACGAGCTCCCATTTTCCCTGCATTGGTAATGGCAGTATCCAGCATTAGAGCGGGTTTTCATGTGTTGCATTGGACCCAGCATCCTTTCTATACTGGGGTATAAAGAGATAATAAAAGCCATGGATTCCGATGACTGGAATGAAAAGACGTTAGGAAGAATGGGCAGCGTTTACTTGGAAACAAGGAAATGGAAAGGAAGCCAACGATGTAGTGAGGGATAATGCCATTTGAAAAGACAAGACGGGGTTTCATGGGCTGGTGGAAAAGACGATTAGATCATATGGCGTGACACCAGGTAAAACTGATTTGTGTCCATAGAGAAGGTTTCCAGGTGATGTGAATTTGGTAAGAGTAAACAGGAGGGAAATTCCCTCATTCGGATGGATCTACATCTAGAGTTTAGAACTTCAAAACCAGTTGATGAATGATAAAGAGAAGTTTGGAGCACGTTTTCTTTTTTCCCTCTACAGCTATTGAACTCAAAAATTATTACTTTTTCGCAGGAAAAATTATTCAGAAGCTGATTCTAAAATATTTGGAAAGACGCGTGCAGACACACAAGGAGTAAATTTCACCAGGGCAGGGAGTATGGACGGCTAGGATGGGTACGTGTTAGGTGCACACTCTCTAATTGGTTAATGTTAATTGGAAAGAAATCTCATAACACCTGCCAAGGAGCACGACTCAGTACAGAATGTGCTGATTGTGAGGAAAGGTTTAGCAGCTTGTTCCACATGAACTTTTATTGTTGTGGTTCTGTTCGCCGAGCTGGAAGTTTTTGTTGCAAACGTTTCGTCCCCTGACTGGGTGACATCCTCAGTACTTGGGAGCCTCCTGCGAAGCGCTTCTGTGGTGCTTCCTCCGGTATTTATAGTGGCCTGTCACTGCCGCTTCTGGTTGTCAGTTTCAGCTGTCCACTGTAGTGGCCGGTATATTGGGTCCAGGTAGTGGACCTATGATGGTAGTGTTGTCCCAGTGGTACGACACGACCAGCTATCCTTAGTAGCCACACACGCAGACAACAAGCAACAGGAATTCGACTGGGACAACACTACCATCATCGGTCAAGCCAAACAAAGAACAGTCAGGGAATTCCTACAGACATGACATCCATCCACAAACTCCATCAACAAACACATTGACCTGGACCCAATATACCGGCCACGACAGCGGACAGCTGAAACTGACAACCGGAAGCGGCAGGGACAGGCCACTATAAATACCGGAGGAAACACCACAGAAGCGCTTCGCAGGAGGCTCCCAAGCACTGAGGATGTCAACTAGTCAGGGGACGAAACGTTTGCAACAAAAACTTCCAGCTCGGCGAACAGAACCACAACAACATGATTTCTATATTCATTGACCTACGAAGTCGATGCCAATGGCTCATATTGTAATGGGATTCATCAACAAGAGAACTTCAGGATTAACACAGTTCTGTCTTATGTGCAGGGGGTGATTGCACAAGCACAGTATCAAGCTTCCTCGGGGCAAGACCAAAAGATGTTGGAAAGAGTTAACATTTTCGGTCCAGTGACGGTGTCCCCAGCACTGATGGTTTTCAGAAAAAATTTGGTCTATACGCAGAAGATATGTGGGGGTGCAATAATTAGGAGGAAACAAGATGTCGGGATAGAGCCGAAAGAGAGAGACTAACAGTTGGACATAGGAATCGATAATGATTTGTTTGGAGCATTAACAACTGATCACGGAGACTGTTTATGACGAACCATAGGTAGTGCGTATTGGCTGCTATGCTATAACTAGGCCGGGTGGGTGTGGCGGGGGCCAGGACATGGGAGGCTTCAGGCCTCTAAAATGATTGAAAGTAATATGGAGGGTTGCGGGGTCCTCAAACAGAAAATGGTCTGTTGCTTTTTCAGCATGCGCTGAGCTATGGTGGAACACTGCAGTCAGCCTGAGATAGAGACGTTGGTTCGGAAACATAGTTCTGTGCTAAAGGAGCAGTCAGTTTCAGCTGTCTGCTCTAGTGGCCGGTATATTGGGTCCAGGTCGATGTGTTTGTTGATGGAGTTTGTGAGTGAGTGCCATGCCTCTAGGAATTCCCTGGCTGTTCTTTGTTTGTCTTGACCTATGAGGATAGTGTACAAAATCCCATGCAAGGATTGCACAAAACGCTATATAGGACAAACAGGAAGACAGCTAACGATCCGCATACAGGAACATCAACTAGCCACGAAACGACACGACCAGCTATCCTTAGTAGCCACACATGTAAACGACAAGCAACATGAATTCGACTGGGACAACACTACCATTATAGGCCATGCATAGGTTTAATACAGCGTTTTTAATTTAAAATATCTGAATGCTCTCCTTCCAGTGTGACAGTACAGTTGTGTCAGCAAAGGGGATAACTGAGTGATTCACTTTACTTGTTCAGCTAGCGAACATTCCTGTTGTGGTAAGATATAGGGGCAGAATGTAGGAAGAGGGATGGAAAGGTTCTGAAGAAGTTTGACATAGGGACAGAGGAAGTGTTCGTGGTTCTAACCAGTTGAAGTGGGCATATTCCCAATTCAGGACGCACTTGTATCTTATGTTCCTCTCTGTGGCAAGGGAGAAAATTACAGGTGTTCTGAGCAATGTTTAACTTTCCACTTTGGGTTTGTAGTGGACTGGACTAATGCAGTTCCACTTTTCAGCAAGATTGGGAGAGATAAACCAGAGAATCACACAGTAGTGAGTCTCACATCAGTTCCAAGGGAACCTTTTGGAGCAAACCCTGAAGGAGAGAGTTAACTGCCACTTGTCCAGGCAAGGTTTCATCAGGGAGAGTCATCACGGTTTTGTTACAGAATGTCATGCCTAACAGATTGGATTAAATATATTTCATTGGCAAGCGATCAGGATTTTTATAACGAGGACAGTAAAGTTGATGTTGTTTGTGTGGATTTCAACATAGCCTTTAAGACGACACTACACTGGAGACTGGTAAGAGGATAAAAGTGAAAACGGATTTAAGGTCGCCAAGCAACTTGGATCCAAACTTAATTTGGTGGTGGTAGGAGGCACAGGATGGTGATAGAAGGCTGTTTGTGTGACTGGAACTGGTATTCAATGGTGTAACACAAGGATGAATGCTGGGTCCCATGCTGTTTGTGAATGTGTGTCAAGAATATAGAACAAGTTGTGGGAAATGGTAAGCAGAGTTGTCGATGATACGAATATGAGCAAAGTGGTTAATAGTGAGGAAGAAGGTCTTAGGATGGAGGAGCTCAGAGATGGATTTGTCAAATGTCACATTCAGATAGGGGATGTTGAAACTAACCATGAAAATCATGTGGTAATGCACATTGGAAGTAACACATCAACGGATTACTCAATGAATGGCAGGACACGCGGAAACCTGGAAGAACATATAGACTTTGCATGTTGGGCCACATATCTGTGAAGGCAGCAGAACATAGTGAAAATCACAACTTTATCAGTCAAGGCAAAATCTATAAAAGCAGATAAAGTGGTGTCACAAGTAGACAAGATGGTGAAGAACGTACTTGGCACACCTTTTGTCATTAGTCAGAAAGTCGATTATCCAAGTTGGAATATCATGTTGTGGCGATATAGAACATTGGTGAGATCACATTTGGAATACTGATTGCAATTATGGTCAACTTCCACAGGAAGGATTTTGTGAAAATTGAAACTGTCCACGAACGATTTACAAGGATGTTACGGGGACCTGAGGGCTTGGGTAAAGCGTGGAGATGGGGTAGGCAGGGCCTTTTTCGCAGGAATGTTCCAGGTAGCGCGTAACGTTCTCACCATTTATAAAATGCTGAGGGCGATGGATAAGCAACTGGCCTAAATCGTATGCGTAGAATGATGAAGTTCAAAACTAGAGGGCACAGGTTTAAGGTGACAGGCACTGGGACACACTAAATAAGGTATAGAGAGTGAGAGAATGATGGTTGATTTCCAACAGTCATTGCTTCAGCTCAGTTTTCGGTTTTAAAAACAAACTTTTTTTTTGTGAAAGTATTTTGGTGGTTAAGTCGTGAATGGAACGTTAGGGGTACTAAAATTGAATGATGTACCGATGAATAAGTGAGTGGGTACAGTATTGTCCAATGCACTATGAAATGGAGAATGTCATATGTATAAGGATCTTTTAAATTAAAGATCTTTTAAATTAATTTAAATGTTGCAGGACTCTGAAATACACACCAAACTGGCTGTGCTGGGATATGAGTCACATTGACTTTTCTGCAGGAGCATCAACTAATTCGGAAAGCAAAATGATATTTTTCATCTGTTCAGCAGTGGCGAAGCCAATATATATTCCTCCATTCCTATAAGCACTTGACGAGTTGAGTGTGCATTGCCTGATCGAAACATTCCAGTTCATGAAACTCTTTTTTCTTTTGAGAAACAGAATGTAGCAGTTATTAAACTGCAGCTTTCTCTTTTCCTGTACCAATTTTAATATTCAAACATTCAGTTGAAGTGACAGACTACTGAATTCTAAAACAATTATTAATTTTCGCTGAGATATTCAGCCTCGGTAGTTTTTTTCTTTAGTAATCTGAATGACCTGATATTTATGGGGAAAAGAATGTTGGATTTGTTTTGCATGCGACAGAAGAATCAACTGAGTGGTGACAGGTGTATCTTCATTTTCCTATGCAGTTGAGCTGAGGTAGTGTCGAGTTAAAAGTGTGGATCAGGAAAAGTACACCTGGTAAGGTAGCATCCATGGAGTAGGAAAGTCGATGTTTCGACCATAATGTTTTCGTCAGCATAATTGGAAACATTGACACTCCGGGTCCTCAGATGTTGCCGCACCACTGTGCTTTCTAGCGCCATCCTTCCTGACTCTAATTTCTCGCATTTGGAATCCTCGCCTTCTCCTCAGTTGGGGTAGTGTTAAGTACAATTCCTGAGATGTAACAACATGTTCGTAATGATAATTTGGAAATTCAGTTGGAAGCTCATCATTGATGCAATTCATTCTCCCCCTCCCATTCTGCCAAGCACATGCAGGTCCTGCGCCTCCTTCATTAACATTCCCTAAACACCTGACGCCTGAAAGAAGAAGGCCTCATCGCCCTCTTGGGCCCTTGATGCCACATGGGATCACCAGTTTCCTCATTCGTCCTTCCCTTACGCTATTCTAGTTTCATGATTCTAACTCAGCATTGCCCTCATGACCTGCACATCACCTTTCCAGCCTACCCGCTCCACCTCTTGTCAGAACTCCACCTTTACCTTCTCATCGCATTCTAAGCTATCATGCCCCCAAACCCCCAAGCGGCCCATTTATCTCTCAGTCCCCACGGCCACAAAACCTCATTCCTGATGAAGGGTTTATGCCCGAATCATCAGTTGTCCCGCTCCTCGCATACTGCCTGACCTACTGTGTTTTCTCTCACCACAGTGTCGACTCTGAGTTCTAGCATCTGCAGTTCTCACTTTCTCCACGGGGCAGTATTGTGTAAAAGTCACATGATTGGAAAAGTGCAGTTTCTGTGGCTTTCTAAGTTGTTAATATCATTTGCTCAATCGGCTCTAGCTGGAGTATTGTGTGTCTTTCTGCAATTATCATTATAGCAGGGATGTGATAGCATTGGAAACGGTGCAAAACAGATTTACCCGGATATAGTCTGTTCGAAGAGTTCCACTTATGAAGATAGTTTGGACGGACTGGGCTGTCACAAAGATGTTCTCTTTGAAAAAAAAAACGGAGCTGTACTTTTTCTCAAGGATAATGTGTCTTGATATCTTTTTTTTTATCAAAGGCGTTGTAAAACATTTCAGGCTCCGAATCGGATGAAGTGTTACAGAGATGAAAGTGTTCGCTGTGAGGCTTTTCGTTTCTCCCTCAACAGCTGAGGCTGAAGGCCAAGGATGTTATGTTTTTAAAATGAACTGTATAATGGTAAAAGAGTGGTCATTCTGGAAAGCTGAATTCCGGTTTTTAGATCCTGCAGCAGTGGCGCACGAACTAATAACCTCTCTCCTTCTGCAATTCTAAAATTTACCTGTAAGCTGCTGTTTCATTTTTACTGTGTTTAAGGTGCTTGGTTTTTTTTAGGATTGTTGTATATTTTCAGAACAGCATAAGTAAGTCTCCTTTGGACAGACTGAGTTCTGTGGGTATTCTATAGTCTGGATTTTGTTTTTCAATCCGTCATTTTGTGAATAATGTTTGTAACTAGCTTCCTCAGGTAATTTTCACCATAAACTTAAAGAAAAAAGTATAATGTTACGATCGGGGTTGTCTGCTTAATAAAGTTTTGAATGTTTTAGCCTCGTCCATAACAAATCGGGAGGTAGTTGGTGGATTAAAATAACAACTGATTGGTGCTTGTGTCTTCATTACGGGTGTTGATTTGGATTGGAGTAGACAATGCCGAGGAAAGCAATATCTCATTTAGGTACAACGAGTTGTCTGGCTATGGCAGATGCAAAGTTGGTAGTTTTACAAAAAATAATTCAGGCCTGGCTTCTGGAATTAGCAGACATGCTGAGATTGTATTTGCCTCTTTCTGTGAGGGAAGGAGAGATCATTCTCGCAATAGCTCAGCATTTAACTAAGCTGCAAAATCCATGAGTATCTTTAGAGATGGTTAAAATTTATTTGAAAATGAAGCAGCTTGAGTTAGACGCAAGAGATAAGGAAAGGACACCAGGTTTAAAGCAGTATGAGATATACGATTCTCAGCTTCAAGAATACAATTTGTGCTTGCAAGTGATATAGCTCAATCACTGGTAAGCGTGCTGCCTACTCCAGTTGAAAAGCCAGTCAAGATGCAGGCAAGAGTCGCAATGCAGGATGTTTATCAAAGGAATTTTCTTTGTGTCTTAATGCGATCACAGAGTCACAAGCTGAAGCAGGAGAAATCAAAACGCACGGATAAGGAAGCTGAAATATGATTACAAAATATTTTTTTATCAGATAAGTGGGACACAGCAGGGGACAAGCGTTAAAATGCAAGCATATTCAGTTCTGCTGTGCTACTGATTTACAGCAGAAAGAAGAAAAAATAAAGCAGTTGGATCAGAAGAAATGCACTTGGAAGGAGAGTGAATGCATCCTCGTGTGATATTGCTTAGCAAATGATATGTTAAGGAGGAATTGGAGAGGAACACATATTCAAGCAAGTGAGAAATGGGCAGAACTTTTTTACAGTAGGGTAAAAAAACGTCGTGCTGCGAGTTCCGCATGTGCCACAAATTGGAGGTTACTTCGGCATGAGGAAAACGGAGGCTAAAGTGCAAAGACATTTTTACCGGCCTGGATTGCAGGGAATGCATTTGAATTTTGCCAGACGCATCATACTTTGCAACTAAGAGGAAAACCATGGAAAATAATAAAGACTGCACGATTAATACATATCCCAGCGTTCGAGGAATCTTTCGTAAGTGTCTTCATTCATTGTGTAGGTTCCCTACATCCAATAAAAGATGGGAATAAGCATTAATTAACAGAAATTGATGTATTGACGAGATTTCCAAATGTTGTTCAATCGTGCAATATGACAGCTAAAAGGATTGTGGTAGAATTACGATTTTTTTAAAATCTAGATTAAGACTACCATCAGAGATACAATTAGCTCAATGGCCAAACTTCATATCCAAACTTTTCAAGGAGTATATAGATAGTTTGAAAATAAAACGATTCAAATCTACTGTGTCCCATCCAGAATCACACGGTGCACTGGAAAGGTGACGTCAATTATTAAAGACTATGTTGAGGTTTTATGGTTCGGAATAGCCAGATTATTTCCATAAGGGAGTTGCGTCAGTGCTGTTTGCGATCTGAGATGTACCAAAAGAATCCACCAAACTAAGTCCATCTGAAACCAATTTTGGGCATAAAGTAAGAGGACCATTAAAATTTATGAAGGAAAATTAATAAGTCAGATTACAGAGACCACACATTTGGACGATGTGTCAAATTTTAGAGTTGGACTAAATAATGTTGGGGAGTTGTAGAGACAGTATTTAAAAGTATCGCAGCAAATGGTGATGCAGGAAGTGCATGAGAAATAAAAAAAATCACAATTTTGCCACTGGGAATAATGTATTTATTTGAATTACATTAATCGGTGAAACTTTAAAGTAAGGTTTAGAAGACCTGATCAAATTGAGAGGAAATTGAGTGAGGTTAGCTACTTGATAGCGACTCCAGGCATGAAAGAATCTCACAGAATGTCCGATGGGAATATGTTCTAACGGTATTTTGGGAGAGAACGAACGCAAGTGGAGAATGTGTTATTGGCTACGAAACACTGGGAAGAACTAATGTCAGGGAATTCTGCATTGGACGTTCCTGAAATAAAATTGGATAATCCAAAAGTTGTCCAATATTGGTAAAGTTATTCAGTTATCTTCCAGAAGAAAATCGAAAAAGTTATTACTCTTGCATGGAGAGATCTGCTGAAATAAACTGGGAGTTAATAATCGAATTGTAGATGATGTAAATATCGGAGAGTTGTTCTAACTTTGTAACATCATTGCAGGCATAACCCTCTAAAATTTTACAAATTCATAAGGAGATATCACGTATGCTCCAACTGGCATAACGGAAGTGAGTTTCAATTAATGGAGTTCACCAATCACCATGGCGCCAAAGCCAGATATGTCCCAACAGTTATGTGTGGACGGTCACAAAATCAATATTGTTAGAAAGACTGACGCAAATACATATGGACAGTTGAAGGACTGCGTGGAAAAGATTGGAAGAGTAACTTATATTTCTAAGCTGGACTTCCTCAAATGGCAGTGAACCTTGTCAGAAAGGTCAAAGGCAATTTTATAACGCCAACTGGCCTGCAGACATTTAAAGTAATGCCGTTTGTACGGAAAACACTTCAGCCACATTTCAGAGGTTAACTGACAAGGTAATTGCCAGATACGCAACTGTGTGGTGTATATTGTGCCTGGTGACTGTCACTCTCTTATGGATTGAATATTTACAGCATTTATCGGGCTTGTTTGATCGAGTTCGGATGTCAAACTGGTTTGTAAACCTAACTAAAACTAAATCTGCCAAAGCCAACGTCACCTTCCTGGGATATGTCGTTGAACGCGGACAAATAGCCCCACGAAATCGAAATCGAAAGTTACAGGGGACATTTACACATTGTTGACGAAAGGAGCAGTATGACCGTTCCCCGGATTGAGTGGCTTTTACTGAACGTTTGTGCTGAATGTTATCAGTGGGACTGCTCCAGTCACCGAATTGTTAAAAACAGGCAAGAAATTTCAGTGAACACAAGACTTTCAAAATGTATTTGACAGCCTAAATACATTGTTACCTATTGCCAAAGTATCATCCACAACTAATCACAAGAAAGCTTTCAAGGTGCCCATCGATGCAAGTGATGTGCCTGTCTCTCTTCTTCTGCCCCTCTAATTTCGACCTGTCAACTTGTTTCATCTTTACTCTGTGTTTACGGGGTATAATTATCAGGAATGTTGCGTACCTTTGGAAAAGCATAATTAAGTTTATTTTGGATAGCTGAGTTCTGTGGATATTCTATGTTCCATTCACTGTGTTTCATCCCTTAATATTGTGAATAATTTTCTCTCTGTTTTAAAAACTGGAAGTCAAACTAACTAAAATATTCCGAGTAAATTTTACTATATATTCACCAAAACAAATAACGACGTTACGCTCTGCATTGCCAGCATAAGAATGTTTTGAGTGGTGTGGCCGAGGCAAAACGAGTTTGTTTTTTCTCAGAGCAAGTTAATTGTGCGGAAACACATTTTTTCTTAGATTAGATTACATTCAAGTGTGGAAACAGGCCCTTTGGCCCAACAAGTCCACACCGACCCGCCAAAGCGCAACCCACCCATACCCCGACATTTACCCCTTACCTTACGCTACAGGCAATTTAGCTTGGCCAATTCACCTGACCTGCACATCTTTGGACTGTGGGAGGAAACCGGAGCACCCGAAGGAAACCCACGCAGACACGGGGAGAATGTGCAAACTCCACACAGTCAGTCGCCTGAGGCGGGAATTGAACCCGGATCTCAGGCATTGTGCCACCGTGCCACCCACTTGACATGTACGAAATAATGAGGAGCATGGAATTAAAGATTGAAGGTAATATTTGCTCTTGATCGATCACCAGGGTTTGTAGATTTCAGATAAGATGCAGAAAGCTTTGAATAGACTTGTAGGAAAACTTTATCAGTCAGCGAGTGGTAGAGTCTGGAACTCACGCTCTATAAAGATCAGTTGGACAGTAAACCCTTCACTCTTCTCTGATTCCACTGACCAAAGAGTTTCGAAAAATGCTCAAAGCCGAGCATTACCGTGAGCAACAGTTATTCGATCAGTGGCTTTATGAAATGGAAAGATGCTCATGAGTATCGTGTGCGATTATTTGGCTTCCCTCCTGTGATGACGCTGGAACATTGACTTTCATATTCTCGGGTACATTTAATGAAGGCATTCTCTTACCTGCAGATTAGGAACTCCAACCGTATTTCGACTTCAGAAAAATCAGTTTTTATGCGTATTAGAAGTCTGCGCTGTCACCAGGCCAGGTAGGATTCGAACCTATAATCTCCTGATCCGTAGTCAGGCGCGTTATCCATTACGCCACTGGCCTGATGCGGAGCCTAAAGAGCCATGATGTTAACACGGACATCGTTAATAGCAGTCATGTTCACCAATTGAACAAGCGATAAAGATAATTACCGTCACTGCTTCAGTGCAATCTTCATCACCTTTCAAAGCAGCGAATTTTCAAAAAGAAAACACATATGTCCTCATGAAGCTTCCATTCACACTCTGACTGGTCAGTCATTCAATGTTATCACTGCTGATCTGATGAATTTCGTATCCACTTCTTCAGCATAACTGACGTGAACGTGAGCCTAATCACCACATCGGATATACCAGTTAATTTTCTGAGGTCTCGATTACAGTAACGACCTTTGCGATCATTTGAAGTTTTGTAGATATCTCGCAAATGTAATATCCGACAACCTCAGTGTTGCAATCACTACAGTGTCTCGGGGCACAGAAGTGAAAGATTCAACCGAATCTGAGTTCCCACATCTCAGTCACTGTTTCACAAGTATTCCTTTGTGCGAGTGGTTTTGTTCCTGGCATAATCTCTGCCATGATCCTTATTGCTTTTTGCATCGTGATTTTCCATGTGGCACCAGTATCATGAAATGGTTCTTCCTTGGCATTGTAAACACAGCAAGTTCTGCTCGAATCACTGTCACAGCAATCGGCATTTTTCCCGTTTTACTCCATGTAATATGTGCTTAGCAAACGCTGGGAAAATCAATCTATTTTTTACATAAAAATACTCTTCGTGGTGATCAGTTTCCTTCTTCAAACACCCGCTGTCTCACATCTTTGCGTTTCACATATCATAACCACCCTTTATCGGAGTAACCTCTCCCTCCCACAAGAACTAACTTGCCTAAACGTCCACCCTCCCATTTCACTGAGGTACTGCGCAATATAATACTCACATTTGCACTGTTCATTCTGTACTGCTGCAGTCACTGTTTTGGGTGAAAGTGCTCAATCCCATGGTCTACATCTTCAAGCAATTCAATCCATTTAGATGCACCTGTTCTGTAATTAATCCTCGTGGAGCAGCTTTTACTGACACGGACAAGAGATTACTGGAGCATCGGGCTCAGGATAAGTGCACAGCGCAGGATTGAGCAAAAGATGTTTTATTGGAAACGACAGGTTTCTGTGGCTTTCTCCAGTCGTTTATTTCATTTGTTCATTCGGTTCCCCCGAAATATTGCGTGCAGTTGCTTGCAGTTTATGCCCGGATCAATAGGGGCATAAAGTGAAGTTAAGAGCTGGAAAGGGTTGGGGAGATATGCAGTTAGGTCTAACATATGAGGAACGGCTGAGGATACTGGGATTGTTTTCGTTGGAGTTTAGAAGATTAAGGGGAGACTTAATAGAGACGTACAAAATAATACATGGCTTGGAAAAGGTGGATGCTAGGAAATTGTTTCAGTTAAACGAGGAGACTAGGACCCGTGGACACAGCCTTAGAATTAGAGGGGGTCATTTCAGAACAGAAATGCGGAGACATTTCTTCAGCCAGAGAGTGGTGGGCCTGTGGAATTCATTGCCACGGAGTGCAGTGGAAGCCGGGAGGCTAAATGTCTTCAAGGCCGAGATTGATAGATTCTTGTTGTCGCGAGGAATTATGGGCTACGGGGAGAACGCTGGTAAGTGGAGCTGAAATGCGCATCAGCCATGATTGAATGGCGGAGTGGACTCGATGGGCCGAATGGCCTTACTTCCACTCCTATGTCTTATGGTCTTATGGTCAGTTCTGCATCTCACATTACAGTAGTCATGTGATCGCACTGGAAACCGTGCAGAAATTGACCAAGTTGAAACGTTTAGGTTATGAAAACAGATTGTTTTGACTGGGGTTGTTTTCTTAAGGCAGAGGAAACTGTGACGATACTTGTTTCATATGCACTAAGTAATGAGCGACATGGACAATGCAAGCTAAAAGAAACGTTTCCTCTTGACCGATCAATAGGGGCATAAACTGAAGTTCAGAGGTGGAAAGGGTTGGGGAGATATGCAGAAAAATCTCATTAGCAAGTATATGGTTGAATCTGGATTCACTCTATGAAGAGGTGCACAGAGGCGAACCCACATCACCTTCAGAAATACACGGATCTGAACTTGAGTTGTGTTTGCAAACTAGGGTAAGTGATGAAAATGAATAAAGATAGTTAAGCGATTGCATCTAACGAAACCATGTACAACGACCTTGAGGGCTGTCATTCTACATATACGTGGTATTCGTGTAGCTGTCCGTGGTGGCGAGCAGTTCCATTTTTTTTTTTGCATCCTTCGCTGTGACCCGGCTTTGATTCTCAGTCCGGGAGTTGGGGTTTGTTTCGATTCTGACAACAACATCAGCAAAAGCAGACCACCTGCAAGTGTAGTGTTCTTAGTACCTCGGATCAATTAATGACATCGAGAAATGAGAGACGACATCCCAGTCTCTTAAAGAAGGGGGACGGTGCCTCGGCAGTCTCTGCTCATTCAAACAGTTCACTCTCCATTCTCCTCTGATTCTGATTCCTAACGATTTTCCCAAAATTGTCAAAGCTGAGACTTGGCTCTGTGTCTTGTTTCCTTCCCAATCACAGGTGCCACAGTGAACCTCGGAAGGTTGACAGGTGTAAAGGGCAGCGTGAGTGACGAATTCAGCTTCCCCTCCCAGTGATGACTCTGGGATATTGACTCTGACGTTAGCAGGGACATTTAATGAAAGGGCCCTTGACCCTGCAGTTCAAGGTGCAAAACTCAATTGGGCTTCAGAACAGTCAGTTATTAGTGCAATAAAGTCAGCGCTGCCCGCAAGCCAGGTTGGAATCGAAACTCCACTCAGCAGATCTGTAGTTCTGCACGTTATCCATTGTGCCACTAGCCCGATGTATGTGTTACATTGTGCGGTAAGTTAGCTTGTATGTGAATTTGAAGCCTGCCAGTCTTGCTCTTGAACCAAGTCGAAATCTTAACTACAATTTTTGGACCGTAACCAAGCGTATTATCCACTGTGACACTGCGCTTGCGCGTGCTTGAGGTTGGTATTCTCCAGAGTTGTGATCTAAACACGACATGACCAATCGTACTCATGTTCACAAGTTGAATAACCAGGAAAGATAACCACTGTTACTGCTTCATTCCAATCATCCACTCATTGCGCAGTGGGAGGTTTTGCAACGAAAAGACATTCAGCCTCATGAAACTTCCATTCACTTTGTGTCTACTCAGCCATTCAATGGGATCTCCGCTCATCTGATGAATTTCAAATTCACTTCACTGATTTTGCTCCATCACTTTTGATAAACTAATGCCTAATCACAACATCGCATTCAAGCTAATTTTCGAAGTTTGAAAGTACTTTAACGACCTGTGCGAGTTTACAAGAAATTCGATAAAATGAAATGAACAAAAAAAACCATTCCAGCCAGAGCAGAGTTAGCCATATGAGAAAGGTTAGAGAGCGAAAACATTACCTCCGTTTCTCTCTGTGCAGATGTCAATAGAAGCTGCTCCAGGTAAAGTTGGAACTACCGGCTTGATGTCCCAGTGCTCCCAGCTTCGTGTCAATGGAGGCTGCTGCAGTTCACGTTGGAGCTCCCAGGCTGATGCGACGTATAACACGTCAATAGAATCTGCTCCACGCGATGTTGGAACTCCCGGTCCCCGGCATTTCAATTCACTCTATACTTTCAACGAAATACTTCACACTCACTGATTTCATTACTGAACCCATATCTGCTGACTCATCCCCATCCCCATTTCCAGTTTGATCTTCGCTGTTGCACCATACAGTTTTTCGTATTCCAGGCTTGAAACCTCGCACTATATGATATTCCACAGCAGTGGACATTTGCTTGCATGACGCAATTGGTAAAGAAACCGAAGGAAAACTACATTTCTTTTGCAGAAATACGTTCCAGCAATTCCCTGCACTATTCCCTGACGCTTTCATTTTCTGGAGAACTATATCAATCTTCGCCTTCAATAAACTAAGTGATGAAATATCCATCGGCTCTGGAGATACTAAAGTTAACCATTCAGCCCACCATGATTTTGCATGTCTTAGTCACTGTTTGTCAAGTATTACTACTGTTCATGTAGTCCTGTTCCTAACATATCCTCTGCCACTATCTTTGCTGCTTTTTGCATCATGCTATTCCATGTGGTGCCGGTATTGTGCAATGTTAGCACTTGGCGTAGTGGCAGCAGAATGATCATCTCCAATTTGACTTCCAGTATTGTCACTTGTTACCGTTTTATGCGGAGTAAGACATGCTTAACAAAAGCAGGAGCGAATCAATCTTTTTTGACATGAAAATATTCGTCGAGGTGATGATTTTGCTCCTTCAAACCCTCGCCCTTTCACATCTCTGCTGTCTATGTCTCAGGATTCATACCCAACAATTCTGGGAGATTTCTCCCCATCCCACGATCAGTAACCCTGCTTTAGGTCGTTCCTCCAATTTCCCTGAGGCATTTGGCAATCAAACACTCACATTGACATTGTTCAGGCTGTGCAGCTGCAGTCAATGTTGTTGGGCGAACGTGACCCAATCCCACAATTAGGACCTTAAAACCAATCGATCCATTTACATACTGCTGTTGTGAGATCAGTGCTCATGTAGCAATTTTTACTGACATGTACCGGAGATCACTAGAACATCATGCTCAGAAAAAAGGACACAATGCAGTATTCAGCAAAGGGTGCTTTTTTTTTGGAAACGATCAGTTTCTCTGATCTAATTTCAATGGAGAAGAGGAGATTGTGAGGAAACATGATTGAAATGTGCGAAACAATGAGAGATGAAGGCATATTAGCCTGAACGAAATGGTATCTCTCGGTCAAGCGCCATGTGGCGCAGACTAAATGTAAGATACAGAAAGTTTTCAGTATATAAGCAGTAAAAACTTTATCCACCAGTGGTGGTGGATAAATCTGCAACTCATTATGATGAAATCCACACAACCTTCTGAGGTATTCAGTCTGTATTTATCATGCTAAGTCTTACAAGGCAAAGAGATGGAAAATGGAATGAGAATAGTGAAGCGGTTGTTTCTGCAAAGAACGCGTCCAACACATTTGAGAGCTGTCACTCTACGTGCGTCTGACCGCTGTACTCGTCCCTGGTCGTGTCGTGGTTCTGAATTGGCACTTTTACCACTGCGGCCCGGGTTCAATTCCCCGTAAGGGCTGTTTTGCTCAGCATCAACAGCTGGGCATCTGTGATAGGATTCCTTTCAATGCTTCGAATCAATCAATGTCTCCACGAACATCAGAGTCAATGTTCCAGCCTCTTAAAGAAGGAGAAGGTGCTTCGGCACTCCATGAACCAACATGAGACTGAGATATTTATTTTGTTTCCTTGCCATTTCGAGGAGCCGCAGCGATTGGGTCGATGGCTCTGTGAAATTGAAAAGTGCCGATTCGCAGTGTGTGGGACTATTTGGTGTTCCTCACTTGTGATGACGCGGCGACATTGACTGTGATGTTCTCCGGGACGTGTACTGAAAGAGATTCTCGTGTCTGCATATCAGGAGCTCAAACTTCATCTCGGCTTCATAACAATGAGGAACATTAGGTTGTAAGTGTAATAAATACCTGCATTAACCTCGAGCTCGAGTGGAGTGAAACTTACAATGTTCAGATCTGGAGTCAGGCAAGTTAGACTTTGCACCACTTGTCCCACGTGTTCTTCACGCTTTCATGCTTCAGAGTTGTGATGTTAACGTGGACAGGAGAAATAGCTGTCATATTCAAAAATTTAACCAGGCAAGAAAATCAACACCTCTGCTTCAGTCCAATCCTCCCCACTTCGTGTTTCAGCGCGATTCATAATGAAAAAATATCTGTCATGATGAAGTTTCCATTCAGCCTCTTGTCTGTTCAGCCATTGAATGGGATCATCGGTGATTCTGTAAATTTAAACATTAGTTCCCTGCTTTTCCTCCATAAATCAAGATAAACTCGAGCATAATGGCAACATCAAATAGAGTCATAGAGTCAGAGAGATGTACAGCATGGAAACAGACCCTTTGGTCCTACTCGTCCATTTTGACCAGATATCCCAACCCAATCTAGTCCCATCTGCCATCACCCCGTCCATATCCCTCCAAACCCTTTCTATTCGTATATCCATCCAAATGCCTCTTAAATATTGCAATTGTACCAGCCTCCACCACTTCCTTTGGCAGCACATTCCATACACTTATCACTCTCTGTGTGATAAAGTTGCCCCGTCGGTCTCATATATATCTTTCCACTTTCACCCTAAAACTATGCACTCTAATTTTGGACTCACAGACCCCAGGGAAAAGCTTTTTTTCTATTTATCCTATCTTTGACCCACATAATTTTGAAAACCTCTAATAAGTCACCCCTCAGCCTCCGACGCTCCAGGGAAAACAGCCCCAGCCTGTTAAGCCTCTCCCTATATTGCAAATCCTCCAACCCAGGCAAAATCCTATTTGTTTTCTGAACCCTTTCAAATTTCGTAACTTCTTTCCGATGGGAAGGAGACCAGATAAGCACGCAATATTCCAACAGTGGCCTAACCAATGTCTTGTACTGCCGCAACATTACCACCCAACTCATGTATTCAATACTCTGACCAATAAAGGAAAGCGTGCTAAAAGCCTTCTTCACTATCCTATCTACCTGCGACTCCACTTTCAAGTTAAATTTCAAATATCAGAATCCTATGAACCTGCACTCCAAGGGCTCTTTGTTCAGTAACACTCCCTCGGACATTACCATTAAGTGTTGAAGTCCCGTTATGATTTGCTTTCCCAAAATGCAGCACCTCACATTTATCTGATTTAAACTCCATCTGCCACTTCTCAGCCGATTGGCCGAACTGTTCAAGATCCTGTTCTAATCTGTGGTAACTCACTTTGCTGTCCACTACACCTCTAAATAAATGACAAAAAGTAGAGGACCCAGCACCGATCCTTGTAGCACTCCACTGGTCACGGGACTCCAGTCTGAAAAACAACCCTCCAGCACCAAACTCGGTCCTCCCCCTTTGAGCTAATTATATACCGTTAATTATTTGAAGTTTAGTTTGCTGGAATGACGTGCGTGCGTTTTCAGGAAATGTAATATCATGACACGAGCTGAAAATCGCTTGCTGCAATTTAAACAAATACGCAGTCAGTCTTATGACAAAAGTCAGAAAAAGAAAATATTGCCTGCATTTCTTTCTGCACAGATTCTCCTCCACGAGCTGTATCTTTCCCACATTTTCCCTTATTTTTGGGAGATTTCCTTGGGACAGGTATTGACTGAATTTACAAACATGGTTCCTGCTAAATACTAATTCAATTCAGATTAAAATAACTGAGTACACTTTCTCCCAACTTGATGTCTCATTGCTCCGTGCTACTTATCAATACAATCTGCTCCAGGGGAGGTTGGAACTTCCAGCCTGCTGCCACAATGCCCCCTGGTTTATGCCAACAGAAGCTGCTCCATATAAGTTGGAGGTCCCAATCTGATATCACAATGCTCCTTGCTCCATGTCAACAGAAGTTCCTACAGGTGATTGTGGAGTCCCAGCCCCGGCATTTTTTGCACCTTTACACCGTCACAGCGGGCTCATCCTCATGCCCATTTCCAGTTTGATCTTCGCTGCTGCGCCACTCAGTCTCTCTTAGTTTAGCTCTGGGAACACGAGATTATATGATATTCCACAACATTGGTTACTTCTGTGGAATATCACAATTCTCCATTTCATAAATCAGAATTCACGCCCACGCATTTTCAGAGATTTGCCTCACTTCCATGGTCACTAACCCTCCTTTACATCGCTCTTTCCATTTCACAGAGCCATTCCATAATCTAACGCGCACACTGACACCATTCTATCTGTGCTGCTGCTGTCACTCTTGATGGGTAAACGTGTCCAATCCCATCATCGGGAACATGAAACCACTCGATCCATTTCAATCCCGGTGGTTGTGAAATCAATCATCATGTTGGAGTCTTTACTGTCATGGACCAGAGATGACCTGCTACCAATTTGTCTTGACTTCCAGTATGGCACCTCACTGTCTACGTTTCCATTAATGCCACTGACGTTGATCTTTTAAACCCTTTTCGAGGAGAAAGTGAGGACTGCAGATGCTGGAGATCAGGCAGCATCCAAGAAACGTCGATTCCCCTGCTCCTTGAATTCTGCCTGACCTGCTGCCCTTTACCAGCAACACATTTTCAGCTTTTAACCAGCCATGGTAAAATAAATACACACCAGGTCAACCATACTAGTCTAATTCTTGTGCTCGGTGGCTTTCAGTCTGATGTTAAGCTGACTGGTTTGTGATCTCTACTACCATGATGCTCTCCCGACGCCATTCCTTCTATTGTGCTCCTCTTGTTGGTCTTGCCATGACTGATCAAAACAGTGCTCTTGAAATCACTTCAAAAATCATTTCGCATTACAATGACACACTACATTGGAGTTGTGAAAATCCACTGTTATTTCTACCCTTTTATTTGATCATTATTGAGAAATTAACTGTCATTAGCTCCACTATACTGCTAAGTTGTTCTGGTCTCTGTGGAATTCTTCCAGCACTGTCACTGCATTTTTTGTTCCTTCGCTGAATTTTTACAGTCGCGTTTAATATTCATTTAAAACATCGTTCCTCAGAACTGCAATTTTTCAATGGAGCAAAATCGCCAGCCTTTTCATTTAAAGACCCCTCTAATGATATCAAAGGGGGAAAAATGAGAGTTTCAGCAGCAGACGAAACGAGATTCGGACGAGTTATCAATGTCAGCGTGTGGGGCACATGTGATCATGGTGATGATGAGATCCAATAGCGCAACCCAGCAACTTTCATGCCAACATTTGTTTTGTGTTAGCTGCACAAATTGCCAGAGTCATTTCCCTTAATTTCCCAATCTGTCTTTTTGTTTTTGGCTTTTCTTTTCCTCCTGTAGTTCTCCCTTGATGGCAGTAACTCTGTCTGACGATCAAAATGCCTACCATTCTTATACCCCAAAATCAGATTATCTCATTGGTTCGATGTTGGCAGAATAATAAATTCAAAATCGATTTGCTTTTAGTTTACAGAGACGTAATTGAATCTCGATGGTTAAAGTTGAATTGTCGTCAAAATGGCAACCAACTCAGGGACCTATTTCACAGCCAAATGTTATATATTTTCAATTTTCCAGTAAACTCTGACACTGCCCTCGTAAGCTGTCAGTGTAGAACAACATTCTACCTCTCTTCAAGGTACACCACACACTTTCAACTTCATAACCCTCTGCAATTCCACATCAGGCTGTCACTTCCCCACCACACACAAAACCAGAAATACAGACCTCAAACAAACGACAGTTATAAGTGAATAAATGAGCAGTAAAATGTGCCATGTCACAATCAAAGTGAAACAGGGGACAGAGAAAGATACTGGGCTTGCCAGCACACAGAAAATAGTCAAGTATTTTGCAGGAATCTACATCATAGTCATGAGAATGAATTGATATAATTTTTTTTAGATAACATGGTGATGGAGTAGAGCTCCATATTAACGCCAAGAAAAGTAGCCTGTAGTGTTTAGTGAAATGCAACACTGCTTCAGACTCTCTCATTCAGTGTAAAATCCATATTTGGCAGTGGGGGGGGGGGGGTAAGGAGCGTTCGAATACAGAGAGCAGAAGTAGAGGAGTGGGAAGAGCACAGAGGAATGTGCTGGAAGCAGTGGTGTATTAATGGGGTGTAAGACCATGGATGGATTTGAAAACAAATCTGAGAATTATAAAATCAGTGGAGAGTCATCCTGGGAACCAATGCAGATCAGTGAGTTTTATTTAGTCAGAACAGAAGGGAAGTCAAGGAGGAAATGACAAGCAGTTAGCTTAACATCTGTCACATGAAAGCTTCTCTTTTTTTTTAATAAAGCTGTTGAGCAAGGCACTTGGACAAAGAAAATCAAGGGTATGACGAAAATTCAAGATACTTTGCGAAAGTGTAGTCAGATTTTACCAGATTATTGAAGTTCTTTGTGGAGCTATCGTGTGCTATGGATAAACTGCCATTTACTGACCCATTCGTGAGGCTGTCAAACTTCACTTGACGGCTCCCACCATCCTCCTCACAATATACATTCCGATCCAGTTGGTGTCATCAACAAGTTTGGAAAAATTACAAGAGGTCCAAATGTGCAAATCATGTATAATCGTTGGGAACAATTTGGTTCAAGCATTGAATCATAGAATCCCTGCAAAGCAGTCACGGCAATGAGGGCCTACTCTCTCCCTATAATGCTGCATTTAGCATGCCCAATCCACTTAGCCTGTACATTCCTGGATATGATGGGCAATTCATCTGAACCGTGAATGTTTGTACTGTGTGCAGAAATAGCAGCATCCGCAGGAATCCCACGCAGACACTGAGAATGTGTACACTTCATGTTGTCAATCGCGTGACGGTGGAATTGAACCCCGGTCTCTAGCACTGTGAGGCAGCAGTGCTGTCACTGATCCTTGTGCTACTCCACCAGTAACAGAACACCAACCTGAGAAAAGTGCGCTTATTCCTACTCTATGCTTTCCAGCTGGTAAACAATCCTTAATGAATGCTGGTACGTTTACAACAACCACATTGTATTTCGTAAAGTTGTGTGGGACCGGATAAAAAGCCTCCTGAACAAGCGAAACAGTGGGGTACCAACGTGAATTCCACTCCACAGGAGACGTTGCAGAGATCACATAACTTGAAAGATGACTCCCAGCGCATCCACATTCTCTCATTGACTTCCTCTTTCTTCAACATTTTGGGATAAAGCCTGTCTGGTCTAATTGACTCAAACTTTAGTCCACTTAACTTTTGAAGTACGACCTCTTTCTTGTTCTTATTTGTTTTGCCCCTTGTTTCATATTGTTGGGACATTTAATCTCCTGATGAAGGGCTTCTGATTGGATGTTGACTGACGGCCTGTGCTTTTCCAGTACCACATTCTTCGAAACTGATTGCAAGCATTTGCGATCCTCACTTTCTCCTTTTCCACAATCCTGACATTTGCAAAGTTTCTCACTGTGCTGATTCCCTTTGCGTCTTGCCAGGCCAGATGATCAGCTGAAGCCTCGCCCACACACACGTGCTCTGTTTCTCCTGACTTTCAACGAAGTTTGTACCTTTCCTGTTCAGAACACCATACTATTCATGTTCGGATAAATGATGTGGCTCCGTCAGACTCTGCTGTGATCTTTGATCCAAATTTGCTGATTGCAGATCAATCCTTCTATTACCGTGTAAAATTGATTTGAAGATTATAATTGAGAGAGAACCCATTCAAACATGCTCGGTCAAGTGCCTAAAAAACTCTTTATGTGGCTTAGTGTCAAGTGTTGCCTTTTCACATTCCTGTGAATCATTTTGGACATTTTGACAGATGGAAGACGGGGTAGAATTATAATCTTATGTTGTTGATTTGGATATCCATTGCAATTCCTTCATCATTTCCAGGTGTTTAACCTGTAACTCCTCACCTGCCAGTAATCTGGGACCACGTGCACTACGTGGACTGCAGCAGTTCATGAAGATAATCCATCGACATCTACACAGGCAATTAAAGATTGACAATATCAGCCAGTCTTGCTCATGAAAGGGCTGGAGAGTGGGGTGAACTAATCTGCTCAGGAAACCGGCATGAACACGATGTGCTGTACTGTAAAGTTGGCAGGCGTTATCCCAAGTCCAAATGGCACTCCGTCAGCTCCTAGTAACACCGGATCCATTGCTCTCGCCACCTGAACATGCTTAAGAGAGGATAAAAAAAACATGACTGACAAGAGAAGTCAGGGAGAGCACAGAAACAGAAGAAAAAGACACCATCTGGTATAGATTAGTGAAACCTAGAGCATTTGGAAGGGTTCAATAACGAGCAGAGAACAATCGAAATGGCAAGATGAGTTATTAAGATTTACTACGTAAGTGTGTGAACTTGAAATATAAAGAATGTGCAAGAGTTTGTTCACATATTTAAAAGGTTACGGAGAGAATAGTAAGGTAAAACAATGACTGCAGATGCTGGAAACCAGATTCTTGAGTAGAGTGGTGCTGGAAAAGCACAGCAGTTCAGGCTGCATCCTGTAGCAGGAAATTCCGACGTTTCGGGCAAAAGCCCTTCATCAGGAGTACAGGCAGAGAGCCTGACGGGTGGAGAGATAAATGTGAGGAGGGTGGGGGTGGGGAGAAAGTAGAATAGAGTACAATAGGTGAGTGTGGTTGGGTATGAAGGTGACAGGTCAGTGAGGAGAGTGGGGGAAGGTAGCTTCAGGGCAGAGGAAATGACCTGGGAGTAGCAGTGGAAGAGATTCTTGTACAGAGAGGTGGAAAATTTCTTCAAGGCACGCATCTTTGCAAGAGGATTCGCAGTAGGGTTAAAGTCAACTCGGTAAAAACAATTACTGCAGATGCTGGAAACCAGATTCTGGAGTAGAGTGGTGCTGGAAAAGCACAGCAGTTCAGGCATCTTCCGAGGAGCAGGAAAATCCGACGTTTCGGGCAAAAGCCCGTCATCAGCAATTCAGGCAGAGCGCCTGAATGGTGGAGAGACAACAGAGAGAAGAGTGCAAATTGGTGCACTGGAGAAGACGTAATGGGGAACAACGAAATGGTGCAGTTTAACAAGTACTTTGCATCAGTTTTCACAGTGGAAGACAACAACAAAATTTGTGAATTAATAGACACGTAGGGAAGAAGTGAATGAAATGCCAACAATAACCAGAAGATGCCAGGGAAGCTGCAAGGTCTGAAGGGATTAAGTCACTGAGACCAGATGGACTGCATTCCTAATTTCTAAAGGAGATTGCTGAGGAGATTGTGGAGGCATTGGTCGTGATCATTCAGGAGTCATCGGCGTCAGGGTGGGCCCAAGATGAGTGGAAATTTTTAAATGCAACACCCCTGCTGAAAGAAAGGGGAGAGGCAGACACGGCCTACTTTCGGCCATGCTAACGACAGTGTTGCACAGTATTTGGAAATGGATGGTAAAATACAGCAAAGTCTGCATGTCTTCTTCAAGTCGACGTCATGTCTGACAGCTATGCTAGATCTCTTTGAGGAAGTATCAAGTAAGTTAGGCAAAGCAGAGCCGGTGGACGTGATCTAATTCAATACTCATAAGTCATGTGATAAAGTGCCATACAGTAGACTGCTAAATAAGGTAAAAGCATGCTGTTAGTGACAAGGAGGGGATTGGCTGACTGGCTGAGTGAGAACAGAGGGGTCTTTTACAGGATGGCAGCTACTGATTTTTTAAGACTTGCACACCCATCGGTGTTGAGAGCATAACTATTCACGTTACACGTAGTTGAAGAGATAGGTCGTGCCAAGAAAGCTGGGAAACTTCATAAAATGCTAGGCAGGCAAAGAGAGTGGGCAAATAAGTGGCAAATGCAATACAAAATGGGATGTGTCACGGTATGCGGTATGAAAAGAAGAAGGCAGGCTTCGACTAATTTCTGTTCACGGAAAGCCTTCAGAAATCCGAAGCACAAAGTGACTTGGGAGCCCTAGTTCAGGCAGGTTCAGTTGGAATTAAGGAAGGAAAATTCAATTTTATAATTCATATCAAGGGGCCTCGTATACAAGAGCAGAGTTGTCCAGTTGAGCATTTACATAGTCGTGGTCAGACTGCATTTGGAATATTGCAGGAAGTTAGGCCCGATATCTAAGGGTATTTCAGAGTCCTACAGCAGTTTAACAGACCATTCACTCCATATATACCATGCAGAACTCATTGCCAAATTAAAATAGACCCGCCTGCCTGCCGTTGGCCCAAAAACGTCCAATACATTCCTAATCAGTTACTTATCCAAATGACTTTTAAATAATTTAACTGTAGTTGCATCCATCACTTCCTCTAGCGGTTTATTGCACACAGTGACCAACTGGTGTGACACAAAAGCTGCCAATCATGTCCTTTATAAATCTTCCTTCTCGTACTTTAAACATATTCCCCTGGATTCGAACTCCCTCACCTTTGATTGTAATCTTATTTATGCTCCTCGTGATCTTACAAATCTCGAAAAGGCCAAACGTCGAAGTCCTCTGCTCCAGTGAAAAAGAAACCGCAGCCTATTTTTATAACAGAAGACTTCCATTCATGACATCATCCTGGTAAATACTTTCTGAACCCTCTCCAATATAATAAAATCCTTCTCATAACGAGGAAACGAGAACTGCACACAATACTCCAGAAGATATGATGACATTGGAGAGGGTCCGAAGAAGGTTTAAAAGAATGATCCTGGGGGGAAGAAATGCTTGTCATAAAATGCTGAAAACTCGGAGGCTGTACTTGATACAATTTAGAAGTTTGAGGAAAATCTGATTGAAACTTAAACAATACAAAGAGGGGCAATTAAAGTGGCTGTGGAGAAGATTTCCAACTCGCACGAGAGACCAGGAGCCGACTGCATATTATATAGAGAAAGGATGACCATTTTTAAGTGAGATGCGGAGGAATTTCTTCAGCAAGAGGCTAGTCATTCTTTAGAACCCTTTGCCGTAGAGGGCTTAGTGGTCAAGTCATTGCAATTTTTCAAGACAGACATAGATAGGTCCCTGATTGATGAGAGGATCAACAGTTACAGGAGATGGCAGAAAGCCAAAGAATGAGGTTGAGAAACATATCTACCATGACCAAATATTGGAGAGGTCTCGATGGGTTGAATGGTCTAATTCTGCTCCTTTATCTTGTGGCCTTCTCGCTATTCCGTGTGACTTCAACCTGCCCATAGACTGAGCAAGTCAGATCAGTAACAATACTATGGAGGAGACTTACGTGGTGTATGTATGAGATAGTTTTCTGAGTCGCTACATTAAGGACACAAATGGAGGACACCTTTGTAATCATTAAAAATGCGGAAATAGGGAAAACACACCGGACCATCAACTCCACGCTAACAGGAATCCGATTCACTAGAGAGGAAGAGAATGACAACCAACTCCCATTCCTAGACGTGATGGTACAGAGAACACCGAACGGAGAATTCACTACAAGGGTATACAGGAGAGCCACACACACAGACTAAGTCCAATACACACAAACGAAGTTGCATCAAGACACTATTCAAAAGGGCCACAACACACGGCAGCACACTAGACCTGCAAAAAGAGGAAGAGGAACACCTATACAAGGTATTCGCCAAAAACGCAATTTCATCAACAGATGCCTAAGGGAAAAACAACTGAACGAGGACATGCCGCAACCCAAAGGACTAGCCACACTACCATACATCAAGAACATCTCTGAACTGACAGCCAGACTACTGCGACCACTAGGACTTTGTGGGCGGCACGGTGGCACAGTGGTTAGCACTGCTGCCTCACAGCGCCAGAGACCCGGGTTCAATTCCCGCCTCAGGCGACTGACTGTGTGGAGTTTGCACATTCTCCCCGTGTCTGCGTGGGTTTCCTCCGGGTGCTCCGGTTTCCTCCCACACTCCAAAAAATGTGCAGATTAGGTGAATTGGACACGCTAAATTGCCTATCGTGTTAGGTGCAGGGGTAAATGTAGGGGAATGGGTCTGGGTGGGTGCGCTTCGGCGGGTCGGTGTGGACTTGTTGGGCCGAAGGGCCTGTTTCCACACTGTAAAGTAATCTAATCTAATCTAATCTAAAGACTTATAACAGCACACAAACCAACAGCCACACTCAGACAACAACTCACCAGAATGAAGGACACGACACCCAGCATGAGCAAAACTAATGTAGTATACAAAATCCCATGCAAGGACTGCACAAAACACTATATAGGACAAACAGGAAGACAGCTAACGATCCGCATCCATGAACACCAACTAGCCACGAAACGACATGACCAGCTATCCCTAGTAGCCACACACGCAGACGACAAGCAACATGAATTCGAATGGGACAACACTACCATTATAGGGCAAGCCAAACAAAAAAACAGCCAGGGAATTCCTAGAAGAATGGCACTCATCCACAAACTCCATCAACAAACACATCGACCTGGACCCAATATACCGGCCACTACAGCGGACAGCTGAAACTGACAACCGGAAGCGGCAGGGACAGGCCACTCTAAATGCCGGAGGAAAAACCACAGAAGCGCTTCACAGGAGGCTCCCAAGCACTGAGAATGTCACCGAGACAGGGGACGAAACGTTTGCAACAAAAACTTCCAGCTCGGCGAACAGAAACACAGCAACGAGCACCGGAGCTAATCGCTTTGGATTAGCATCATCAAGACTTCTTCTTACCTCATTAAAAAATCGCCAGAAAGTTCACCACAATTTTCTATGAACAATTCTATTTTAACTTTCCTGAATGAAACACATATTTCTTCACGTGGCACCTCATTTTGTCTGGTATGACTGTTTGCAACATTTCTCATACAGCTTTAGACGGTTATTCTGTCAGTACTGAATTAATTGACAAAACGTTTCTCATGGCAAAGCGTGCATACATTTTAAAGATGAGGAAATGTGTCTGAATGAGTTGTGACTTGGACATTAGTTATCGTGAATACAAAGTAAAGACAATCAGGTTGTGATGGTGTTGACCTCTACCACACTTTCAGAAGCTGCCTGACAAGCTGAATACTTCCAGCATTTTCTGGTTTTTTTAAAAAATATATATCAGATTGCCAGTATTTGGCTTCTGCACTTGTTTTTGGGACAAAAGGGATGAAAAGTGGGTCGGAAGCAGGAGCAGTCACCTCCTTCAGTCATGCAACTCCCAGCACTTCCTCTGGTTTTGTAATTTTGTGACGACACTAACTGGCTTGAATATTGGATTTTAATGATAATCTAAGTGTTTACATGTTACTCTTTCTGCTCAAATATGAAATTAAAAAATTTCATCAATTTATATCAATTTCACAATTTATGTGTGCATGTCCAGGTCATAATTCTACTTTTGAGGGGAAGGCAGCATTTCATATTGGTAACAATAAATGATAACGATTCGCAGGCCATGGCTGTGAGAGCACGGAATCCAAATGACTGGATTCCAGGGACAGTCACTGTGTCTATCAACATGGACACTGTCTGATTCGGCATTACAGTCTCCCATCCTTCTGCTCATGATGCCTTCAGTTCTGTCTTGGTTTTGTTTCGACTGGTTTCTAATGCACGGGCTATCCAATCATCTATTATGTTGCTTTTTCTAAAGAGTGAGAATCCTTCTCTCAGAGCACACCGCCTCCGTAGCTCAATGCTTAGATAGGGGAGGAATACGGACAGGGGAATGGCTGAATGCTTCCTTTCTTTGCTGCAACCAAACTCTGGTGTTGAAATTTGAAAAGGGACAAAATAAGCCAATTGAGTGCAATCCTATTTTCTGGCTGATCTCTCCAAAGGCCACAGTCACTTCGCCAGAACGTTTCTGTGTGTTTGCCTCTGTAAGTGAAATGGGGTTTAGATCACCGAGGGGGTGTGAACACAGGTTATCCATCTTAAACTTCAGTCGCATACATTGTAAAACGTGCCTGGATGATAGCATTGCGACGAGTGCTTGAAACATTTGAGAACACAAGGGGAGAGGCCAAGAGCTGAAAACTTTGATGATGGGCCTCTTCCCATTCTGTGAACAGTCGATGAGTTGCTCAAACTTATGTACTGATAAATTAAACGCCGTATGCTTTTGCATTAAGAAGCAGTTCAACAGCTTGCGAGGCAGCAGTGGTGATGTATTGGTTAAGAGTCGGTGTTTTCTTCACTGCGGCCAGGGTTGGGTGCCTGGTCAGGGAATCAGGTTATATTGTTGCTGACAGTGACAACAACGACAGTGGAGCAGCTCTGATGGGAATGCTTCAATATCTCAGATCAGTTCATGCCTCTAGAACTTCAGAGATCATGTCCCTGCTCCTTCAAGAAGGGGAAGGTACCTTGACAGTCTCTGCTCATTCGGTCAGTTCATCATTCATTCCCTTAAAGATTCACAGAGTTGAAACGGGGCTCTTTTAAATTGTTTCCTTCAAACTCCCACGGGTTGCAGGTATTGGATTGGTTTGAAATTGATAATGTGCACAAGAGCACCGTGCAAGACGCTCCTATCTTCCCCTCCTCTGACAGCGGTCTGAGATTGACTCTGATATTCTCGGTTTCATTCATCGATCGGAGACATTAATCGGTATATTAAGAAGTGCCACAAATAATTCAAACAGAATGAAATTCTTTCAAATGTTCTGGCTACAAAGTACTCAGAAACAGCTTATTTTTGAGAGATATTTAGGAAAACCGAGTTTAAGAAGATAAACAACTTGCTTTGCAAGATGCTTCCAATGAAGACGTCAATTCTTTTGAACGATTCGGTGGAATTTTAGTTCTTTCTATTACCACAGACACATCTTGCGAGAGTGACAAATGCCTCAGAAAATTAGGAATTTAACCATTTGGCTACTTCTTCCTTCACTTCAGACTTGAAAACCAGAGCCTGATTACGTAAGCAAAGAGGTAAACAGGCACCAGGCTGCCATTCGAGAACAGGCCCAGCCATTAAGAATTGATACACGATGAATGTATACCTCCTGAGGCAGCCTGGTTTCCTGTAATCTCCCATCCTCCTGCCTGTTTACTTTGGATTCCTCTAGTTGCGTTGTCGTTACATAGGAAGAGAAGCATTAAGCCGCTTCCCGTATGTCTCCTCCCCAACTGTTTCCCCGTTACTCTACGGCTTCTATTCTCTCATGTTGCTCTTCCTGCCAAACTGGAGCATTCTTCGCGTCAGCTGCTTGTTATCCACATGTTCCTCGAAGGAGAAACACCGAAGTGGAATTCCAAACTCAAACAGATTAGCCCTGGAGAAAACTACTTCACGCTTTTTCATCAGAAATAATTACCACCTTATGATTATCTTATATGTCTCTATTAAGTCACCTCTCAACCTTCTTCTCGCCCACGTCAACAGCGTCAAGTCCCTCAGCCTTTCCTCGTAAGATCTTCCCTTCATACCAGGCAACATCCGAGGAAATCGGCACGCTTTCCAAAGTTTCCACATCCTTCTTATAATGTGGTGAACAGAACTGTACACGATACTCCAAGTGCGGCCGCACCAGAGTTTTTTACAGCTGTCGCAAAACCTCATGGTTCCGAAACTCGAACTCTCTATTAATGAAAGCTAAAACACTGTATGCCTTTTTAACAACCTTGTCAACCTGGGTAGCAAATTTCAAGGATCTCTGTTCCTGAACACCGAGATCTCTCTGCACATCTCCACTTCCAAGATACTTACCATTAGCACAATACTTTGCATTACGGTTACTCCGACCAACAAGAATCACCTCACACTTGTCCGCATTAAACTCCATTTGCCACCTCTCATCACAGCTCTGTAGCTTATCTATGTCTCTCTGTAAACTATAACATCCGTCGTCACTATCCACAACTCCACCGACCTTATTGTCGTCTGCAAATTTTCTAACCCACCCTTCTACGCCCTCATCCAGGTCGTTTATTAAAATGAAGAGCAGCAGTGGACCCAACACCGACCCTTGCGGTACACCACTGGGAACTGGTGTCCAGGATGAACATTTCCCATCAACAACCGCCTTCTGTCTTCTTTCAGCAAGCCAATTACTGATCCAAACTGCTATGTGTCCCGTAATCCCATTCCTCCGCATTTTGTACAACAGCCTACTCTGGGGAACCTTATCGAACGCCTTGCTGAAAACGAGATACACTAAATCAACCGGTTTACTCTCATCTACCTGTTTGGTCACCTTCTCAAAGAACTCAATAAAGGTTGTGAGGCACGACCTACCCTTCACAAAACTGTGCTGACTATCCCTAATCAAGTTATTCTTTTCCAGATGATTATAACTCCTGTCTCTTACACCTTTTCCAACACTTTACGAACAACTGAAGTAAGGATAACTGGTCTGTAATTACCAGTTTGTCTCTACTCCCCTTCTTGAACAGGTGAACCACATTTGCTGTCCTCCAGTTTCTGGCACTCTTCCTGTGGACAATGACGATTTAAAGATCAATGTCAAAGGCTCGGCAATCTCCTCTCTGGCTCCCCAGAGGATCCTAGGATAAATCCCGTCCGGCCCAGGGGTTGAAAAACTGTTGAAAAAACAAAGAATAAAAAGAAACTCGTTATCTTACCAATCTTACATTACCCACACCTCAACCTACCTATCATACTCTCAGATACCTTGCCTTCTCCTATTTGTCTCTGTACCGCCTCGGTTCACAAACCTCATTCCAAATTAAGAGCTCTTGTCTGAAACGTCGATTCTCCTGCTTCTCGGGTGCGACCTGCCCTGCTGTGCCTTTCCAAGTCCAGAATCTCTACTCAGTGGTGAGGCAGTGGATTTGTGTTGGGGACTGAAGATAGAGGCCTCACTTTTGCACGATTCAATTGTAGGAAATGTCTGCACCAACAGGACATGACATCAGAGAAGTCCGGACAGTGTTTGACCTCAAGCGAACAGGGATTTGATGGTGATCACATCTACCTGTTGACCTGCTCCTTCTCAGAAGTGGAGGCTGTGTGTCTGAAAGATTCTTGCAAATTTCCTGTCAAATTGTTGGTTCCTAAATCCCTTAACTGCAATCCTAGCTTCAGGCACAATCCACAGTCTGTGAGAGACTCTTTCTCATTCTCTTGATTTAAAAAAAAACTTATAACATCAATTTCACAGCATATTAGAAGGGGAAGTTTTAATAAACAATCACTCCACCATGAAAGATGAAGTCGCGCATTTTATCCGAAATAGAACTTGACCAGAGTTTGAACATGGAAGGAAAAGGCTCCGGTTACGGTGGGAGAGAATCGTTCACTTGTTGTGTGTGTGGACAAGGCTTCTGCACCCACCAGAGCTCACAAACTACAAATGTAGTCATATTTACGTGAGACTGTAGACAAGTGATGATTCATTTCTCCATCTGAGCTGAAACCCCATGAAAGCAATGACATCAGGAACAAGCTCAATGTGTGGGAAGGGATACACTCCTTCTCTGACCCACTGCGACACCTGCTCGATCACAATGACGAGAAATCATTTCAAAGTCTAGATTGCGGAAAATGCGATAACACGTCCTGTGATTGGATTATCCAATACGATGCTCATACCTATGAGAAACCTTTCATCTGTCCAGACTTTCGAAAATATTATCATCCCTCTGTGTAGTTGATGCATGGGAAATGTGCTCACACGAATGAAAGTCCTTTAGAACTTCTGGGAGCCTGGCGTCCGATCCATGTGCTCACCCAGAGGACAGACATCTTCAATTCCACAACTGTGGGACCTGCTGCAAATGTCCGATCGACGTGAAGTCTCATCAACATTACTAACTGGTCTTTTCAACGCCCAGACCGTGACTAGTGTTGCAAATGTTCCTGGGGACTGACATGGCATCAACGTATTCACAAAGAAGAGACCCTTCAAATGCTGAGATTGTGGTAATCACTATACAAGTTCCTTCGGATCGTTTAATCATGAACGTCTTCACATTGTGGAGAGACTATCAAATATCCGGTGTGTGGGATGTGCTCTCCAGTCTCTGCAGGACTGCTGTTCCATCGACATTTTCACAAGTTGAGAGACACTTCAATTGTTTTCACTGTGGGACTAGGTTCGGGCGATCATCTCAACTCTCAGTACACCAGCGAGTTTGCAGTGGGCAGAACGTATTTTCATGCTTCATTTGAGATTAGCTCACTCATCGACCCTGCTGAGACCGCAGAGAGATCCACTGGGGGAAGGAATTCACTCACTCATCGAGCCTGCTGAGAGAGCTGAGAGCCCAGAGTTCAACTGCAATTGGACTTTGTTGTTCGTGACATTTAGGACTGAAAGCAAAGTTTTAAAATTTTAGATAAATGTCAAACAAATCAATTTTGTATTCAATAGCGTACGAGAGATCAATATAAGGATGGGGTTCCGTAGTACTTGAAGCATCAACACAAGTTCTTAAGGACAAATGTAATAGAATTCTATGAGGAGGTAATGAGCAAGTGAGAAACAGTATATTCTGTGAATGTGATCAGCTTGAATTCGCAGCTGGCATTTGTCAAGGTGCAGTATAGGAAGCTGCGAAATATGGGTCTATGGTGTCAGGGGCAAAGTACTGGCATGGCTTGAGTTTTGGCTGACTGGCTGAAAACAGTTGGGTGAAAGGGTCTTTTCCAGGATGGCAGCGCGTGACGTGTGGGGTTCAGCAAGAGTCAGTTTTGGCACCACAACTATTCCCGTTATGCGTCAAAGGACCTGAGAGTTTTGTTGATATTTTGCAGAATACAGAACAACAGGTGGAAGGACAGATAGTTTTGAGGAAGTGGGCAGGCTGCAGAATGACATGGACTTTATGAATGCATGGATAAAGAATTGTTGCAGTTAGAACACTGTGTGGAAAAGAGAGGTCATAAAGTAATGGCATGATTAGAGGCATACACCATTTTGTGACGGGGAAAGGCTTCAGAGATCCCTCGGTTAAAGGCACTTGAGAGACCTAGTTGAGGTTTCTCTTATGTTTAACATGCAGGTTCTGTTGGCCGTAAGGAGGGTAAATGCAATGTTGGCATTCATTCAAGCGAGTTAAGAACCAACTGCAGAGGTTTGCAACTGACGCGAGAAGAGGCTCTTGTCAGACGCATTTGGATTATCTGGAATAGCTTTTGCCCTCGTGTCTAAGGGGAGATATATTATGAGTGGTGGACAGGAGGTTTACAATGGCTGACACAGTGGTAGCACTGCTGTCTTCCAGCCTCAGCAACGGGGGTTCAATTTATTCATCGGGCGACTGTCTGCAGTTTGCACGTTCTTTCCGTGTCTCCGTGAGTTTTCTCCACAGAAGGAAAATACGTTGTTGACGTCATTTGGCCATGGGAAATGCAGAGTTCCAGGAATCGGGTAGAGGTGTGAGCTTATGTGCAATGATCTTTGAATGTTTCATGGGTTCTTCTTGGGCTAATTTGCCTTTTTGCACATTGTCAGGATTCTATTAGAACAACGTTGATCGCAGGGATGAAGGACTTGTCGTCTAAGAATTTATTTTTTTTAAAAATCACAGTTTCCATGTAAACATGCGATCTCAAGTCAATCTCATGAATAACATGAGGAGTGGAGGAAATCATGAAGGCAAAGTGAGCATATTAGATAGCCTTAGCACATAAATTTAAAAATAAAGTAAAGATATTTTATAAGTACATTCAGTGCTCGTGACCAAATCGGATCCCAGGAAGATGCAAAAGCTAACATTTGTCTTGTACCTCAGCAGATGGTAGAGACACTAAATGTTCATTTCACATTAGTGAACGAAATGGAGGCTACAAACATTGATGTTTTGAAAGTAGTTCACATTGAAAAGAGGAAGTTCCGGAAGACTTGGAAAATATAAAATTTCTCTGGGATCTGATCTCGTGCAGCAAGGGCTTTGTGGGAAAACAGGGAAATAAACTGTTGGGCCCTTGGTAGAAATATTTGCATCACCTATTACTGCGAGTGATGTGCCCAATAAATAGGGTGTAGTTTTGTTGAGGAAGGGATGAATGGAGAAAACTGAAAATGATATACCTGTGAGGCATGCTAAGGTCGTGGGTAACTTGTTGGAAGCAATTCTGAGCAATCGGATTTATATGTATTTTGAGAGACGAGTAATGAATAGGGCTAATCAGTTTGGTTTTGTGCGAGAGAATTTCTGTCCCACAAACATGGTTGGGTTATTTGAGGACGTAACCAAGAATATTGATGAGGACTAAGTGGTAGGCATTGTTCAGTTGGAATCTAATAAATCCTTTTAAAAGGTTCCACAAGGTTGATTAATTTTTAACATCGAATTCAACGTAAGCTTTACAATTAGATATAAAATTAATTTAATGGTAGAAGGCATGAACGGTGGTGGAAGTTAGTGTTCTGACTGGAGGACTGTTACCAGCTGTGTTCCACAGGGTTCAATACTGAGCCCACTTTCGTTTTTCATTCATACAAATGATTTAGATAAAAATGTATAAAACATGGTCAGTGAGTTTGCAGATGATATCAAGATTGGTAGTAGAGTAGACAGTACAAAAGATTGTGTCAGATTGTAACAGTAGATTATCAGTTAAATATACTGAAGTCATTTATTTGATTTATTTGATTTCCTCTTGCTAATCAAATGCTGGACCCGGCAGCTCGAACGAAATCAGAAGCACTGTGGTCAAAGCAAACGTTCACACTCGAGGAAATACCCAGGAATCAGGGTGATGTTACTGAGCAATTACCTGTGTGTGATAATATCACCCACATGAATACACAGCATTTGGGTTTGCGCAAACAGGTGATCTCGACAAAGAATGTGAATGTCTGTGGAGAAATCGAAAAGGAGATTTATCAAAACAGTCAAAGAAAAGCGGAATATTATATCTTAGTTCAGGGTGAAGAAGTTGAAGTTGTTCTACAGAGATCAAAAACTATTCAGGTGTGATTTGTTCAACATACCAAGGTTTTAATACGTTTAGGAAGTTAGAGGAAGAGCAGCTGTTCCCGTTTCATGGGAAACAAATTTATGATATTGTGCAAGAATTACTGCGAGTCAGAAGGTAAAACTTCCATGTTGCTTTTGTCTTAGCGAATAAAGTGCCATGATTTAATCTTGATACATAATTTGGTTTCCGTGTTCGAATCTGTAAATCCTCCTCTGACATGGTGTAAAATAATTTTGCAAAGGTCATCTTAGTTTGGGACTGAAGTTCAGAAAAGAAGAAATATTTCTGTATTTTTGGAGCTTGCTGTGTTTACATTCTCCCTGCCTCACTCTGTGTAGAAGGACTTAAAAGCTCCATTCCTGTCAGCGCAGGTGAGACATTCACAAAACCAGCAAATATTATCACCCACAATGCTTGACTTCAATTGTCACCACTTTGTGACACGGTACGTTTCATTTGCAAAGAAAGCACATTTATCCCCATGAAGCTTCCTTTGACCCTTTGTCTGCCCGTCCACTCAATTTGATCACTGCTGTTCTGATAAATTTCACCTCTACTCTCCTGTTGGTCTTCCGTAATTCGACGGAACCTCGAACCGAATCCTAACTTCATGCTAATTTCTGGTTGTTTATTTTACATCAATGACCAGACCAGAACAAGCTTGCAGGAAATTGAATAACACACCAAAAAAAATTAAAAATATCCTTCAGAAAATTAACCGACTGCAGTGTCAGAATATGAGAAATGTCAGAGTGCAATGATATTTAGTCCATTTCATAATGCACAGATACTCCCACACGAGCTGAGTCTTTGCAAAATGTTTATTTACAATTGCGACAATTTCCTGGGGAAGATCCTCCCTCAATCCACAAAGATGTATGCTGCCAAAAACTATTTCAGTTCAGATTGAAATGGCTCAGGGTACTTTCCATCAACCCAAAGTTTCCTGCGCCATGTCAATTGAAGTGTATCCAGATGAGGTTAGAACTCCCAGCCTCTTTTCCCAAAGCTCCCTATTCCATGTCAACAGAAGTTGCCCCAGCCGAGTTTGGAGCTCCCAGCCTGGGCATTTCACGCGCCTCTCTGCGTTCAGAGTAAGGAATGCATTCTCACGGACATTGTCACTGGCAGATTGAGTAGAGATCCACGCCTTCATTCCACTCCCAATTTCCGATCGGATCTTCGCCACTGCACCACTAAATTTCTCTTATTCCAGACCTGGGAACCGGTGTGATGTGAGTGTTCAACAGTTGTTACTACGTGGTCCCTCTGTACTGATAAAGTAACGATGTGAAACTTCGTTGTTTTTGAGACTTACATTTCAACAATTTGTGTACTATCGCCTGTACATTTAATCTTTGCTAGAAATCTATTGAACTCAGTCTTCAACATTCTCAATGATGGAATCTCCACAGCCAATGAGGGCATCGAAGATGACAATTCATTCCAATCTCAGTTCGTTGTCCTCTTGTGCAGGTGGTGCTGTTCCTCGCCAATCTCAGCCATTGCATTCATTGCTTTTACTGTTGAGTTTTTCATGTGATCGTATAGTGGTTCGTCCTCTGCATTGTGGCCGAAGCAACCTCCATTCAAATCCGAGTATCAGTAATGCTCATTTGTTCCATGTTACTTCACATAACCCTTGCAAAACAAACGCAGAAAGGAACCAATCAATTTTAATGTGAAAATACTCTCAGGTGATGATTTATTTGCTTCAAACTTTATCTGCATCGAATCTCGGAGAATTTTGTCTCTTTCGCAATCACTATCCTTTCTTTCCATCCCTCCTCCCATGTCTCTGGGGTATTGCACAAATTAACATTCACTTTCACATTGACACCGGTTGGTTAGTGTGGCAGCTGTCACTCTTGTTAGGTGAACATGCCCGAATACCACCATGAGGACCTTTAAGCCACTTTATGCAATCAGATAATGTGGTTGGTTATCATTCCTCATGTACAGTGTTTGATTTGCATGGACCAGAGTTCATTGGAGCACTGGGTTCATGAAAGGATACAGAACAATTTCGAGGGAAAGAGACTTTATTGGAAAAGACCAATGTTTGTGAATTCCCCACATTTATTTCAAGTCTTTATTCGTCTCTCACTAGAGTATTATGTACAATGCTGCAATTCACATAAAAGATGCGATATGACAGCTGTGGAAACGGTGCAAAAGTGATTTGCCAATATATTGTCTGGATTGAAGAACTTCAGCTATGATAGAGTTCATTTAGACTGGCCTTGTTTTTCTGAGAGCTGTAGAGATTGAGAGGAGACAGTATTGAGATGTAGGAAATAATGAGTGGAATGGGTTGGATACACTTAACGAAAACTTTCCCTATGATGGAGGGATCAATCAAACCGTAGCCATAGATTTAAGATAAGGGTCATAAATGTTCGAGTAGCTGTACATAGAAAACTTTATCAGCTGGGGAGTGGTTGGAATCTGGACATCACTGTTTGTATGTGTCAGAGCGGCAGAAATTCTCACAATTTTTAGAGATATTTAACTGTGAATTTGCAATGCTTAAGGCATACAACGTTAAATGATGTAAAATGGGATGAGGATAATCAAGCAGGTGTTATTGACAAGAGCATGCACAAGTAGCTTGCAGGCTCAGTTAGCTCTGACATCCACCGGGTGGCGTTTGGTAACCTCAGTTGTCACGTGGGAGGCCAGGGTTCATTTTCCCGCTGGGGCGGCTCTGACTGTTTCAGGGTTTCAAGGTTTGTGTAAAGATCTGCAGTTCCAGTGAAGGGTGCAGATGGTGTGGGGATGTTTGGTGGTTTTGGGAAGTTGGTTGGCGGCCGTTTCCTCCCTTTTCTCGGTGATATCCTCAAGGCAAATGAAACTCGTGTGAAACACTGCTGTCCTGAAGCGTTTCGAATTGGTTTGATTTCCTTCCCACAGCTTTCAGTTGCTGGTTCTAGTCGTCCTTTGCATGTCCCAGTATGTTGGGTTCAGATCAACTGTTTTTTGATGGAGTCATTGGATGAGTCTCGTCATTCTAGAAATTCTCTGGCTGAACTTTATTTAGCTTGTCCTATTATTTTTGTGTTGATCCAGTCGAATTTGTTGTCCTCGTTATCGCTGTGCATTGCTACTCGGAACAGCTGGTTGTGTTGTTTACTGGATCCTCCAGAAATACTTTGCAACAGTAGATATTGTCGCAGATCCCTTGCCAAAATCAACGCGAGGAAGACATGCCACGACCCAACACACCAATCACTCTACATTATAGGTAAAAAATGTCTCGGCACGTACAGGCAGACACCTCTGACCACTCGCATTTATGAGAAATATAAACCGAAAGCCACGTTTGACAACATTTCACCAAAAAATGGCCCAATACCCATCATCTGCAGGACACATTTGGACAAACAATGTTCTACGTAGTGACTGCAAGAAACATTATAAAGGACAGACAACTCACGATACGCATTCATGAAGATCAACTTGACACAAAACACCACTGCCAGGTGTCCTCAATAGGTTGACTCATGACATTGAGTTTCGCTGATTCCGTGGCTCGAAGTTCGGTTCTGTGACAGTCTGAGCAACGGAGAGTGCGTTGCTGAAAAAGTACAGCAGGTTAGGCAGCAACCAAGAAGCAGGAGAATGGACGTTTCTGACATGAGTACTTCATCAGGCATTCGGCCAAAACGTCGATTATCATGCTCCTCGGATGCTGCCTGACCTTCTGTGTTTTCCAGCACCACACTCTCGATTCTGACCTCCAGTATCTACAGTCCTCACTTTCTCCTCCGTCTGCAGCAATAGTTAGTTCCTTGTGCGAGGGAACTGTTGAGATCACCAATGTAAAATTCGTTTGCTGATTGAGATATACAACCAGGTAAGTAACCCAAAAGAGTGTTTCTGTTGTTTTGAGTTTCCTGGCTGCTCAATGTGTGCTTCTGTGATCGCACAGTTGGCAGTGCTCTGGGGAGCGGCTGCAGTTATCTGCGTTCGGAACCTAGATGCTATTGGTGCTGTGTGATTTGTTCTTGATTTGTGAAACAGAAACACAGTGACGGATCAACTGACATTGCAAGAAGGCTAACAGGCGTGGAAAGTATCGAGGTACTGGTGACATTTGATTAGAGATCACCGAAATCAAGGAGAAAAGAATTTTGAATTCTTTCGAGTCGTGATTAAGAACAACCAGGGAAATAAGTCCCCAGCGGGTACAGTTTATAAGGGCACTCACAGGAACCAAAATGCGAAATAAAACGTACAAAATGACGTAGACAGATGAAGGGTAACCTGACTTCCACTCCCCAGGTTCCCTAACTCCCACTCCCAGCCGCATTGTAAAGGACAGACAACTCACGATACGCATTCATGAAGATCAACTTGACACAAAACACCACTGCCAGGTGACCTCAGTAGGTTGACTCATGACACTGAGTGTCGCTGATTCCGTGGCTCGAAGTTCGGTTCTGTGACAGTCTGAGCAATGGAGAGTGCGTTGCTGAAAAAGTACAGCAGGTTAGGCAGCAACCAAGAAGCAGGAGAATGGACGTTTCTGACATGAGTACTTCATCAGGCATTCGGCCAAAACGTCGATTATCATGCTCCTCGGATGCTGCCTGACCTTCTGTTAGCGAACCATAAACATCAACGTCGTCCATTGGAACGATCCAAGTCTTCTCTAAATTTTCGATTAGGCTATTAGTTTCAGTTATTTTTCTTTCCTGGGAAACAATCTTTTTCATTGTCAGCATTCGGGAAGGAAGACATCCTTTTTGTCAGGGAAAGAATATGATACTAAACGTTGTGCCGTGTATAATATTCTTCTGCATCACATGTTTCTTCTACTTTCTCTCGATTTTAATAGTAATCTGTCTTTTGACTCTTCCGACCAAAGTGCATGATCTAATAATCCGGACATGAAACTGCGCCTGAATAGTTTGTCCTCACTCCCGCAATCTATCTATATGCCTTTGCCTATGCATATTGCCATGATCTTATCATAACATGCGCTCCCACGAGTGTGTATTGTCAGCACATTTGGACACATTTCACACTGCCACTTGCTGCATGCTATTAACAGAGAGATAATTGAACCCTTGAACATGCCCAGTCTTGACAAGCCTCGGCTGTAAATACTTCTACATACTTGTTACACACTGAATGTGAGAACATCCTCCTCATTTGTTTGTTAAGAGGGTAACGCCTTCCCCTGAGATTGGGATCACTGGTCCTGCACAATTCTGGATATAAACAAGAGAAGGATAAACTTTAAAAGTAAAACATAATCTCACTGGCGTTTCCAGTGCCAGTTGTGAGTTTTCTTTTTTGACCTCTGTTTGAACAAACTGCCCTGATTATCACATTATTATTGACAATGACACATTTGCTTCACAGGTGCTTCAGTGCCTGTGATTAAAGTGGAGCTGAAAACCGCGATAGAAGTACATCGTTATTCCTCGAACATTGCCGTGTTATTAATCTCTCTGCTCATGAAAAGGGATCCTTCATATTCATTCTATCTCTCATCAATACCGAGCATGTTTCCCTCACAGTTCATTTTAAATGTTTTCTTGCTGGAAGAGTTATCGCTGCAACTCCAGAAAATCCGCCGAAACAACTCGATATGTTCTCAGGTCTACTCATTTCTTGACATGCAGGAAACTTGCGTTCTGAACAAGAAACGGACCTGACTCAAAACGGACCTGTTTCTCTAACCACAGATGATAAAAAAAACCCATGGGATATATGTTGGTTTCACTGAGTTTATTTGAAACAAGTTGTCTTCTTCCATTAAACGTCTTCACTCCTCGTTCTCTGGTCAATTACCCTGGTCAGAGGCAGCAGTTCCTCCTGACGATTAATCCGCCCATCCACAGCTCTTTCTCCCACATCATTATCAACGTCCCCAAGAAATTTCCCATTAATCTTCTTTGCTCCAATCAAAACATTCCCAGGGTCGTGAATCTCTGTACATGGTGCAAAGCAGAATTGTGAAAAGATTCTGGGAAAATGTTGCCAATTGTCAAGTGGGAAAACTGTCAACAAGCAAAACAGAAATCCCAGCCTAGAGCTTTCAGAATCTTCAGATATTCCTTGGGCCGCGGATTCAGTGGAAAATGAAGGGTGAAATGGCCGACTGGGCAGAGACAGTTTAGAAATCTTTCCGTTCTTTCGGAGGCGGTACTTTGACTCTGATATTCTCCGGACATGAAATGATCTATGATAGTGAAGTATTCTCATTCCTGCACGTCAGGTTGTCAAATCTCATCTCAGCTCCAGGGCAATGCGAAAACGCGGGAATTGATAGGACACTGAAAAGCTGGAAGTGAGACAATCCCGGTTGGAGGATAACTGGTTCCGGTGTCATGGGTGTGTCTATAGTGGGTGGGATCAGACTATTCCCATGTCTTCACCGTGAATTTCCCTGGATTTATTTTGGAAAAATGCTAATTAAGGATGATTGTCAATATGGGAGAGACAGGCTGCAGCTTGCATTCACGGATCATTGAAGCCGTTGGCTCATTAGTCTCTGTGACGATGTTAGTCAGTGCGTTCGGCTCTTCACTGACAGGTTGCTGTTCTCCTACGACCCAGGAACAGAGCGACAGCTGTTCTCACACCATCTGTTTTTTTTTTGTGCGCACAGTTTTGGGTTTTTACCAAGGTCAGGAAAATGTTTCTCAGAATGCTCAAAGGGAGAAGATCCCCGTTTTAGGAGAGCTGTTTCCCGGTGACATGTATGTGTTTGCAAAGCATGAGATCAGACTGTTCCTATTGTCCACAATGAATACCCCAGGATTCATTTTGGAAACTTTAACCAATTGAGGACAATTTTCATTCTGCGAAGGGCAGGCGATAGCTTGAATTCACTGACAGTCTGCTTTAGGAGATCCTGCTACAAGGGACTACGTAGTCTCTGTGGAGCAATTAGTCCTCTCGTTTCGCTGTTAACCGAGAAAGTGTACACACGCATGGAGCGGCAGGTGTTCTTATCCATCCGACTCATTTGCTGTGCACTTTTGGGTTTTTAATAGGGTCAAGGATACGTATCCAAACGGAAAGCAAATCCAGTGAGGAGCCACAAATGCGTTACTGTATTGTTGACTGGCTAGTGAAGGGTTGTGGACATTCGGAATCTAAAACAAAAACAGAAACTGATGAAGGAACTCGGCAGGTTTGCCAGTACCTGTCGGAGAAAACAGAGTTCAGAGAAACTCCTGGAGAAGCTCTGAATCGTTGTCTCTATTTGTCTCTCCCCAGATGCTGCCAGATCTATTTAGTTTCTCCTGCAATCTCTACCTTTCTTTTTAACTGAATGACCATTTCAACCACCGAGATTGATTACACAGACCAAACATGTCCTGACATTTAACCCTGTCGAAACTGTGGTGATTGAATTCAAACAAACCGAACAATGATTGCCTGTCCCTCAGCTCCACAGGGAGGGAGTACTTGAAACCAGTTTAGCAGCACGCTTTTGCAGATGTGGCCATGTAGTTTAGGCGATAGGCGTTAAATGCAATGTGGATTCCTCATTCAGCTAAGCATTTTGCTGACTGTGATTGAAAGCCGAGAGTGAACTTGAAGAGTGCTTGTTCTCTACTTTCTTGTTTGAAATTCAATCGCAGGATTAGGTGAAATGCGTAAACTCAAATAAGGAACGTTAAGAATCTGCAACCAACTGCCTGTCAGGATGGAAAAGACAGAAAACTCCAGAGCAGGTAAGACCCATTTAGTTGTCCACTTCCATGACTGAATACATTTGCCCCTCTGAACCAATTGACGCCAAATGAGATAAGAACAGTTCAGGGGATTGTGTTGGACTGGTGCAGATGTATGGGCCAAAGGATATTATTGTGCTAGACACTTCCATGGCCAGCTTCGAGGAGGTCATTTTGTCAAGTAAAAGGACATTCTTTGCAAAATGTCCCTCGGCGAGGAAGGGGTCGAAGCTACTCTCCCCTGATCTTTCTGTCCGTCACGGTATTCATTGGGACATTTCAATTGGTAATAACTGTTGCGTTGCATATTTGTGGAATCAGTCTATATGGTAATGAGGACAACGAAACTGTGATTTTTCATTACCCAGCAGAGAGCAAGCCCTTGCAGCTTACAATCCCTGGCTCTGCTTTTGAAATAAAGACTACTTTCTCGATGTGCCTGTGTTTATATCAAACAGCTCATTGACATCGGGACTAGACGTTCAGAGGAAGCGGGATGTGTGACAGCGACAGAAACAGAACAAGACGAGACATGAAAGTGTTTAGGTTTTGCCGTGTGCCCGTTGTTTTTAGGAAGGAATGTCTGTTGGGCGCTAACCTGTCAGGTCCCAGGAGCCAGAGGGCTTGTTTTGGTGGGATTTGTGTTATTGAAAGTTTCACATGAGAAGCGTTTGGGACCATTTCAGCTCAGTATCCATTTCATATCACGGCTCACAGCAACGGTGCATATTTTCTGGGGAAGTGCCTTGTATTCCACTTAAAGCCTCCTTTCTCCGGAGATACTTGTAGATATAAAGCACATGGAATGGGTATAATCCTGAGGACTCTGTCACTATCGGGGAATGTGCCTGCGTGACTCCCTCTGTATTTGAACATGAGAATACGTTCCTCAAAGGGGTTACAACAGTGTGACCAGGTCAACCTTCAGTACCATTGTTATGTCATTTCAGATCACATAGACAATTTCATTGCTGCAAACTGGGACGAGAATAGAAGGATGCCTGATAACGTACGCTTCACGATGGACGAATGGCCCTTCACAACTCCTCCCCCACATGCTTTTTAAACCCGAGGCCAGAGAGAAACTGACCTGACGAGAAAATCGCTTCACAACCTTCCAGAACCTTATTATTGTCTATTCTACTACCAACTTTGCAAACTTACTTACCATGCTTTCTATCTTCCTACCTACATCATTTATTTAAATGAAAAATAAAATGAATGTGCGCTCAGCCAATGGGATACCATTGGTAACAGTCGTCCAGTCCGAAAACTACCTTCCACCACCTTTGTCAGCATCCTGCTATCGAACTAATTTTATATCTAATTGGAATCCTTACATTTAACTTATGTGATTTAACTTTATGAATTAGTCAACCGTGTGGAACAGTGTAAAAGCTTTTATTAAAGCCCAAGTGAGCAAACTCTACCACTATGTCCTCATTGATCTTCTTGGTTACGCCTTCAAAAAACTCAATCAATTTTGTTCAAAACCATGCTGATTATCCCGATTCATTCCTTGTATCTAAAAATTCAAATAAATCCTATCGGTAAGAATTGCATCCAACAACCTACCCACGACACAGACACACAGGTCTATCGATCCCAGATTTCTCCATGAATTCCTTTCTAAACAAAGGTACAACATTAGCCATCCCCCAGTCATTCGGCGCCTCACTCGCAATAATAGATGATAAACATATTTCTACGAAGGGCCCAACAGTTTCTTTCCCTAACTTCCCACAAGTTTCCGGGATAGAGGAGATCAGATCCCAGAGAAATATCCAACTTTATAGATTCCAGGTCGTCCAGCACTTCCCTTTTTCAATGTGAACTGCTTTCAAAACGTCAGTATTTAGGTGTACCCGCCATTTCGTTCTCCACAGTGTAAGCTGACGCGAAATGAACATTATATGTTTCTCCATCTGCTGAAGATCAAGGCATAGGTGAGCTTTTTCATCTTAAAGTGGTCCTATTTCGTCTCAATTTCTTAATGTACTTGCAGGATCTCTTTAGATTATACTTAACTTTATGGTTTAAGGCTATTTAATATTCTCCATTGACCTTTATGATGTCCTCCTCAAGAATGTCCCTCCACTCCTTATATCGTTCAAGACGTTCACTTGAAACCATGTGTTTATATGGAAGGTGTCACCTCGGTTAAAAAAATTCTTATGACAAGGCCTAAATCCCTGCGATCAACGTTGTTCTAATGGAATACCTAAAATATGCAAAACGGAGATTTGGACCAAGAAACCCCCACTAATCATGCGAAGGGAATCGTACCCAACTCACACCTCTACCCAATTCCTGTAACTCTGAATTTCCCATGACGAAAGAACGTCAGCCACAAATCTTTCGTCTGGGGAGGAAATGCAGGCTGAAACGGATAGGATGTGCCAACACCAAATTCACATTCGTCCAAAGTAGATATTGAATAAACATCGCGGAGGATGCAAGACATTACTACTCACCACTGAGTCAGCCATTATAAACCTCCTATCCACCACGCAAAACATACCATCACTTAGATATGGGGCCAAAACCTACTCCCAATGTTCCAAATGCAATGGTCCAGAGCCTCCTATTGACTGAGGCCTAAACCTCTGCCCGTGCTTTTTAATTTGCTTGAACAGAACGCCGACATTGCATTTGCCTTCCTAAACACCAACTGAAACTGCATGCTTAACATAAGAGAAAATTGAACTTGGAATTCTTTCTCCTATCAGAAAATTGTCTATGCCTCTACTCTTTCCACCAAACATATGACCTCATATTTTCCACAAAGTATGGCAACTACAACGTTTTTCGAAGCACTCACTCCGTTCAAGTCATTCTGCAGCATGCCCGCTTCATCAATAAGATCTGGCCTTCCACCTATCATTGTGTCTTCTTCAAATGGAGCAACAACACCCTCAGTTCCTTTGAATGGATCATTCATACATAATGTGAATAGCTGTGGTGCAAACCCTGACTCCTTTGAACTCCACTAGTCACGGGCTGCCATCCTGGAAGAGACCTCTTTACCCAACTGTCTGCCTTCTGCCAGTCAACCAAGCCTCAATCCATGGCCTCTTATTTAGCAGTTTGCCGTACTGCACCTTGAAATATGTCTATGGAAATTCAAGCCGGTCACCTCCACAGGCTTGAATTAGTCTCACTTGCTCATTATCTCCTCAAGGCATTCTAATATATTTGTCAAATGTGATTTCTTCTTGACTACCTGTGCTGATGCTTCACGTACTCTGTAATCCCATCCTTCCAATGAACTTCGATACTGTGTTTAACACAAAGCAGATTTTTTTGGTTGTTATCTAGAATATTAAAACTTTGCTTGGAGATCTGAATGTGAAGAACAAAGTTCAATCGGTGTTGAGATATGTAAACTCTCCGCTGTCTCAGTAGGGTCGATGAGTGAGTGAATTCCATCCCTCAGTGGGATCCCTCTACTCTCTCAGCAGGGTCGATGAGTGACCTAACTGTTTTTCTCACATGGAGCAGGTAAATGCTTGCTGACAACTGCAAAACAGATGGTGTGCTGAGAGTTGAGTTGATTGTTTGAACATATTCCTGGAATAAATTCACTTGAAACGTCTCTCACAATTCGAAAATATCGATGGGACATCAGTTCTACAGAGACTAGAGAGCACATCCCACAGACCACATGTTTGAAAGGTCTCGCCTCAATGTGAAGACGTTCATGATATACTGTCCCCAGGAACGTTTATAGTGATTAATGTCTATCCTCAGTGTGAACATGTTGATGACACGTTAGTATTCAGGAAAGAGTTCAGCACTTCCCGCAGTCATGGCATTTAGAAAGACCTGTTAATACTGTGTTGAAAGGTGATGAGCCATCCGGTCGCTCGGACGTTACAGCACGTCCCACAGATTTGGAACTGGAGATGTCTCTCCTCCGGGTGAGCACGTGGATCACACGTCAGGTCTCTTTGATTCTTATTGGACTCTTACTTATGTGAGCATATTTCTCAAAGATGAAGCACATAGAGGGTTGATAACATTTTCCAAAGTCCGGAGAGATAAAAGGTTCCTAATTAATATGAGCGAGGTGTTCGGGTCTCCAATCGCTGGATGTTTTAAAGCATTTTCCGCAGTTCAGGCATTGAAATAGTTTCTCATCATTTTGAACGAGTAGGTGTCGCAGCAGGTCAGAGACAGAATGAATCCCTTCCCACACTCTGAGCAGGTGAATGGCTCGTTCCTGGTATCATTGCGTCCACGTGAATTCAGCTCAGACAGGGAGTGGATCCCCACGTTTCCCCAGTCTTTCCTCAGTATGATTGCAATTGAGCTTTGTAAGGTCTGATGACAGGTGGAAGCCTCGTCCACACACACAATAAGTGAACGATTTATCTCACACTGTAACCAGAGCTTTTTCATTTCATGTTCGAAATCTGATCAAGTTGTATTAGGGATAAAGTGTGCGGCTTCATCAGATTATGGTGGAGAGGTTGGTTTGTAAATCTTACCCTTCTAAAATCCTGCGAAACTGATGTTATCCAAAAAATAAGAGTATGAAACCGTCTTTCACAAGATTCTAGATTCTGTCTGAAGATAAGGTCTGAAGGTAAGGGATTTTCGACATGAAGAATTGGAAGATAATTTTGTCAGAATCTTTCATGCACACAGCCTCCACCACAGAGACCAGCGGGTCAGCAGGTGGATATGAACACGATCATCTCCCTGTTCCCTCCAGGTCAAACACTGTCTTGACTTGTCTGACACCCAGTCCTGATGGAGCAGACATTTCTTACAATTGAATCATTGCAAAACTGAGGCATCTGACTTCAGTCCCGAACTCAAAATCCACTGCCTCGCCACTGTGTTAGAAGTGTGATATTGGAAGAACACAGCAGTGCAGGCAGCATCCAATGAGCAAGACAATCGACGTTTCGGGCACCATCAGGAAAGAGGCTTGTGAAGCGAGGTGGTAGAGACACAAATGGGAGCGTCTGTGGCTGGGACAAAATAACTGAGAGTGTGATAGGAGGATGGAGTTGGGGGTAATGATTATAGGTCGCAGCGCAGGGTGGTGCAGATAGGTGGGAAGGAAGATGGACAGACAGGACAGTTCATGAGAGCGGCAGAAGCCCTGGACCTGAATGAACTTGGCTGTGTGGGAGGGAGAGTTGACATGTTCGGCCAGCAGCCAGTGGTGTTGTTTGGTGCGGGTGTCTCAGAGAAGTTTTCAGAAGTGGTCTATAATTAGGCATCCGATCTCCTCAGTGTCGAGGAGACTGCAAAGGGAACAATGGATATAGTAAATGACATGCGTGGAAATGCAGATGAAACTCTGATGGTAATGGAAGGGTCCTTTGGGGCCTTGGACAGAGTTGAGGGCGGAAGTGTGGATGGATGTTTTGCAAATCCCGTGATGGAATGAGAAGTTTGCTGGGAGCGGATGGGAGGGTGGTTGGTGGGGGCGTGCACCACCAGGAAGTCGAAGAGGGAATGATATTTACAGAAAGTGGGTAGGGGTGGGGAGGGAAACACATCTCAGTTGGTGGGCTTTATTTGCAGCTGACGGAAATGCCGGAGGATGACATGATGTCTACAGAGGGTGCTGGATTTTAAAGTGATGTAGAAGGGAGTTCCGTCCTCGTCTCAGTTGGAGGGAAGAGTTTTGGGAGCGGAGTTGAGGGAAGTGGATGAGATGAGCTGGAAAGCATCATCAACCAAGTCCTAGGAGAAAATGCCTCGCCACTGATTCAATCTCCTCTCTGGTAATTGTCTGAGTCTGAACAGGCACGTCATAACCATGGTGACATACTTCAATTTCTGATGTGTTTTTAACCACATATCCACAACATCACCATGTCAGCCGACTTGCACTTCATTAACATCATTAACTCTTCCACGTCTCTGCTCTTCTGCAGCTCAAACTCTAATCCGTTCGTTTGGAAGTCACGGTCATAATACACTTCCATCCGTCCTTTCAAATTCCCTCCCTGCTGTTGTGCTCATGATGCAAGGAATCGGGAGAGAGTGGAGTTGAACACGTGGCTACAGGGATGGTGCAGGAGGGAGGATTTTGGATTCTTGGATACTTAGGGATCTTTCTGGGGTATGTGGGACCTGTAGAAGCAGGATGGTCTTCATCTGAACCAGAGGGATACCAATATCCTGGGGGTCAATTCGCTAAGACTATTGGGGTGTGTTTAAACTAATCCAGCAGAGGGATGGGAACCAAAGTTGTAGTTCAAGTATCGAAAAGTTTGAGAGTAGGGAGGTCCAAAACAAGTCTTAGTGTCGCAAGATTGCACCAGTAAGCAAGACGTTGGTTTGGCGTATGTCTACTTCAACGCAAAGAGAATCTGGAGTAAGGTCGATGACCTTACAGGATTTGTTGGTACCTGGGAATTTGGTGTTGTGGCAATTTCGTAGACATGAATAGAACAGGGACATGAATGGTTGCTGCAGATTCCAGAATTTAGATGTTTCAGTAAGAACAGAGAAGAAGGTAAAAGAGGGGGGACCTGTGGCAGTGTTGGTCAAAGACAGTATTACAGTTGCAGAAAAGATGTTTGGGGACTCGTCAACAAACGTAATGTGGGCTGAAGTTAGAAATGAGATGTCACCCTGTTGGTAGTTTTCTATAGGCCTCCGAATAGTTCCAGAGATGTAGAGGAAAGGGTAGCAAAGATGATTCTCGATAGCAGTGAGAATGACAGGGTAGTTGTTACGGGGGATTTGACATAGAAATGGATAGGTGTATACCACTGGGCAAGAGTTACAGCTGGGGGAAAGGCAATTATGATGCGATTAGGCCAGACTTAGGAAGCACTGGATGGAGAAGGAGACTGCAGTGGATAGGCACATTAGAAATGTGGAGCTTATTCAAGGAAACGCTACTGTGTTTCCGAGATAAGTGTGTACCTGTCAGGCAGAGTGAAAGCTGTCCAGAGCGGGAGCCGTATTTTCCGAAGTAAGTAGACTGTCTGGTCAAGAGGAAGAAGAAGGCTTATGTTAGGATGAGAGGCGAAGGCTCAGTTAGGGCGCTTGAGGGTTACAAGGTAGCCAGGAAAGACCGAAAGAGAGAGCTCAGATGAGTCAGGAGGAGACATGAGAAGTTTTTGGTGGATAGGGTCAGGGTAAACACTGAGGCTTTCTATAGGTATTTAAGGAATAAATGAATGACGAAAGTAAGATTTTGGCCAATCAGCAATAGCAGTGGAAAGTTGTGTGTGGAGTCAGAGGAGATGGAGGAAGCACTAAATGAATACTTTTCAACAGTATTCAGTCTAGAAAACGACAATGATGTCGAGGAGATTACTGAGATACAGGCTACTACACTAGGAGGGATTGAGGTTCACAAGGAGGAGGTATTAGAAATCCTGCAGAGTGTGAAAATAGATAGGCCCCCTGGGCTGGATGAGCTTTATCTCGGATCTTCTTGGAAGCCGGGGGGAGATTGCCGAGCGTTTGGCATTGAACTTTAAATCGTCATTGTCTGCAGGAATAGTTCCATGAGTCCTGAGGATAGCAAATATGGTTCCCATGTTCAAGAGGGGGAGTAGGGACAATCCTGTTAATTTTAGATCAGTGAGCCTCACTTCAGTTGTTGGTAAATTGTTGGAAAAGGTTATAAGAGATAGGATTGAGAACCATCTGGAAAGGAATAATTTGTTCAGGGATAGTCACATGGTTTTGTGAAGGATAGGTCGTGCCTCACAAACCTAACTGATTTCTTTGAGAAGGTGACCAAGCAGGTCGATTAGAGTAAACCTGTTGATGTTGTGTATATGGATTTCAGCAAGGCGATCGATAAGGTTCCCCACAGTAGGACATTGCATAAAATGCGGAGGAATGGGATTTTGGGAGATGTAGCAGTTTGTATCAGTTATTGGCTTGCTGAAAGAAGACAGAGGGTGGTGGTTGATGGGAAATGTTCATTCTGAAGTCCAGTTGCCAGTGGTATACCGCCAGGGTCGGCGTTGGGTCCACTGCTGTTCGTTATATTTTATAAGCGACCTGATTGATGGTGTAGAAGGGTGGGTTAGTAAATTTGCAGACGACACTAAGTTCGGTGGAGTTGTGGATAGTGATGAAGGATGTTGTAGTTTACAGAGAGACATAGATAAGCTACCGAGCTGGGCTGAGAGGTGGCAAATGGAGTTTAATGCGGACAAGTGAGAGGTGATTCCTTTTGATCGGAACAACCGGAATACAAAGTATAGTGCTAATGGTAAGTTTCTTGGTAGTGTGGGTGATCAGAGAGATCTCGGTGTTCTGGTAGAGAGATCCTTGAAGTTTGCCACCCAGGTTGACAAGTTTGTTAAGAAGGCATACAGTGTTTTAGCTTTTATTAATTGAGGGATCGAGTTCTGGAACCATGAGGTTATGCTACAGCTGGACAAAACTCTAATGCGGCCGCACTTGGACTATTGTATACAGATCTGGTCACAACATTTTAAGATGGATGATGAAGCTTTGGAAAAGGTGCAGAGGAGATTTACTCGTATGTTGCATGGTATGAAGGGAAGGTCTTACGAGGAAAGGGTGAGGGACTTGTGGCTGTTTTCGTCAGAGAGAAGAAGGTTGAGAGGTGACTTAATAGAGACATATCAAATAATCAGAGGGTTTAGATAGGGTGGACAGGGAGAGCCTTCTTCCAAGAATGGCGACGGCGAGCACGAGGGGGCATAGAATTAAATTGAGGGGTGATAGGTATAGGACAGATGTCAGAGGTAGTTTCTTTACTCAGAGAGTAGTAAGGGTATGGAATGCTTTGCCTGCAACGGTAATGGATTCACCAACTGTAAGTACATTTAAGTCGTCATTGGACAAACATATGGACGTACATGGAATAGTGTAGGTTAGATGGACTTCAGATTGGGATGACAGGTTGGCGCAACATCGAGGGTCGAAGGGACTGTACTGCACTGTAATGTTCTATGTTCTATGTTCTATGATCTAACTCCCACTGCTTCTATTCAAATGTGTACTTGCGTTCTGTTAACAGTTTCATTGTTCATTATCTGAATGGCATTTTTATGAACGCCCATTTTCCCAAACGTGCACTGCGGCCTTCGCAGCTTTATCTTTCCACAAGGGCTCCCACATGGTGGCAGGGAAGGAGTTGCAGGTTATTCACCCAATGATGTAATCCTGAGGTCTTCCAATACCTCTCCTGCATGTGGGAGTACTCACAACAAGGGTTGCTCACCTATCACCGGGCGGCAAAATTTCAAATTTTCCATCATTTTCTACAAATCTCTTGACTGTCTTCCCTCTAACTATCACTGTCATATCCTCCAGCCCACTCAAGAGCAAATAGAGCTGGTCAATGGTATGCCAACCCAGCCAGCGGACACGACACCCAAGATTATGTTTTAAAGTGCACTCTCAGATATTCTGCATTCCCTCGAATTCCAAGCTCCGGAGCATGTTCGATTTGAACTGTTTCACGTTTGGTGCCTAAAAGTCACCTACCAAGGCCATAAATTATGAATTCCCGTGGCAACGTAAATCGCACCAGGCAAAAGGAAAGGAATTACTCACCAAGTGATTAAGAAAAACTGCAATACATGCTGAAATCAAGGGTAATGAGCTGGTATCAATACTACATCGTGCCTTTTATATAAAAGAAGCTTCAAAGCTTTTACTTTGTGTGAGTTTAAACAAATGTTGATCGCTGTCACATTATGACATATTGGGAAGCTGACAAAGTGTTATATCAAACAAGTGATCAAAGAAGTGGGTTTCAAGTCGTATTTTGTCACACAAAACGAAGTTTGTATCACAAAAGTGAGATGACCGATGTTTTTCTGCTAGAGGTCATCATCTTTTGTCAGTCTCAAAACGCTTCATATGTTAGTGCTGCCATAGCTCAGTGGTTCGACCCCGGAGTTGTAACCTCGATTCAGACTACAGCCTTGCTGATTTTTCTTGCAACTATTGCAGCAAGCATCCGAAGGTGCGTTCGCCATGTTGTTAGGAATTATTTTTGAAGGAATATCTGGAAGTCATTTATAGACAGAACCCCTCCCCCCCCACACCCCGCCCCAGGCCCCATTTGTTTCAGTTTGGAAGTCCACATATGTGTTTCTCCTTCGAGAAACATGAGGATGACAAGCTTCTGATGTGAAGAATGCCTTCGTTTGGCAGGAAGAACAACGTGATTCATGAAAAGCAGAAAAGTAACAGTTTAACAATGGGGGACGAAAACGTACAGGGATGCGATTGAATGCTTCTGTTCCTTATGTAGAGACAGGAATCTGCTGGAATCCATTTAAGCAGGCAGGAAGTTGGAAGACCACAGCTCGCCAGGCTGCCTCAGATTTGGAGAAGTCAACATTTAGCAGGTACAAATTATTACCGATTGGGACAGTCCTTGAGGGATAGACTCCCGCCTGCTTACCCCTCTGCTTATGTAAACAGAATCGGTTTTAAAGCGAGTCATGAAGAAAGAAGAGGCCAAACGGGTCAATTCCTTATTTTATGGAAGTTGGGCTCTCCTGAGGCCTTTGTCACTTTCAAAAGATGTGTCTGTATAGTTCCCTCTATGGGTCAAAATGAGGCTCAGTTCTCCCGCAGTTCATGAACAAATTTGACGGTATCTGACTTCAGACTCATTCACTGCTTCATTGGAGATTAAAACTTTGCAGGGAAAGTCACATTCAGATCAACACTTCAGACGTCAGGCTGTGGGCCAATGAGTGGAAATTGGAAACGAGAATATTTGGATGTTTGATGACTGGCACTGACATCATGTATTATTCTGTGCTCTAAAAGCACGGTGTCACAAACACTCTTTTTTGGAAGGAATTTCTCATCGCAGGAAAAGAAAGCTATGCTGTTCAGAGAAGACGCAATTGCACATGCCGTCCTTCCTGGTCGACTAGTGGTTACAATGCAGCGCTTTCACCGCTGTGTTTTGGGTTAATTTCTTGGTCAGGGAATCTGGATTTATTGTTCCTGATAAGGGCAACAACACAAGTCGAACGTCTTTGATATTTCAAACGTGTCCGAATGTGCCTTGAATAATTGTGCAGGGCCGCAAGTTGGCTCACTGGTTATCACTGCTACCTCACAGCGCCAGAGATATGATTTGCCGACAACTGGGTCGAATGTCAGGAAGTTGCCTTATTCAGGAGCAAATGAAGAGAAAAAGGGTAAGGAATTGTTCTGTGAGGGTTAATCCCAGGAGGATTGGTGTGCATTTGTTGTATCGTATAGGTAATTTCTGAACTGTAGGCATTCCATGTTCCCTTATTGTGTTGCTTTAGCACATGTTCAGACAGGCGAGAAAAGAGAGGGAAAACAGTCACGACCCAATCAGTGATTGATCCATTGTGCAAGAACCAACGGATTTACTTTTGACTGAAATACCTCCAATTTTCCCTACATTGGTAATGGTAGTATACAGCATTAGAGCGGGTTTTCATGTGTTGTTTTGGCCCCAGCATCCTTTCTCAACATGGACTATACTGGGACATAAAGAGATGATAAAAGACATGGATGGCGATGACTGGAATGAAAAGACGTCAGGAAGAATGGACAGCGTTTACTTGGAAACAGAAAAATGGAAAGGAAGCCAATGATGTAGTGGGGGATAATGCCATTTGAAAAGACAAAGCGGGGTATCATGGGATGGTGGAAAAGACGAATAGATCATGTGGCGTGACACCAGGTAAAACTGAGTTGTGTCCGTATAGAAGGTTCCTAGGCGATGTGAATTTGGTGAGAGTAAACAGGAGGGAAATTCCCTCATTCGGATGGATCTATATCTAGAGTATAGAACTTGAAAACCAGCGATGAATGATAAAGAGAAGTTTGGAGCTCGCATTCTTTTTCTTTCTACAGCTATTGAATTCGAAAATAATTACTTTTTCTCAGGAAAAATTATTCAGAAGCTGATTCTAAAATATTTGTAAAGATGCGTGCAGACACACAAGGAGTGAATTTCACCGGGACAGGGAGTCTGGGCGGCCAGAATGGGTACACGTTACGTGCACACTCTCTAATTGGTTGACGTTAATTGGAAAGAAGTCTCATAACACATGCAACTGAGCACGACTCGGTGTAGAATGAGCTGATTGTGAGGAAAGCTTTAGCAGCTTGTTCTACGTGAACTTCTATGAATTGTAAAAGAACTGAGCTGTTTGTGTTCGCTCAGCATGAAAGGGAAGCCGGTTAGCACAGTCTGCTGCATAACTGGTTTATGATATAAAGTGATGCCAACAGTGTGGGAATAATTCTCGCAATGTCTCAGCATACCTTCAGGATGCTGATCTCCCCATTCAGCTAATACTTTAGGAGATGGCGAGAATCAAAAATAAACTACACTATCGTGAGTTGGAACTGACCTGCCGATGTGATGCACCTTTGTTCTTTCATCTGTTGCAGTGGAAAATTTGGCTGCAATCACAAAGAAGGGAGTGAATTCGTTTGATGCTCACTCATCTCCCCCAATCATATCTAGTGACAAGACACGAAAATAATTCCTGCTTGAATTCTGTAATCTTCATAGCAGTACTTAAAAACAGCTTTGTCATTTCTATTCCAGTTTTTCTGATAACAGGCAAAATGTCTAATGAGATAAACCTAATAACTTTTGGATTGTTTTAATGGACTGTGCGAGTTTGCAGCAAAATTAGTAATATGATACGAGCTAAACGTCCTTTCCAGAATTTAACACAGCGCAGGATCAGCGACATGACAAACGTCATCGACTTCAAAAATCACCTCTGTATCTCTAGTGAGTGATGGATATTCACTCAGGGAGTCTTTATGGCTGGTCTTAAGTAACTGAGGTATTTCCCAAGGACAGAACACTCCACAAAATCAGATATTTTTTTGAATAAATGCTGTTTTACTGAATGTTCTTTTGCAACTTTTAAATATATATGCATACAAACACATACATGCACGCCCACACACATTTATACATATGTGTACATACACATATGTATATACATATAGCTCGCACATTCGACGGGAAGAACATTCGACGAGGAGGTTGAACAGTTCAACCACTTTATATCCGAGCTGCCTCGTGCTCCCACGAGGAGGTTAAACAGTTCATCCACTTTATATCGGTGATGCCTCGTGCTCCCACGAGGAGGTTGAACAGTTCTTCCACTTTACCAACACCTTCCACCCCGATCTCAAATTCACCTGGACCGTCTCAGACTCCTCCCTCCCCTTCCTAGACCTTTCCTTTTCTATCTCGGGTGACCGAATCGACATGGACATTTACTATAAACCAACCGACTCCCACCCTGTCTCCTGTAAAAACGCCATCCCATATTCCCAATTCTATCGTCTACGCCGCATCTGTTCCCAGGAGGATCAGTTCCAAAACCATACAATCCAGATGGCCTCCTTCTTCAAGGACCCCAATTTCCAGCCAGACGTAGTCGACGATGCCCTCCACCGCATCTCTTCCACTTCCCGCTCCTCCGCCCTTGTGCCCCGCCCCTCCAACCGCCACCAGGACAGAACCCCACTGGTCCTCACCTACCACTCCACCAACCTCCATGTACAACGTTTCATCCGTCGTCATTTCCGCCACCTCCAAACGGACCCCATCACCAGGGATATATTTCCCTCCCCTCCCCTATCAGCGATCCGAAAAGACCACTCCCTCCGTGACTCCCTCGTCAGGTCCACAACCCACACCAACCCAACCTCCACTCCCGGCACCTTCCCCTGCAACCGCAAGAAATGCAAAACTTGCGCCCACACCTCCCCCCTTACTTCTCTCCAAGGCTCCAAGGGACACTTCCATATCCACCCCAAATTCACCTGCACGTCCACACACATCATCTATTGCATCCGCTACACCCGATGTGGCCTCCTCTATATTGGGGAGACAGGTCGCCTACTTGCAGAACGTTTCAGAGAACACCTCTGGGACACCCGGACCAACCAACCCAACCACCCGTAGCCCAACACTTTAACTCCCCCTCCCACTCCACCAAGGACATGCAGGTCCTTGAACTCCTCCATCGCCCGACCATGGCAACACGACGGTTGGAGGAAGAGCGCCTCATCTTCTGCCTGGGAACGCTCCAACCACAAGGGATGAACTCAGATTTCTCCAGTTTCCTCATTTCCCCTCCCCCCCACCTTGTCTCAGTCAAATTCCTAGAACTCAGCACCGCCTTCCTAACCTGCAATATTCTTCCTGACCTCTCCGCCCCCACCGCACTCCTGCCTATCACCCTCACCTTGACCTCCCTCCACCTATCGCATTTCCAACGCCCTTCTCCCAAGTCCCTCCTGCCTACCTTTTATCTTAGCCTGCTGGACACACCTTCCTCATTCCTGAAGAAGCACTTATGCCCAAAACGTCGATTCTCCTGTTCCTTGGATGCTGCCTGACCTGCTGCGCTTTTCCAGCAACAAATTTTCAGCTCTGACCTCCAGCATCTCCAGTCCTCACTTTCTCCTAGCACATTCAAATGGCCGACCAACCAATTCCGTGTGTGTGTGTGTGTGTGTGAATTCAGAACATTAGAAATAGATGGTCGGCCATTTGAATGTTCTTCCTGTAGAATGTGAGAATTTAGAGTTTACTGGAATTTCCCTAACATTTGAATCTACGGGAATTGCACCCAACTCCATCTCCTTGGCAACAGCTTTATGGAACTGGAGCTGAACATTGGATCTTTGGGTAGTCTGAGGTGAATTGAGAGGAGTTATAGGGAGGCAGTTACACTTCAGGTACAAGAAAAAGGTCGATCGTATACAGTCGGGAGACGAAAAGGGAGCAGGCAGCCAGTGCAGGCATCCACTTTGGCTGTGCCCATCTGTAACAAGCATACCGTATTTGTTACTTTTTGGGGGGATGTCCTACGAGGGGTAAGCCATGGGGTCCAGATCTCTGGCACAGTGTTTGTCCCTGTGATCAGAAGGGTAGGGGGGAGGGGAGGAGACCAATAGTTATTGGGAACTACATGGTGAGGGGGACAGATTGCAGTTTCTGTGGGTACAGGGCAGGCTCATGATTGAAGTGATACCTCCACGTTACCAAGGTTTGTGATGTCTCGCAGCGTGTTTTCAGGATCCTTAAGGGGAGGGGGAGCAGCCCGAGATCATGTTTCACATATGCACGAACAACTTATGTAATAAAATTGATGTGGATGTATGGCAGAAATTGAGAGATCCAGGGTGACATTTTAGATCTAGATCAAACAGAGTTGTTCTCTCTGATTGGTTACACATGCCACGTTATAGTGTGGGAAAGAATAGGGAGAGAGCAGATGAACACGTGGTTGTAAGGATAGTGCAGGTGATAGGGATTTGGATATCTGGATAGTTGGGGCTCATTCTGGAGTCGGTTGGACCTCTACAAACAAGATGGTCTTCACCTGACCCGGAAGGGTACCAATATCCTGAGTGGATAATTTTCTAAAGCTCTTCAGGAGGGTTTAAACGAATTCAGCAGCGGATTGCAAACCCGAATTTTAGCTGCGGTTTGCTGGAAGTTTTGAGTGGTTAGGACATAAATAGGTTTTCGGGTTTGCGAGTGAATGCTGGCAAGGATGAAGGTGGTTTGAAGTCTGTCTACTTCACCGCTTGGAGCCTCTGGGATAAAGCAGGTGACATGGGTTGTTAACTGGGACTTCAATATTGTGGCCATTTCAGAGACATGAATGGAGCACTAAAATGAATGGTTGTTCCTTGCACCTCAGTTTCGATTTTTCAGTAAGAACAGGGAAGTCGTTAAAGACGGGGAGATGTGGCATTTTTAGTCATAGACAGTGCTATAGTAGCAGAAAGGATATTTGGTGAGGACCCGACTCAATCTGTTGAACTAGAATGGGCTGAGATTAAAATCAGGCAAGTTGAGGTCACCATCAAAATGTTCTAGAGATATGGAGTAAAAGATTGCAAAGATGATTCTGGATAGGAACGGAAGTAACAAGCTAGTTGTAGTGGAGAAGTTTAACTTTCCAAATAATGATTGGAAATGTTATTGTTTGAGGAGCTCTGATTGGTCAGTCTTTGTCGAATGGGTGCAGGAGGGTTTCGTGACGCAGCATGTAGACAGGCCAACAAGAATCAAAAACATATTGGATTTGGTACTGCGTATTGAAGCAAGTCAACTGTTCGATTTGGAGATAATTGAGCACTTTGGTGATTGTGACCACAATTCGGTATGTTTATTTAGTGATGGATAGGAATATATATATATCGCAGAGCATGAGGTACCGCTGGGAGAAAGGCCAGTATGATGCGATCAGCAAGAGTTAGGATGCACCAGATGGGAAAGTAAACGCAGGGGTTTTGCAAACCTGAAATACGGAGCTTGTTCAGGTAAGCACTCATGCATGTCCTTGATAAGTGTGTGTGCGTCATGCAGGGAATATGAGGTTGAGACAGGGAGCTATTTTTTCTCAAAAAGTTGAATTTCTTGTCAAGATGGAGAAGGCAGTGCATGTAAACATATAATATGAAAGCTGAGTTAGGGCTTTTGAAAATTAAAAGCTAGCAAGGAAGGGCCAAAAGAGAGAGCTACTCAGAGCAAAGAGGGGACATTAAATATCTTTAGCTGGCAGGGTCATTTAAAACCCGGAAGCTTTCTCTTGTCATTTCAAGAATAAAAGAATATCTAAGATATGATTCGGGCCTGCCAAGAACAGTAGGAGGACGTCGTCAACGGAGTCCGAGGACAGGAGAGGCGCTGAATGTATATTTTTCATCATACCTCAAATGAAAAAGACAATGCTGTCGAAGAGAATTTTGAGATGCAATCTGTTAGAATAAACGAAATTGATATTCATAAAGACGAATTGTTAGCAATTCTTGAAAGCCTGAAAATAGATTTGTCCCCTGGGTTTGATGGGATGTATCATAGGATTCTCTGGGAATCGTGGGAGGAGATTGCAGAACTTTTGACTACCAACTTTATTTCGTCAGTGTATATGTGATTAGTGCGAGAAGACTCGAGTTCAGCAAATATTGTCCCCTTCTTCACGAAGAGGAGTAGGAAGAACGCTGGAAATTATAGAACAGTGAGCCGTATTTCCTTGATGGTGAAGGTTTGGGAAAGGTTATGAGAGATATGATTTATGATCACCTCAGCAAGAAGAAGTTGATTCGCTACAGTCAACACGATTTTGCGAATAGCAGGTTGTGCCTCACAAACTTTATTGAGCTCTTTGAAAAGGTCAACAAACAACTAGATGAGAGTAAAGCGGTTAACATGGTGGATATGATTTTCACGAATGCACGGTCGGCTGTTGCATAAAATACAGAGATATGGGATTGAGGGTGATTTCGCGGTTTAGATCAGTAATTGGCTCGCTGAAAGAACACAGAGTGTGGTAGTTAATGGAAAATATTCATCCTGGAGTTCAGTTATTCATGGTGTACCACAAGGTTCCTTTTAGGGTCCACTGCTGTTTGTCACCTTTACAAATGACCTGGCTTCGAGCATGGGATGATGGATGAGCAAATTCGCAGAACACACTAAGTCGATGGAGTTGTCAACAGTGCCGAAGTCTGCTGCTGGTTACAGATGGACATGAATAATCTGCAGATCGGTGCTCAGAGCTGGCATATGGAGGTTATTGTGGAAAAGTGTGAGGTGATTTACTTTGGAATGAACAACAAGAATAAAATGTTCTGGGCTAATTGTAATATTCTTGGAAGTTTAGATGAGCAGAGCGATCTCGGTGTCTATGTATATAAAACTCTGAAAGTTAACACACACGTTGATGGATTTGTTTGCAATGAGCACAGTGTGTTAGTTTTTATTGGGAGAGGGATTGAGTTTTAGGGCCAAACGATCTCTTTGCAGCTCCAGAAATTTGTCTGGTATGGCCAAACTTGTCGAGTTCTGGTCGCCACATTATAGGACGGATGTGAAAGCATTGGAAAGGTTGTAGACGAGATTTCCTCGGATGTTGTCTTCTGTGAAGGGAAGGTCTTACGACGAAAGTCTGAAGGACTTGAGGCTTGTTTTGATAGAGATAAGAAGTTTGAGAAGTGAATTAATAGAGACATAAAAGATGATCAGAGTTTGCCGTAATGTGGACAGTGAAGGCATTTTCTTTAAATTATGATGGTTGGCACAAGGGCATATCGATGTAATTTGAGGGTGATAGATGCCGAGGTAGCTGCCTTTCTCAGAGAGTAGTAAGAGTGCAGAACGCCTTGTCTTCAACAGTCGTAGACTCACCAACCTTCAGGGCAAATAAATGATCATTGGATGAACTTACGGCCTATAATGTCAAAATGCTGGTCAGATGGACTTCAGATTGGTCTTACAGGTCGGTGCAACATTAGTGCGAAAAGCACTTTATTGCAATGTAATATTCCGGGTTTAAACTGTTCTTCAACTTGAAGTTGCAATCATCTCTGATCAGTATCAGTAAACCAAACACCTGGCGAGAATCCAATGCACAACTTTGGCACTTCATGTGCTGCCATTCTGTCATGCAAGTACAGCAAGTTAACTAACTGCACCACTGGATCTGCCGTCTAATGGTGACGAACGGCTCCTGATTTTACCACTGGGCCCCTCAACCCAATTACTCATTTTTTTTCTGTGTATCTGAAATGAAACGCAGTGCAGAGGTGGTTATACTGATAATGGATCATCGATTATGAAGCATCAGCTTCAGGAAAATGGCATAGTTAAATGTGGTGAAAATCGGTTTTATTGAATACTGCATACATTTACCATGGCTTCCTGCGTTGGTCACAGGCAATGTTATGTGGCCATTGTCCTGGAATTTTCCTTCTATCGGCTTCAATTCGTCAGACAATTCGATTGACTGATATTTCACCAACTTCCTTTGGCATGTTCATCTGAGACATCGACCCACACTGCACACAACATCAACAATGTTCAGCATACCACGTGCACGAGCATGTAGCATGGTTTTTATGCACAGTGAAGATTGAATAATGTTCTGCAAGGACAAATTAAATTCAGTTTAATTCATAAAGTCGCAAGAATCCAGAGTAAGATTCAAAATATCAGAAATTCACGTTCATTACCTTGGCCAGAATTCCATCCCAGCAAAGGGGAAATCTGCCCCTGAATCCCCTAAATCCATGCAATTGCTTGCTCCATGTGTCCACTTGGAAACCTATGTGAAGGAACATTCAGCCTGAAGGAGAACTTGTGAGAATCCTCCGCTGTATGATCTAAAGCTGAAACAAGAGCTGTCTATTCCAGCCGGGAGGGAAGCGAAGTGGAGATGAGACCAAAATATTATTTGGCGTTTAATTCATATTGTCATCATTGTGATTATTTAAAAGCCTTGGCCAGAAATGGCACAGACACAAAGGAGCAGAAGGAGGCCATTCTTAACACCGATCCTGTCCTGCCACGTAATTTGATATCATCCTGGCTCACAGAACAATTTTCTGTCTTTTTCCAGCCCATCCACAACATCGTACTGGCTAACAGATATTTATCAGACTCTACCATAAATAGACATCGATAATGTAAATCTGTGGGAGGAAAATGTTCCGTTTCGAGACAGTTAGGTTTATGCACGAATATTACTGGTTTTGCAGATGAGCAGCAGGGTCTGGTCTGACCACTTTGCAAAACATAAATTAAAACTCGACTCTGATGGGATTCGAACCCACAACCTTTGAATAGTAACCTGAAAAGAGATGGAGCAGTCTAACGCGCTTTCTACTGCGCCACAGAACCGCGCCAGCTGTTGTCTTTAAGCACACAAGTTAGCCTTTGACGCATTGCATTCAGGATACCCATCTCGCGCCTGTCTGTCCTCGTCACACTTTCTGATACCTGGTCCTTATCCACTAGTGCTCTGGCTCATCAAGTGTTCGGCTACAGACTGCTGAAACGTTCTCATGACACTTACCTTTACCACATATTCAGATAATGATTTCCAGATAATCAATACTCTATAGGTGAAAGCATTCTTCCTAAATCACCTCCTTGTCTCCTGTCTTTCATTTATGTTACTCTGTTCCTTCCCAATACAGGCTTATCCCTGTCACACATATCTATCCTCTTCATAAAATGAGCACGTTAATCGGTTTCTTATTCAGCCTTCTCTGCGCTTAGAGCAACATCCCCAGGCTAGCTCGCGTACCTTCACAATGGGAGTGGTCAAACCCTTTCCATTCTTTTCATCTCCTGTGAAATTCTCCTCCTGCATTCAGACGCTTCCAGTATCTGGCGATTACATCAGAAAAACAAAGTTCTCAGAAGAAAACCCAAAAGGTCTGAACAAAATCAGCAGCTCTTGTCTATCTCTGATGAGGAAGGAAAGTTAACGCTTCGAGTCCAACGATCCGTCTTCAGAACTAGTGGGAAGGGAGGGTGGGTGAAGAATGTGTAAGAGGGCGGACGGTTTCTAAAATGATTGAACTTGATGTTGGGTCCTAACGTTTTCATGGTCTGCCGGTAGAAAATGTGTTGCGTGTCTTCCAGCTTGTGTTGTGTCTTGAAGGAGCACTGCAGCAAACCAGAGACTGAAATCATGGCCTGGGAACACAGTGTCTAGATTTGAGTGGTGCTGGAAAAGCACAGCAGTTCAGGCAGCACCCGAGAAGCAGTGAAATCGACGTTTCGGGCAACAGCCCTTCATCAGAAATACAAGCAGAGAGCCTGAAGTGTGGGAACACAGTGTAATGTTGAAGTTATAGGAGACTGGAAAATCGGGATAGTTTTTGTTGATTCTGAACAGAACGTAAGTGATCTCAGCTTTGTCACCGACTTTATTTTCCTCTCACCATTGGAGAGAGATCACATTCTGAGCAGGAAATACAGTTGCCTCGATTAACTGAAGTGCAGACAAATCTCTGGAAAATGCGACCGGGAGCTTCCAGAGTGAGGAGAGATATCTGAAACCAGCAGGAAATGCAACTGACAACATCGAACTTAACAATGCAGTACAGGCACTTCGGCCCTCGCTGTTACCGCAACCTGTAAAATAATGTGATGTCCATTGTAATGGTAAATTGACATTTATTTTGAATCCAATAAAAGCACAGGGAAACAAATAAGTAATTACCTGACTTTGCAGAGGCATGTGTTGCCGACAGACAGAAAAAAATGTTAAGTTAAACCGAAATAATAGCAAACATACAAGGCCAGTAAACTACCATATCAGGGACAAACAGTCAAGGAATGAGAAAAAAAAATCCTTTTGATGTGGAAGGCACCTTTCCTCACGTACCATTGGCGAAGGCATCCAGCGAGAGGTGGCAGAATTTGAGACGATGCATACTGCAGGCACAAAAAAACGAAAGATTGTATTTTCAGCGACGATGTGCGTACCTGATTCAATGCACACATAAGGACAGATATGAAGAAACTAAATTGGCTAACTCAGGCAGATATACCAGTCCAGGTAACCCCCGCCAAGAGGGTAGCCTGGCGATTAGGTATGGTAGATGTCTCGGACCCAAGATTAAGAAGGGTCCCGACTGAGTGCAGGGCAAAAGGCAAACGTGATGTGGGGTTCATACGAAGTTGGGAACCCCATAAGAATAGCTCCGAAATCTGAGTATCGTCCTTGCAGAACACAAGACTCGTTAAAACCCGAGGCTCTCAAAGGATACTACTTTGCATCCCTTCTGAAGGCTTGAGTGATAATTCCCTGTGGATAATCACCGGTGAGAGCCCCCATTGTTCCGGTCAAAAAGGCAAACATTCCAGGTGAATCAGGGAAACGGAGCTTTGTTCAAGACCTGCAGGTAGTCAACTATGCTGTTGTTCCGCCCGCCCCAAATGTTCCTAATCCTTGTACTATATGAGTTCAAATTCCACCTGACAGTAAATGGTTCTCTGCTATGGATTTGTCAAATGTCTTCTTTCGTGTACCGGTACACCCAGAAAGTCAATTCTGGTTCACTTTTCCACTCAAAGGCAAATCATATACATTCAAGCGACTTTGTCAAGATGACTGTGAGTCCCCCACCATAATTAATGAGGCTCGATGCTGGAGTCTGGAGATTCTTGTTTTAACCCCGGGGTCAGCGCTTCTGCAGTATGTAGACGAATGCTTAATAGCAGTACCAACAGAGGAACAATGTGAGAAAGATACGCTTCTGTTGCTCTGCCATCTCGCCAGGAATGTGCACAAAGCTTGTTTCGCAAATCTACAATTTGTGCAACAACAGGTGAAGTTCTTTGGTCATTTCTTGTCTAAACAAGGGAAGGGCATTGGTCAAGACAAAGTTCAAGCAATCCAGCAAAATCCAAAGCCTCACACGAAGTAACAATTGCTATTCTTTTTGGTCATGCACACCTACTGTCGATTTTTTTGTCCCACAACGGTGGCACAGTGGTTAGCACTGCTACCTCACAGCGCCAGAGACACGGGTTCAATTCCCGCCTCAAGCGACTGACTGTGTGGAGTTTGCACGTTCTCCCTGTGTCTGCGTGGATTCCTTCCGGGTGCTCTGGTTTCCTCCCACAGTCCAAAGATGTGCAGGTTAGGTGAATTGGCCATACTAAAAATTGCCCGTAGCCTTAAGTTAGGGGTATTGGTGGGTTTCGCTTCGGCGGGTCGGTGTGGAAGGGCCTGTTTCCACACTGTAATGTAATCTTCTAAAAAATTACACAACCCTTGAGGCGCCCCTAAATGAAACTTCCAATGGCTTAGAGTTGCAGAACCAGAGACCGTTGCAGTTGAATTAAAAAGGCGCTCCAAACCACACCTACACTGGGGGTCCGAATCCAAACAAGCCTTTTGTACAAATGGTAGATGCATGACATGTGAGCTGATGCAGGAGAATGTGGGAAAATTGAGGCAGGTAGCTTACATTTTGGCTAAACTTAGACCCCGTAGCGGCAGGATTGCCTATATGCCTGCAAGCCGTGGCTGCAGCTCAAAAAGTTTGTTGTAGCGTCCAGGGACACAGTCGGCTTTGGAGAATTAACCCTCCTGGTCCCACATGCATCCTTACTGTTTTCCGAGCAAAACACAGCACACATGTTTGCAGCACGTTGGCTCAGAAACAATACCGTACTATTGGGGATGCCTAACATTACAATAACGAGATGGAACGTCCGTAATGCTGCTAGCCTTCTCGCCACAACAGGAGACAGAGACGCACATGACTGTGTCGCTGTAATTCACCAAGACCGGACGTGCAGGATTCACAAACTCAGAATCAGGATATTGCGTTTTTTTGTGAATGGGTCCGCATTCAGGGGCAAACGGACAGGCCACAATTGTGTTTGGTATGCTGTAGTATCTACCCACGAGGTAGTCAAAGCGGAATCACTCCCTTGTCATCTGTCAGCTCAAGCAACAGAGCTGATTGCCTTGACTGAGGCATGTCAATTGGCTGAGTGAATGATAGTGAATATTTACACAGATAGCAGATATGCATTCGGGGTTGTACATAATTGTGGAACTCTGTGGAAACGCAGGGGCTTCTTGACCTACACTGGAAAGCCCAAAATACATCGTGGTCTGACTTCTGACTTCCTGGAAGCGGTCCTTCCGTCTAAATCATTTGTTGTCTGTAAATGTGAAGCCCACACGAAAAAGTACGATTGGCTTTCTCAAGGCAATGCGAATGCAAACTCAGCGGAAAGGACAGCAGCCCAGCAGCCGCCAAGTGATCAGTTGACATGTGTATGTCAAATATTTGTAATCCAAAGCAGACATATAGGAAGTCGAGTCGCAGGCCACGCCGAAGGACAAGCGTGAATGGACAATGGCAGGGTGCAGAATGAGGGAATGGGTGTGGTGTGGCCCCATTGGTAAACCCTGTCAACGCGATCATTATTCCCATTCCATGCCAATTAACACACAGTGAGGACCATGTGTCAAAAGAGGGGATGTAGCGAATAAAGTGGTATGATTTGATCTTGATATTTAATTTGGTTTCCGTGGTCGAATCTGCCAGTCCTCTTCGGACATTGTGCAAAATAATTTTCCAAAGGTCATCTTAGTCAGTCCGGGACTGAGGTTCAGAAAAGAACAAATGTTTCTGTTTTATTTTTGGAGCTGGCAGTGTTTACATTCTCCCCGCCTCACTCTATGGAGAAGGACTTATAAACTTCATTTCTGTCAGTCCAGGTGAGACACTTTGTGACGCGGGTAGTTTCATTGGCAAAGAAAAGACATTTATCCCCATGAAGCTTCCTTTCATCCTCTGTCTGCCCATTCATTCAATTTGATCACGCTGTTTTGATAAATTTCACCTCTGTTCTTCTGTTGTTCTTCCGTAATTCGAGGGAACGTCGAACCGAATCCCAAAATCATATTAATGTTCGGTTGTTCATGTCATATCAATGACCAGACCAGAACAAGCTAGCAGGAAATTGAATAACACAAAAAATATTTTTTAAAATTCCTTTCAGAAAATTAACCGACTGCAAAGTCAGAATATGAGAAATGTCAGAGTGCACTGATATTTAGCCCATTTCACAACGCACAAATACACCTAGACGAGTTCAGTCTTTGCGAAATGTTTATTTATAATTGTGACAATTCCCTGGGGCAGATCCTCCCTCAATCCACAAAAATGTATGCTGCCAAAAACTATTTCAGTTCAGATTAAAATGGCTCAGGGTACTTCCATCAACCCAAAGGTTACTGCGCCATGTCAATTGAAGTGTATCCAGATAAGGTTAGAACTCCCAGCCTTTTCTCCCACAGCTCCCTATTCCAGTTGCTCCATCCTAGTTTGGAGCTCCCATCCTGGGCGTTTCACGCGCCTCTCTGCCTTCATAGAAGAACTGCATGCTCACGGACTTGGTCACTGGCAGAAAGAGTAGAGATTCACGCGTTCATTCCGCTCTCAAATTCCGATCGGATCTTCGCCACTGCGTCGCTAAATTTCTCTGATTCCAGACCTGGAAGCCAGTGTGATTGAAGTGTGCAACCGCAGTTACAACCTTGTCTCGAGGCACTGGTAAAGTAACGATGAGAAACTTCATTGTTATTTAAACTAACATTTCAACAATTTGTTTGCTAAGCCTGTACATTTCATCTTTTCTCGAAATCTATCGAAATCAGTCTTCAACATTCTCAATGGTGGATTCTCCACAGCCACTGAGGACATCGAAGATGACGATATAACCCAATCTCAGTAGGTTATCCTCTTGAGCATGTGGTGCTGTTCCTCGCCAATCTTAGCCATTGCATTTATTGTTTTTACTGTTGGTTATTTTTTCATGTGATCGTATAGTGGCTCGTCCTCTGCATTGTGGCCGAAGCAACCTCCATTCAAATCCGAGTATCTGTAATGCGCATTTGTTCCATGTTACTCCATATAACCCTTTCAAAACAAACGCATAAAGGAAGAAGTCAATTTTTAAGGTTAAAATGCTCTTGAAGGTGATGATTTTTTTGCTTCAAACTTTATCTGCACCTAATCTCGGAGAAGTTCCTCCCTTTCCCAATCACTATTCTTCCATTCTATCCTTCCTCACATGCCACTGGGGCATTGCACAAAGTAACATTCACTTTCACATTGACACCGTTAAGTTATTGCTGCAGTTGTCACTCTTGTTAAGTGAGCTTGCACCAATACCACCATGAGGAGCTTTAAGCCACTTAATGCAATCAGATAATGTGGTTGGGTTATCAATCCTCATGTAAAGTGTTTGATTTGCATGGACCAGATATCATTGGAGCACTGGGTTCATGAAAAGGACGCAGAACAGTATCGAGGAAAAGAGACTTTATTGGAAAAGACCAATGTTTGCGAATTCCCCACATTTATTTCAAGTCTTTATTCGTCTCTCGCTAGAGTGTTATGTATAATTCTGCAATTCACATAAAAGAAGCGATATGACAGCTTTGGAAATGGTGCAGAAGTGATTTGCTAATATATTGTCTGGATTGAAGAACTTCAGCTATGAAAGAGTTTAGACAGACTGGCCTTGCTTTTGTGAGAGCAGGAGAGATTGAGAGGAGACAGTATTGAGATGTAGGAAATAATGAGGGGCATGGATTGGGTACACTTCACGAAAGATTTCTCGATGATGGATGGATCAATCAAGCATAGATTTAAGATAAGAGTCATAAACGGTCGAGTAGCTCTACACAAAAAAAACTTTATCAGCTTGCGAGTCATTGGAATCTGGACATCACTGTCCCTATGAGTTAGAGCGGCAGAAATTCTAATAATCTTCAGAGATACTTAACTGTGAATTTGTAATGCTTAAGGCATACAACGTTAAATGATGGAAATGGGATAAGGATAATCAAGCAGGTGTTATTGACAAGAGCATGCACAAGTAGCTTGCAGGCTCAGTTAGCTCTGACATCCACCGTGTGGCGTTTGGTAACCTCAGTTGTCACGTGGGATGCTAGTGTTCATTTTCCCGCTGGGGCGGCTCTGACTGGTTCACGGTTTCAAGGTTTGTGTAAAGATCTGTTGTTCAGGTGAAGGATGCAGATGGTGTGGGGAAATTCGGTGGTTTTGGGAAGTTGGTTTGCGGCCGTTTCCTCCCCTTTATCGGTGATATCTTCAAGGCAGATGAAACTCATGTGAAGCTCTGCTGTCCTGCAGCGTTTCGAATTGATTTGATTTATTTCCCACTGCTTTCAGTTGCTGTTTCTTGTCGTTACTTTGCATGCCCCAGTATGTTGAGTCCAGATGGAGTCATTGGATGAGTCTCGTCATTCTAGAAATTCTCTGGCTTCACTCTGTTTAGCTGGCCCCAATGTATTTGTGTTGTCACAGTCGAATTTGTTGTCCTCGTCATCGCTGTGCATTGCTACTCGGAACAGATGGTTGTGTTGTTTAGTAGATCTTCCAGAAATATTTTGCAACAATAGATATTCCCACAGATTCATTGTCAAAACCAACGCCAGGAGGACATGCCATTACCCAACAAACCAAGCTCTCCACATTATAGGTAAAAGTATGTCTCGGCACGTACAGCCAGACTCCTCTGACCACTCAGAGTTATGAGACAGCATAACCGAAAGGCATATTTGACAACAACTCACCAAAAAATGGACCAAATACCCATCATAGGCAAGACAAATTTGGAAAAAAAAAATATTGCATGTCGTAACTGCAGGAAACATTATACAGGACAGACAACTCACGATACGCATTCTTGAAGATCAACGTGACATGAAACACCACTGCCAGGTGTCCGCAGTAGGTTGACTCATGACACTGAGTGTCGCTGATTCCGTGGCTGGAATCTCGCAATGTGTGACAGTCTGCAGCAATGGAGAATGTGTTGCTGGAAAAGTACAGCAGGTTAGGCAGCATCCAAGGAGCAGGAGAATGGATGTTTCTGACATGAATACATCATCAGATATTCGGCCAAAACGTCGATTCTGCTACTCCTCAGATGCTGCCTGATCTGCTGTGTTTTCCAGCACCACACTCTTGACTCTGATCTCCAGTATCTACAGTCCACACTTTATCCTCAGTCTGCAGCCTTAGTTAGTTCCTTGTGTGAGGGAACTGTTGATATTACCAATGTAAAATTCGATTGCTGATTGAGAAACACAACAAGGTCCGCAGCCCAAAAGAGTGTTTCTGTTGTTTTGAGTTTCCTGGCTGGACAATGTGTGCTTCTGAGATCGCACAGTTTGCGGTAGTCTGTGGAGAGGTTGCAGTTATCTGTGTTTACATCCTAGATGCTATTGGTGCTATTTGATTTGTTCTTGATTTGTGCAACAGGAACACAGTGACAAATCAATTAATATTTCAAGAAGGCAGACCGACGTGGAAAATATCGAGGTGCTGGTGACATTTGATCAGAGATTACCGAGATTCAGGAGAAACGAATGTTGATTTCTTTCGGGTCGTGATGAAGAACAACCAGGGAAATAAGTCATCAGCGGGTACAGTTTACAAGGGCACTCACAGGAACCAAAATGCGAAATAAAACGTACAAAATGACGAAGACAGATGAAGGATGAGAGTAATCATGGGTAATCAGACTTCCACTCCGCAGCTCCCCTAATTCCCACACCCAGCCCCATTGTAAACAAATGTTAGAGAACCATAAACATTAACGTCGTCCATTTGAACGATCCAAGTCTTTTCTAAATTTTCGATTCGGCTATAAGTTTCAGTTATTATTTTTCTTTCCTGGGAAATCATCTCTTTCATTGTTAGCAATCGTAAAGGGAGCCATCCTTTTTGTCATGGAAATAATATGATACTAAACTTTGTTTGTGCCGTGTATAAGACTCCACTTTGTCACACGTTTCTTCTACTTTCTCTCGATTTTAATGGTACTCTTTCTTTTGAATCTTCCCACCAATGTGCATGACCTCATAATCCGGACATGTAACTGCATCTGACAAGTTTTTGCCCACTCACCCAATCTATCTATATGCCACGATCTCATCATAACATGCTCTCCCACGCGTATGTATTGTCAGCAAATTTGGACACATTTCACACTGCCCCTTTCTCCATGCTATTAACAGAGAGATAATTGAAGCCTTGATATACCCAGTCTTGAAAGGCCTCTGCTGTAAATATTTCTACATACTTGCTACCCTCCGAATGTGAGAACATCCTCCTCATTTACTTCTTATGTGGGTAACCCCTTCCCCTGAGATTGGGATCTCCGGTCCTTCACTATTCTGAATATAAAGTAGAACAGAACAAACTTTTAAAGTAAAACACAATCTCACTGCTGTCTCCAGTGCCAGTTCTGAGTTTTCTTTTTTAACCTCTGTTTGAACAAACTGCCCTGATGAGCACATTATTACTGACAATGACACAACTGCTTCACAGGTGCTTCAGTGCCTGTGATTGGAGTGGAGCTGAAAGGTGCAATAAAAATGCATCTTTTTTCGCTCGACCATTGCTATATTATTAATCTCTCTGGTCATGAAAATGGATCCTTTATATGCATTCAATCTCTCATCAATACCGAGCATGTATCACTCTCAGTTGATTTTAAATGATTTCTTGTTGGATTAGTTATCTCTGGAACTCCAGAAAAACCGTCTCAACAACTCGATATGTTCTCAGGTCTGCTCATTGCTTGACATACAGGAATCTTGCTCCAAAGAAAACATTTCCAGAGACGTGAATCTCTCCACAAAAGGAGGTTTATTTATCTCTCCACAAAAGGAGGTTTATTTATCTCTCTACAAAAGGAGGTTTATTTATTTCTCGACATGGTGCAAAGCAGAGGATTGTGAAAAGAATCTGGGAAAATGTTGCCAATTGTCAAATGGGAAACCTTTCAACAAGCAAACCAGAAATCCCAGCGTCGAGCTTTGTGAATCTTTAGATATTCCTTGGGGCGCGGATTCAGTGGAAAATGAGGGGTGAACTGGCCGGCTGGGCAGAGACAGTTTAGAAATCTTTCTGTTATTTCGGAGGCCGGTATTTTGACTCTGATGTACTCCGGACTTGAATTGATCTGTGACATTGAAGGATTCTGTTCCTGCACGTCAGGAAGTCAAATCTCATCTCAGCTCCGGGGCAATTAGAAAATGCGGGAACAGATAGGACACTGAAAGGCTGGAAATGAGGCGTTCCCTGTAGGAGGATAACTGATTTCCGGTGTCATGCATGTGACTGTAAAGGGTGGGATCAGACTATTCCCATGTCTTCAACGTGAATTGCCCAGGATTTATTTCGGAAACAACATACTAATTAAAGATGATTGTCAATATGGGAGGAGCAGGCTGCAGCTTGCATTCGGGGATCATTGAAGCCATTGGCTCAACAGTCTCTGTGGCGATGTTAGTCAGTGCGTTCGGCTCTTCACTGACAGGTTGCTGTTCTCCCACGACCCAGGAACAGAGCGACAGCTGTTCTCACACCATCTGTTGTTTTTTTTGTCCGCACAGTTCCGGGATTTTACCGAGTTCGGAACAGAAATCGTTGTCTCTGTTTACCTCTCCCCAGATGCTGCCAGATCTGTTTAGTTTCTCCTGCAATCTCTCCCTTTCTTTTTAACTGAATGACCATTTCAACCATCGAGATTGTTTACACAGTCCAAACATGTCCTGACATTTAACCCTATCGAAACTGTGGTGATTGAATTCAAACAAATAAACTTGAAACAAGTTTACTAGCGCGCTTCTGCAGTTGTGGCCAAGTGGTTGACGCGATGGGCATTAATTCCACTGTGGATTCCTCATTGCAGTTAAGCATTTTCTAACTGTAATTGAGAGCCGAGAGTGAACTTGAAGAGTGCTTGTTCTCTGCTTTCTTGTTTCAAATTCAAATTGCAGGATGAGGTGAAATGCGTATAACCCAGGCAAGGAACGTTAGTAATCTGCAACCAACCGCCTGTCAGGATGGAAAAGGCAGAAAACTCCAAAGCAGGTAAGATCCATTTAGTTGTACACTTCCATTACTGAATACGTTTGCCACTCTGACAAATGTGACGCCAAATGAGATAAGAACCGTTCAGGGGATTGTGTTGGACTGGTGCAGACTTAGTGGGCCAAAGGGCATTTTTGTGCTAGACACTTCCATGGCCAGCTGCGAGTTGGTCAGTTTGTGAAGTAACAGGACATTCTTTGCAAAATGTCCCTCGGCGAGGAAGAGGTCGAAGCTACTCTCCCCGATAGTTCTGACAGTCATGGTATTCATTGGCACATTTCAATTGGTAATAACTATTACGGTGCATATTTGTGGAATCAGTCTATCTGATAATCAGGACGATGAGACCGTGATGTCTCATTAACCAGCCGAGAGCAAGCCCTTGCAGCTTACAATCCCTGGCTCTGCTTTTGAGATAAAGATTACTTTCTCGATGTGCCTGTGTTTATATCAAACAGCTCATTGACATCGGGACTGGACGTTCAGGGGAAAGTGGAATTGTGACAGAGGCAGAAATGGAACAAGATGAGACGTGAAAGTGTTTAGATTTTGCCGTGGGTCCGTTATGTTTTGTGAGGAATGTCTGCTGGGCGCTATGCTGTCAGGTCCCAGGAGCCAGACGGCTTGTTTTGGTGGGATTTGTGTTATTGAAAGTTACACATGAGAAGCGTGTTCGATTATTTCAGCTCAGTATCCATTTCATATTGCGGCTCACCGCAACGGTGCACATTTTCTGGCGAAGTGCCTTGTATTCCACTTAAAGCCGCCTTGCTCTGGAGAAATTTACAGACGTAAAGCACATGGAGTGGGGAGAATCCTGAGGACACTGTCACTGTCGGGGAATGTGCCTGTGTGACTGCCTCTGTATGTGAACATGAGAATACGCTCCTCAAAGGGGTTACAACAGTGTGACCATGTCAACCTTCAGTACCATTGTTATGTCATTTAAGATCACAGGGAGAATGTAACTGCAGCAAACCGGGACGAGAATAGTTGGATGCCTGATATCGTGTGCTTCAAGATGGACGAATGACCCTTCTCCACTCCTTTCCCACACGCTTTTTAAACTCGAGGCCAGAGAGAAACTGACCTGACGAGAAAATCGCTTCACAACCTTCTACTACCAATTTCGCAAATTTACTTCTATCTTGCCACCTAAATCATTTATTTAAATGTAAAAGAAATGAATGTGCGCTCAGCCAATGGGACACCTTTGGTAACAGTCCTTCAGTCTGAAAACTACCCTGCACCACCATTCTCAGCAAACTGCTGTTAAACTAATTTTATATCTAAGTGGAAAACTTACATTTAACTCCATGCGATCTAACTTTATGAATTAGTCAACCATGTGGAACCGTGTAAAATATTGTATTAAAGTCCAAGTTAGCAAAGTCTGTTACTTTGTCCTCATTGATCTTCTTGGTTACGCGCTCAAAAACTCAATCAATTCTGTGCAAAACCATGCTGATTATCCCGATTCATTCCTTGTATCTAAACATTCATATAAATCCTATCATTTAGAATTGCACCAACCAACTTCCCCACGACCATAACCAGACACAATCATCTCCCGCTCCCAGGCTTCTCCGTGAATTCCTTTCTAAACAAAGGCACAATAGCCATCCCCTGGTCATTCGGCGCCCCACTCGTCATAATAGATTATAAAAATATTTCTACACAAGTTCCAAAGGTTTCTTTCCCGAATTCCCACAAGTTTCCGGGATACAGGAGATCAGATCCCAGAGAAATATCCAACTTTATATTTTCCAGGTCCTCCAGCCCATCCCCTTTTCAATGTGAATGACTTTCAAAACATCATTATTTAATTGTACCCGTTATGTCGTTCTCCATGGTGTAAACTGACGCGAGGTGAACATTATATGTCTCTCCATCTGCTGAGATACAAGACAAAGCTGAGCTCTTTCATCTTAAAGTCCTATTTGGTCTCAAGTTCTTAATTATTGTAGATTCTCTTTAGACTATACTTAGCTTTATGTTCTGATGACATCTCATATCCTCGATTGACCTTTATAATATCCTCCTTAAGAATGCCCCTCCACTCCTTATATCGTTCAAGAGATTCACTTGAAACCATGTGTTTATATGGAAGCTGTCCCTTTTTTTAAAAAAATGTCTTATGACAAGGCGTAAATCTCAGCAACCAACATTGTTCTAACGGAATACCTACAATGTGGAACCCGGCCATTCGGACCAAGAAGCCCCCACTAATCCTGCGAAGGGAATCACACCCAAACTCACACCTCTACTCAATTCCTGAAACTCTGCATTTCCCATGACCAAAGAACGTCAGCCGCACATCCTTCGTCTGGGGAGGAATGTGCAAACTCCAAATACACAGTCATCCAAAGTAGATATTGAACCAACATCGCTGAGTCCGCAAGACATGGGTAATCGCCATTGAGGCAGCCATTATAAACCTCCGATCCACCACTCAAAATATATCATCACCAATACCTACTCTTAATGTTCCAAATGCATCTGCCCAGAGCCTCCTATTGACTGAGGTCTAAACCTCTGCCCGTGCTTTCCTATTCGCTTGAACTGAACGCCTGCATTGTATTTGCCTTCCTAAACACCAACTCAAACTGCATGTGAAACATAAGAGAAAATTGAACTTTGAATTCTTTCTGCTTTCATAAAATTGTTTGTGCCTCTACTCTTACCACCAAACATATGACCGCACACTTTTCCACAAAGGACCGTAACTGCAACTATTTTTTCAAAGCACTCAGTTTGTTCAAGTCATTCTGCCGCATGCCCGCTTCAACAATAAGATCTGCCCTTACGCCGATCATTGTGTCTTCTTCAAATGGAGCAACAACACCCCCAATACCTTTGAATGGATCCTTCATTCATAATGTGAATAGATGTGTTGCCATCACTGACTCCTGCTGAACTCCACTAGTCACGGGCTGCCATCCTGGAGAAGACCACTTTACCCAACTGTCTGCCTTCTGCCAATCAGCCAAGCCTCAATCCATGTCCTCTTCTTTAGCAGTTTGCCGTACTGCACCTTGACATATGCCTGGGGAAATTCAAGCTGGTCACCTCCACCGGCTTGACTTCGTCTAACTTGCTCATTACCTACTCAAAGCATTTAACAGAAAGCTGATTTATTTGATTGTTATCGAGAATATTCCAACTTTGATTCCATGCCTGAATGGGAAGAACAACAATGTTCAATTGCTGTTGCGATATGTAAACACTACGCTGCCTTAGTAGGGTCGATGAGTGAGTGAATTCCTTCCCTCAGTGGGATCCTCTATTCTCTCAAGAGGGTCGATGAGTGACCTAACTGTTTTGCTCACATGGAGCAGGTAAATGCTTGCGGCCAAATGCAAACCAGATAGTGTACTGAGAGTTGAGATGATCGCTTAAACCTATTCCTGGAATAGGTTCCTTGAAACGTCTCTCACAATTCGAAAATATCGATGTGAAATCAGTTCTACAGAGACCGGAGACCACATCCCACATGCTACATATTTGATAGGTCTATCCACAATGTGATGACGTTCATGATGAACAGTCCCCATTATAATGTTTAATGTTTAATGTTTAATGTCTTTATTCAGTGTGAACACGTTGAACACACGCAAGTATTCAGCACCTTCTACAGCACTTCCCGCATTCATGGCATTTAGAAAGACCTGTTAATATGGCGAGAAAGGTGATGAGCCATCCGGTCGCTCGGACTTTGCAGCACGGTCCCACAGATTTGGAATTGGAAAGGTCTCTATTCCGGGTGAGCACGTGGGTCAGACGTCAGGTCTCTATATATCTTAACGGACTCTTATTTATGTGGACATATTTCTCAGAGATGAAACACATAGAGGTTTGATAACATTTTCCAAAGTTCGGAGAGAGAAAAGGTTTCTCATTAGTATGAGCGTCGTGTTCGGTTCTCCAATCGCTGGACGTTTTAAAGCATATTCCGCAGTTCATACACTGAAATCGTTTCTCATCATTTTGAACGAGCATGTGTCGCAGCAGGTCAGAGACAGAGTGAATCCCTTCCCACACTCTGAGGAGGTGAATGGTTTGTTCCTGGTATCATTGCGTCCATGGGAATTCAGCTCAGACAGGGAAATGAATCCCTACATTTCCACAGTCATTCCTCACTATGACTGCAATTGAGGTGTGTAAGTCTGATGACAGGTAAAAACCTGGTCCACACGCACAATACGTGAACGACTTATCTCACACTATTACCAGAGCTTTTCTCTTTCATGTTCGAAATCTGATCAAGTTGTATTTGGGATAAGATTCGTGGCTTCATCAGATTATAGTGGAGAGGTTGACTTCTAAATCTTCCCATTCTAAAATCCTGCGAAATTGATGTGATCCCAAAATGAAAGTGTGAAACCGTCTTTCAAAAGACTCTAGAATCTGTCTGAAGATATGATCTGAAGGTAATGGATTTTCGACACTAAGAATTTGACCAGAATTTTGTCAGAATCTTTCATGCACACAACTTCCACCACAGAGAACGAGCAGGTCAGCAGGTGGATATGAACACGATCGCCTCCATGTTCCCTCCAGGTCAAACATTGTCCTGACATGTCTGACATACAGTCCTGTTGGAGCAGACATTTCTTACAATTCAATCATTGCAAAATTGAGGCCTCTGACTTCAGTCCCAAAATCAAAATTCACTGCCTCGCCACTGAGTCGAAAGTGTGATGCTGGAAAAGCGCAGCAGGGCAGGCAGCAACGAATGAGCTGGAGAATCGATATTTTGGACACGAGACTTCATCAGGAAAGAGGCTTGTGAACCGAGGGAGTACAGAAACAAATGGAAGCGGGTGGGGTGGGACAAGGTAGCGGAGAGTGTGATAGATTGATGGAGGTGGGGACAATGATGAAAGGTCGCAGCGCAGGCTGGAGCAGATAGGTGGGATGGAAGATGTACAGACAGGACAGTTCATGAGAGCGGCGGAGGCCCTGTACCTGAATGAACTAGGCTGTGTGGGAGGGAGAGTTGACTGTTCAGCCAGAGGCGAGTGGTGTTATTTGGTGCGGGTGTCCCGGAGATGTTTTCCGAAGCGGTCTGTAATTAGGCATCCAATTTTTTCAATGTCGAGGAGACAGCAAAGGGAGCAATTGTTACAGTAAATGATATGCGTGGAAATGCAGATAAAACTCTGATGGACATGCAAGGGTCTTTTGGGCCTTTGACAGAGTTGAGGACGAATGTGTGGGTGGATGTTTTGCAAATCCCGTGTAGGAATGAGAAGGTGCTGGGAGGGGAGGGTGGTTTTGTGGTAGCGTGCACTTTGTAAGGGAGTGGAAGAGGGAATGATATTTATAGAAAATGGATAGGGGTGGGGAGGGAAGCACATCTTAATTGTTGTGGTTCATTTGCAGCTGACGGAAATACGGGAGGATGACATGATGTCTACAGATGCTGCAAGATTTTAAAGTGTTGAAGAACGAATGTGTGTCCTCGTCATATTTGGAGGGATGAGTTTTGGGAGTGGGGTTGAAGGAAGTGGATGAGATGAGCTGGAAGGCATCATCGACGACGTGACAGGAGAAAATGCCTCGCCACTGATTCAAATTTCTTCCTGGCATTGGTTTGAGTCTGAACAGACACGTCATTATCATGGTGAAATCCTTCAACTCGTGATGTGTTGTTAACCACATGTTCCCATCATCACCATGTCAGCCAACTTGCACCTCATTAACATCATTAACTCTTCCACGTCTCTGCCCTTCTGCAGCTCAAACGCGAAACCATTCGTTTGGACGACACGGTCATAATACACTTCGATCCGTTCTTTCAAATTCCCTCCATGCTCTGGTGCTCGTGGAGCAATGGATAGAGAGAGAGAGGAGTTGAGCACGTGGCTACACGGATGGTGCAGGAGGGAGGGTTTGGATTCTTGGATAATGGGGGCTCTTTCTGGGGTCGGTGGGACCTGTAGAAACAGGATGATCTTCATCTGAACCAGAGGGGTACCAATATCTTTGGGTGGGGGCGGGAAATTCGTTAAGGCTATTGGGGTGGGTTTAAACTAATCCAGCAGGGGGATGTGAACCAAAATTACAGTTCAAGTATAGAAATTTTTGAGAGTAGGGAGGTCCAGAATCAGGTTTCAGGGGCGCAAGATGGCACCAGCAAGCAAGAATTTGGTTTGGAGTGTGTCTGCTTCAATGCCAGGAGCATCCAGAATACGGTGGGCGAACTTGCAGCTTGCATTGGTACCTGGGAATTCGATGTTGTGGCCATTTCGTAGACATGAACAGAGCAGGGACAGGAATGGTTGTTGCAGATTCCAGGATTACAATAAGAACAGAGAAGAAGGTAAAAGAGGGAGACGTGTGGCTGTGTTGGTCAAGGACAGTATTACAGTTGCAGAAAGGATATTTGGGTCTCGTCAACTGACGGAATATGGGCTGAAGTGTGAAACAGGAAAGGAGAGGTCACGCTATTGGAAGTTTTCTACAGGCCTCCGAATAGTCCAAGAGATGTAGACGAAAGGATAGCAAGTATGATTTTCGATAGGAGTGAGGGAGAGAGGGTAGTTGTCATGGGGGACGACAACTTTCCAAATATTGGCAGAAAACACTATATTACGATTACTTTCGATGGGTCAGTTTTTGTCCACTGTGTGCAGGAGGGGTTCCTGACACAGTATGTAGACAGGCCAACAAGGGGCGTGGTCACATTAGATTCGGTAATGCATAATGAGCCCGGCCAAGTGTTAGACTGGGAAGTAGGTGAGCACTTTGGTGATAGAGATCACCGTTTTGTTGAGTTTACTATTGTGATAGATATAGATAGGTGTATACCACTGGGCAAGTGTTACAGCTAGGGGAACGTCATTTATGATGCGATTAGGCAGGATTTAGAAAGCATAGGATGGAGAAGGAAACTGCAGTGTAGGCACATTAGAAATGTGGAGCTAATCAAGGAAATGCTACTGTGTGTCCTTGATCAGTATGAATCTGTCAGGCAGGGAGAAAGCTGTACAGAGTGGGAGCCGTGGTTTATGAAGAAGTAGATTCTGTGGTCAAGAGGAAGAAGAAGGCTTATGTTAGAATGAGATGCAAAGGCTCATTTAGGGCGCTTAATGGTTACAAGGTAGCCAGGAAAGACCTAAAGAGAGAGCTCAGATGAGCCAGGAGGCGACGTGAGAAGTTGTTGGCCGATAGGATCAGGGTTAAACCGAAGGCTTTCGATATGTATTTAAGGAATAAAAGAATGACGAGAGTAAGATTAGGGCCAATCAGGGACATAGTGGGAAGTTGTGTGCAGAGTCAGTGGAGATAGGGGAAGCACAACTGAATACATTTCAACAGTATTCAGTCTAGAAAACGGCAATGTTGTCGAGGAGAGTACTTAGATACAGGCAACTGGACGAGGTGTGATTGAGGTTCAAAAGGAGGAGGTATTGGAAATCCTGAAGAGTGTGAAAGTAGATATGTCCCCTGGGCCGGATGATATTTATCCTCGTATCCTTTGGGAAGCCATTGGGGTGATTGCCGAGCCTTTGGAATTGATCTTTAAATCGTCATTGTCTACATGAATAGTGCCAGAAGACTGGAGGATAGCAAATGTGGTTCCCATGTTCAAGAATGGGAGTAGAGGCAATCCTGTTTATTATAGACCAGTGAGCTTCACTTCAGTTGTTGACAAAGTGTTGGAAAAGGTTATAAGAGATAGGATTTATAATCATCTAGAAAAGAATAATTTGATTAGGGATAGTCAGCATAGTTTTGTGAAGGTTACGTCGTGCCACAAAACCCTTATGGAGTTCTTTGAGAAGGTGACCAAGCAGGTAGATGAGATGAAGTTGTGTATATGGATTTCAGCAAGGCGTTCGATAAGGTTCCCCACAGTAGGCTATTGTAAAAAAAATCCGGAGGAATGGGATTGTTGGAGATGAAGCAGTTTGCGTCAGCAATTGGCTTGCTGAAAGAAGACACGGAGTGGTAGTTGTTGGGAAATGTTGCTCCTGGAGTTCACTTAACAGTGCTGAGCCGCAAGGATCGCTGTTGGGTCCACTGCTGTTCGTTTTATAAACGACGTGGATGAGGGCGTAGAAGGGTGTGTTAGTACGTTTGCAGACGACACTGAGGTTGGTGGAGTTGTGCATAGTGACGAATTACGTAGAAGGTTGCAGCGAGATACAGATAAGCTGCAGAGCTGGGCTGAGAGGTGGCAAATGCAATTTAATGCGGACAAGTGTGAAGTGATTCACTTTGGTCAGAGTAAGAGGAATGCAAAGTACTAGATTAATGGTAACATTCCTGGTAGTGTAGATGAGCAGAAAGATCTCGGTGTCCAGGTACACAGATCCTTGAAAGTTGCCAGCCAGATTGACAGAGTTGTTAAGAAGGCATGCAGTGTTTTAGCTTTTATTAATAGAGGGATCGTGTTCTGGAACCATGAGGTTATGCTACATATGCACAAAATTCTAGTGCGGCCACACTAGGAGTATTGTGTACAGTTCTGGTCACCGCATTATAAGAAGGATATGGAAGCTTTGGAAAGGGTGCAGAGGAGTGTTACTCGGATGTAGCCTGGTATGGAGGGAAAGTCTTACCAGGAAAGGCTGCGGAACTTATAATTTTCTCGATAGAGAGAAGAGGTTTGAGAAGTGACTTAACAGGGACATATATGAGATTCAGAGGGTGAAGCAGGGTGGATAGGGAGAGCCTTCTTCCAAGAATGGCGACAACCAGCACGAGGGGGCATAGCTTTAAATTGAGGAATGATAGATAAATGACAGGTGTCAGAGGTAGTTTATTTACTCAGAGAGTAGTAAGGGTATGGAACGCTTTGCCTGCAGCGGTAGTAGATTCCCTAACTTTAAATACATTTAAGTCGTCATTGGACAAGCATATGGACGTACATGGAATAATATAGGTAAGGTGGGCTTCAGATCGGTACACAGGTCGGCTCAACATCGAGGGCCGAAGGGACGGTACTGCGCTGTAATGTTCTATGTTCTATGCTCTAACTCCCTCAGCTTCTGTTCAAGGGTGCACTTGCGTTCTGTTCACTGTTTCATTGTTCATTATCTGAATGACATTTTTACCAACGCCCATTTTCCCAAACGTGCAATGCGGCCTTCACAGTTTTATCTTTTCACACGGGCTCCCTCATGGTGGAAGGGAAGGAATTGCAGGTTATTCACCCAATGATGCAATTCTGATGTCTTCCAATACCTCCTCTGCATGTGGGTGTACTCACAACAAGGGTTGCTCAGACATCACTGGGCAGCTAAATTTCAAAGGTTTCATCATTTTCTACAAATCCCTTGACTGTCTTCCCTCCAGGTATCACTGTCATGTCGTCCAGCCCACCCAAGAGCAAACAGAGCTGGTCAATAGTATGCCAACCCAGCCAGCGGACACGACACCCGAGATTATGTTTTAAAGTGCTCTCTCAGATATGTGCATTCCCTCGAATTCCAACATCCAGAGCATGTTCGATTTGAACTGTTTCACGTTTGGTGCCTAAACGTCATCTGCCAAAGCCATAAATTATAAAATCCCATCGCTATGTAAATCACACAGGGCTATAGGAAAGGAATTACTCACCAAGTGATGAAGAAAAACTGTAATACATGCTGAAATCAAGGACAATTAATTGGTATTAACACTACAACGTGCCTTTTTCATAATAGAAACTTCAAAACTTTTCCTCTGTGTGAGTTTAAACAAATGTTGATCCCTGTCACATTATGAGATATTGGGAAGTTGACAAAGTGTTATAACAAACAAGTGATCAAAGAAGTGGGTTTCAAGTCGTATTTTGTCACACAAAACGAAGCTTTTATCACAAAACTGATTTGACAGAATTTGTTCTTCTCGAGGTCATAATCTTTTGTCAGTCCCAAGACGTTAGTGCTTCCTTAACTCAGTGGTTCGAGCCCTGGTTTTGTAAACCAGGAGCTGTAGCCTCCATTCTCACGGCAGTCTTGCTGAATTTTCTTACAACTATTGCAGCAAGCATCCGAAGGTGCGTTCTATATGTTGTTAGGAAATATTTTTGAAGGAACAGCTGGAAGTCATTTTTTTTACGCAGACCATGCCTCATCTGTTTCAGTTTGGAAGTCCACATTCGTGTTTTTCTTTCGAGGAATATGAGAATGACAAGCTTCTGATGCGAAGAATGCCTTTGTTTGGCAGGAAGAACAACGTGACTCAGTAGAAGCAGTAAAGTAACGGTGAAACAGTGCAGGACGAAAACGTACAGGGATGCGGCTGTGTGCTTCCGTTCCTTATGTAGAAACAGGAATGTGCTGGAATCCAAATTAAACAGATAGGAGGCTGGAAGAGCTTAGCTAGCCAGGCTGCCCCAGAGGTGGAGAAATCAACGTTTAGCAGGTTCCAAATATTCACGATTGGGGCAGTCTTAGAAGGACAGCCTCCTGCCAGTTTACCTATGTAAACAGAAACGGGTTTTAAAGCTAATAGTGAACAAAGAAGAGGCCAGACTGTTCAATTCTTCATTTTATGGAAATTGGGCTCTCCTGAGTCCTTCGTCGCTATCAAAAGATGTGTCTGTATAGTTCCCTCTATGGGTCAAAATGAGGTTCAGTTCTCCCGCAGGTCAGGAACAAATGTGACGGTATCTGACTTCAGTCTCTATCGCTGGTTCATTTGAGATTAAAACTTTGCATGGAAAGTCTCATTGAAATGAACACTTCAGACGTCAGACTGTGGGCCAAGTATTGGTATCTGGAAACGAGAATGGATGGATGTTTAATGACTGGCACTGACATAATGTATTATTCTGTGCTGTAAAAGAACGGTGTCACGAACATTCTTTTTTGATAGAAATTTCTCATCGCTGGAAAAGAAAGCTGTGCTGCTGAATGAAGATACAACTGCACATGCCGTCCTTCCTGGTCGGCTAATGGTTACGATGCAGCGCTTTCACCGCTGTGGTTTGGGTTCATTTCTTGGTCAGGGAATCAGGATTTATTGTTCCTAATAAGGGCAACAAGAAAAGTAGAGCATCTTTGACAGGAATTGCTATTTCAAACGCGTCCGCATTTGCCTTGCAATATTGTACAGGGCCGCAAGTTGGCTCACTGGTTATCACGGCTGCCTCACTGCGCCAGAGATATGATTTGCCTACAACTGGGTCGACTGTCAGTAAGGTGCCTTATTCAGGAGCAAATGAAGAGAAAAAGGGTAAAGTATTGCTCTGTGAGGGTTGATCCCTGGAGGGTTGGTGTGAATTTCTTGCAGCGAATAGTCAGTTTCTGAACATTAGGCATTCTATGTTCCCTTACTCTGTTGCTTTAGCAAATGTTCAGAAAGGAGAGAAAAGTGAGGAAAAACGGTCACTTCCCAGTCAGGGATTGATACATAATGCGACTACTAACAGATTCACTTTTGAAAGAATTAGCTTCCATTTTCACTGCGTTGGGCATGGCAGTACACAGCATTAGAGCGGGCTTTAATTTGTTGCATTGGACCCAGCATCCTTTCTCAACATGAACAATACTGGAATATAAAGAGATAATAAAAGACACAGATAGCGATGACTGGAATGAAAAGTCGTCAGGAAGAATGGACAGTGTTTACTTGGAAAGAAAAAAATGGAAATGAAACCATCGATGTAGTGAGTGATAATGACATTTGAAAAGACAAGGCGGGGTTTCATGGCGTGGTGGAAAAGACGAATAGATCATATGGTGTGACACCAGGTAAAACTGAGTTGTGTCCATATGGAAGGGTTCCAGGCGATGTGAGTTTGGTGGGAGTTAACAGGAGGGAAATTCTCTCATTCGTATGGATCTATATCTAGAGTTTAGAACTTCAAAACCAGGGATGAATGATAAAGGGAAGTTTCGAGCACGTTTTATTTTCCTTCTACAGATATTGCATTTGACAGACAGACGCGTTCAGGAATCCGTGGTGCGCTGTGACACCAGAGCATCAGCTTCTTCCCTGTCTTTGAACCGGGCCGCCTGCGCAAGTAATGCAAATGCGGCCCTTCTTTTCGTGGAAGGATCAGAAGGCGGTAGCTACACTCGCAAACAGAATGGCATATGATCAGAACCAGGTTGGAGAAAAACTTTACAATGCTTTGCACTGTAATTAAATGGAATTGCATTACATTTCACTACGAGAGCAGATTTGTTCAAGCAAATTCGAAGGCAGCTTGCAGATGGGAAAGCAAGTAAGAAAGATACGTTCTTGCCCATGTGAAAGGCTGCAGTTTCGAACTGGCGACGTTTCGCATGTGAGACGAACGTGATGACCACTACTCTACCGAAACAAGCCACAAACACCGTGGCGGCGGCTCTGTGGCATCCAGAACTGAAAGTTGAAGCCATTCTTCGTTTCACCTTTCTGTTTCCAAGCGCTTGTTGTTGTCCAGCGTAATTGACATCTTGAAAACCAAAAAAAAAAAGACACGTGGAATTGATAACAAAATGCAGACAAGGATGTCGTCAATGTTTGTACCGTAGGGCGAGGTGGAATAGGCTGGGTGGAATAGCTAGCGTAACGGCTGCGACATGATCTTGTGGAAGGGTTGTAAACTGAGTATTTACGTGTTTTACCCAAGTTGGGGTGAGTTGAAACCTCGAGAGCATAGGTTTAAGGTGAGTGGGCTGAAATTGACAAAGGACCTGAGGCACATTTCCCACACAGAAGGTTGTGCATGTTTGGAATGATCTACCAGAGGAAGTGGAGGAGGCTATTACACTCAGAAAATTGCAAAGGTAATCGGGTGAGTTTCTGGATAGGATGCGTTTATAGGGATTGGGGCCAAATGCTAGGGAACGGGACTTGTTTAATTTTGGCTATGTGGTGAGCATGGACGAGATACCCCGAAGTATCTGTTTCTACGCTGTGTACCCCAATAACGTCGTGTTGCTGACACCGGCTTTAAAGGATTACTTTTTAGAGGAGTTTGCCGTCGCAGTCTGTGGCACAATCATTTAGTCTGTTCGACTGCTCACAGGAAAGGTAGTATTGTGAAACACTGCAGAAACGAACGACTTCCTTACTTTAGCTCCGACTGACCATACTCCGTGAAATTTTCCCAGATCCTCAGTTGAGGATATTTGCTGCTGGAAGTGACCTCAGAAACCCTGTTAACTCGAAATGTATTGAGCCAATCGCAAAACAGAAAGCATTTAACACGAAACACAAACAAAACTGGCATGCCTCATGCATTTTCAGACACAGAGATGCATGAATGCTAAATGTGAGACAGTCCGAGGGCATGAGTCATAAAGTAATCTCACAACAAACAACAGGGCAATTCCAAACTACTCTTTCAAACATACTGCAGCCTGAGTGCACCACCATTTTCCAGACAATGCTGTAAAGAGAGAAAGAAAGAACATAATAAGAATTGGCCATAAAAAGTGAATTTCAACAATCACAGTCTCGATTCGATTCCCTTTCCCTTCCGATGTCTCCAGGGCGGAAATGAAGGAAATGGGAGAAATTCAATAACGTATGACACCGAAATTCATTGGAACGATTTTCCCATTAGCCAGAAAGCCAAATAACAACGAGTAGAGTCACCGTAGGACTTTGTTTCACAACAGCGAGGAAATAAGAGTCTCCATTCGGTTCCAGTAAAAGCTCAACTTGCCTGGAACGGCGAACTGTTTGCGATTTACCCCGCGGGAGGCGAACACGATCACGACAGCAGAGACACTTTGAAATATTTGGCACTATCCCACACCACAGTTAATTCCCTGGGAAGTAAATGCATTTCACTTTTGTTTTCAACATCAATATACAATGGGGACCAAAACAGCATTTTAACGAGCTGCAGCGTTGGAGTTGATAAGCTGTTATGACAGTGGCGGGATTCGAATCCAAGGGCCTTTCAAGCCTAGAATCTGGATCCAGCGCCTTAGACAGCTCGGCCACACCACGAGCCGGCCCCGCACCCCATTTTCCTGCATTTCCAATTGTGATCCTGCATAACAACAGATGCAAAGTCACATGAAAAGGGTTCCATGATTCCTCTCCGAATCGCACATCTGCTGGGATGTGCCCGGCTATAATGTCAATTTCGCAGCAGATAATGATAGCCCATCAATCCAGACAAAAATCAATGGTAAGCTGAGTCTATCTTCTCAGACTCATTTCAACTATAAATGTATCTGTGAGTGCGTGAGAATATAGGGTCGCTTATGATTTGGTCAAATAACCATGAGCTGCTTGACATTACTGCAATTTCGATTCTTGCTTTGCTAAATGATTTCGCACATTGCTCGAAACAGAACGACTTTCACGTTTACACAGAACACGAAACACACCGGACTACAGGAAAAATGCACAAAGCTGAGCAGGCCGTGTTCCACATCATACCGTGCAGCATAGTTTCAGTCACTGTGTCTGTTTTTCAGAATAAGAGTCCCAAAGAATGTTCTCCACCCTAAAACCCGAGGTAGCATTACAATCCGAGAACGACAGATCACATTGTGAGCATGCTCTTACCTCGGAGCCAATTCGAGATGCCACTTTGCTTTCCTTTTACCTTAACCATGTAATTTGCTGCTGAGATATTCACTCCTGGACAAGAGCCACATGGATACCAACTGAGATGGAAACCTGTGTGGGAATCGACGAGAAGCGACTCAATAAATTTTGCTAAATTCCATGGTGCTTTTTAGAAATGCAGTTTCTGTTCACCTCAATCTAAAAGCCAGTTTCTGAACATAGTCACAGAAGTCAAAAGGTAATTACCTCACCCCACCCCCACTCCGGAAGAGGTGCTAACTGCCTTTGAGTGCTTTTTGTTCTCGATGTGAAGAGCTCTCACGCCTGAGTCACCTCCACATGTCTGGCTGCTGAGTGACTCACAAAGAAGGAATTTCACCAGAGCTGCAACTGCCTCACTTCTCCACTCGTCTTCCACGTTTACATTTTCCTGCTCGTCAGTGATTTAAAGAAAACCAAATGGCTCCGACAAACCGTGGTGAAATTGCCCCTTATCTGCCATGCTCGGTGTAAACTGTGCAGGGCAGCTCAAAACAGAGAATGCTCAATCGTTTGTCCATTGGCCTTTTAAAGATGGCGCCAGTGCCAGGGATCACGGAATATCCAGTGATATATGGGTGATGCTGAGTACCTACAGCCATGATGGGTGGGAGAATCGGGCTGGCATTGAATGAGTGGGATACCATGGGGTGAGATGGGTAGATAATTAGTTAACTTAGATAAGATCGCATCAGGAAACTAGTTCAGCTTCGTGCAGAAAATCCCATGTCACACGCAAAGAAAATATCACTTAGACAAATTATTGTTAGATTCAACCCAATGAATCGAAGACTCTGCTGACCCCAATTCCAGTTACAACGCTGCAGCAGCTTGACCAATGCTCTGAATCACAGGGAAGGAGTTTAACGTCACCTTACCCTTGGGACATAAGGCAGTGTGGAGGGGGTGGTTTTGGTATCAGTGGTGGAGCACTTTATGGTAAGTCATCATAATTCTATTAGTTTTAAAATATAGATGGAAAAGGATTAACTACGTCTAAAACTTAAAGTTCTAAATTTTTGAAAACCAATTTTGATGATATTAACTATGAATTCGATTGGGACAGATATTCTCAGAAAAGGGGGTCAGTTCGGAAGCATATATCATGTATAGACAGCGGGAATTGAGATTTTTTTCTCAATTCATTCACGGGATGAAGGCGTCCCTAGATAGGCAAGCATCTATTACCCATCCCTAATTGGCCAGAGGGCAGTTAGCAGTCAACCACATTGCTGTGAGTCTGGAGTCACTTGTAGGGCAGACCAGGTAAGCATGGCTGTTTTTTTCCTTAAAGGGTGTCAGTGACCCAGATGGATTTTTCCGATAATCGAAATGGTGATCATTAGCCTCTTAATTCCTGATTTAAAGTGAATCACTAGACGAGTCTGAAGGCAACAAGAGTATACTTAAGAGGGAAATTGGGAGCATAAAAAGGGGGCATGTGATAGCTTTGACAAACAGAGTTAAGGAGAATCCAAAGGATTTCTACAGATACGTCAAGAATGAATAGTAACTGTGGAGAGAATAGGACATCCTTAAAGATCAGCAAGGTTGCCCATGTGCAGAATCACAGGAAATGGGGGAGGTACTGAACGAATATTTTGTATCAGTATTTACTGGGCAGGAGGACATGGAAGCTAGAGAACTTGGGAAATAGGTAGTGACATCTAGGAAATTGTAGGTATTACAGTGGAGCTGCTGGACGTCTTGAAACATGCAAAAGAAGGAAACTGTCCTGGCTTTTATTAGATGGCCGCTAGACCTCTGTGGGAAGCTAGCGAAGTAATTGCTGGGCCCCTTGCTATCATCAATAGCCACAGGTAAATTGTCAGAAGACTGGAGGTTGGCTACGTGGTGCAACTACTTAAAGGGTTTAAGAAGGGTAATAAGGAAAAGCTAGTGAGCCTGATGTCAGTGGTGGATAAGTTGTTGGAGGTGATTATGAGTCATCGGATTTTCAAGCATTTTGAAAGGTAACGACTGATGAGGGATAGTCAACATGGCTTTGTGCAAGCAATATTGTGTCTCACTGACTTGACTGAGATTTCTTTGAACAAGCGACTAATAAGATTAATTGAAATAGAGTGGTGTACATTGTCGATGTGGACTTCAGTAAGGCGTTGAATAACATTGTCCATCGTCATCTGTTTAACAAGGTTGGTTCATATGAAATGGAAATGTGTTGCTGGAGAAGCGCAGCAGGTCAGGCAGCATCTAGGGAACAGGAGAATCGACGTTTCGGGCATTAGCCCTTCTTCAGGAATGAGGAAAGTTTGTCCAGCAGGCTAAGATAAAAGATAGGGAGGAGGGACTTGGGGGAGGGGCGTCGGAAATGTGATAGGTGGAAAAAGGTCAAGGTGAGGGTGATAGGGCAGATTGGGGTGGGGGCAGAGAGGTCGGGAAGAAGATTGCAGGTTAGGGAGGCGGTGCTGAATTTGATGGATTTGACTGAGACAGGCTGGGGGGAGGGGAAATGAGGAAACTGGTGAAATCCGAGTTCATATGAAAGCCATTTGGATACAAAGCTGGCTCAAATGTAGGAGGCAGAGGATGGTGGTAGAGGGTTGCAATATCCTGACAAAGGTTTGCAATGTTCCTCATGCTGTGCAGATAGTCCAGTTTAAGGAGTAGGCCACGAGCACAGTCTGCACAGCTCTCCATTTTAGCCGTTACCTTACCCCAGTTTATGGCGTCTGGGCTGGTTCTGTGAGGCAGATTCAGAATTTGAGGCAATGGACCATTCTCGCGGACCTGGTAATGTCTCCATTCAATGTTTGCTTTCTTGGGATTGGACCAACCATTGTCTCCCTTATCCCGTTATTCTAATCCGCCCATCTCCCTTTCTATATTTTCAGCAAGTTATCAGTTAATAAATTATTTGTTTTTTTTTCCTGTATCTTCCTCTGGCCTTAGTTTTTGACTCCCTCGTGCATTGAGTGCTGGCATGGTGAAGCTCAGAAACATTGAAATGGTGTGTGTCAAGCTGTTGTTCACTTCCTGATGCATCCCATGTTGTGCTCCATGGACAGGAGTGCTCCAGCAGCTCTGACTCACGTGTTTGAAACTTGGTATGCGCCTGCCCTAGGAACGCCTTTGTTTGTCTCTCTCAGTTGATCGTGCGGTCAGTAACACGAGGAAAATCCTCGAGTATTACTATTAAGGAACAGACATCTAACTTGTAGCAAAGCGGCTTCTGACTGACTCCTGTTATTGAAAAGTTAGTGGAGGGGCAGGGGGTGGTTTGCTGGAGGTTGTGCTGTGAGCTGCCTCAGACATTCGGGGAGACCTGAGGATTTGCTGACCCAACTCTGGATGGAGCATGGGGACAGTAGTTTCAGCATCTGGGTCTGTAACATGAACACCAAATGGGGCAGATGCCGCAGAGAGGTGAAGCTCTGAAACCATGGAATGAGTGTGTGTGGGGAAAGGGATGTGCTGTATCTGTCCGTGTTTTCGCCTGGACAAGCACATACTCTCACTCTCCCCGTTACACACACTGATGGACACTCTCCTTATCCGCTCCACACACACTCTCCCTTATTCTCTCTCACATGCGCACACGCGCATTCCACTCTGTCACACGCACGCATGCACGCACAGCCTCTGTCTCTAACTCCCGCACTCACACACTCAATATCCCTCACTCTCTCTCACGTATACACAGAGTCTCTCTCTCTCTCTCTCCCCTTCACACAGACACGCCCCTCTCTCCCACATACGCACACACACACGTATGCACATATAAGCTTGCGGGGAGAATTTGCATTTGACCATTTGTATTTGCAGATGCATTTTATTTTGTTCCAAAAACATGCCATTTGTATTCAGTCAGTCAATGTGATATTTTATGAACTCCTACTTTGTAAATAAAACCAGTCTGACTCCAGGTGAAGACAGACAGCGTCCAAACAAGTTCTCACTCTGAGAATACATTGTCTGACCGCAAGTGTTACTTCATTTACTTGAAGGTATCTCAAGGCAGTGACTTGAAATAAATTCTGCAATTTGCATATTAATCAATAAAACTTGAACTTCCATTCTAACTGATTAAGTATTTAAGAACCATCTTAGGTGTGTACAATTTATGTGGATAAGTTGTATAACCCTTTGATCTTTTCCTTAAACCTTCTGTGTTTAAAGTTTTCCTCTCTCTCTAACACCTGATGAAGGAGCAGCACAGTGAAACCTTGTGTTTACAAATAAACCCATTGGGATCTAACCTGGTGTCGGTTTGATTTTTGACCTTGTCCAATATAGTCCAAAACGAGCGACTCCATATCATGGTTTTTACCGGTTAGCTAATCCTCTCCCCCAACAAGTAAATTATTCCTAACCTCATGTGTTCTTGTCTTGCATAATAATCTTTTGCGAGGCACGTTATGCACTGATGTCTGGAAGTCCAGATATAATACATCTATAGGATCCCCATTATCCACCTTTCTTGTTACGTTTATGTTTTAAAGAAAGTTAGTCAGATCATTCAAACATGATTTATCCTTCATAAAACTATGTTGACTGTGCTGGATTGTGGCTTGACTTTGGAAATTTTCTGTTATTAATTCCTTCTTAACGGAGTCTAAAAATTTGTCTTCAATCCCAATAGTTTTCTCGTTACTTTTCATTCCCGAGTGAATCTGATTAATCGAAGTCCTTCCCTTTCTATAACCTCGATGTTCCCTTTCACAATTCCTGTGTAACAGATCTGTAAAAGATCCAATCTTTTACAGCAGGCTAATAAAGTGTTCCTGCTGCTGTCCAGGGCATTATTGAGATCACGTCTAGAGTAGTGCACACAGATTTAATCTCCTCACTGAGGAAAGGATGTTAGAATGAATGCAAAGATTGTTCCCAGAACTGATTTCTGCAACATAGGTGTTAATCATAGAATCCCTGCAGTACGGTATCAGGCCTTTTGACCCATCGACTCCACAGTGATCATCCGAAGATCATCCAATCCAATCTCCACCACCCAATCTTCTAACCTGGCATTTTCCATGACAGATGCATCTACCCTCCACATCCCCGGTCATTGAGCTGTAAGGACATTGAGCCCAGCGAATGTGTAAAGTATGAACAGAATGAGTCCAATCAGCTACTCATGCCTGTTACACAGCAATTGGAGCAGATCTTTTACAGAGATCTGTAACATATCTGTAAGAGATCTGTAACAGATCTGTAAAAGATCTGTTACAGATCTCTGTAAAAGATCTGCTCCAATTGCTGTGTAAGAGGCATGAGTAGCTGATTGGACTCATTCTGTTCCTACTTTACACACTCTCTGGGCTCAATGTCCTCCTGGCGTTCCTACATTATAGTCTCAGTGGACTTGCATGTTCTGCTCCTGTCTCTGACCAAGCGCTCAAGATCTTAATGTCCTCCTCCTGTTGCTCAATGATATATCTGGGGTCTTATGGAATCTCCCTGTTCAAATGTCACTTTTCATGGGCTGAAATATGCAGGCAAGTTGTGTTGCCCACATTGGGTAGCTCAGTGGTTAGCACTGCTGCCTCACTGCACCAGTGATCCCAGTTCAATTTCCGTCTCCAGTTTCCTCCCACAATCCCAAGATGTGCAGGTAAGGTGGATTGGCCACGCTAAATTATCCAAAATGTCAGGGGATGTGGAGGCTAGGTGCATCAGCAATGGAAAATGCCAGGTTATAAAGATTGGGTGTGGTAGATGGTGGGGATTGGATGGGATGATCTTTGGATGATCAGTGTGGAGTCGATGGGTCAAATGGGCTGCTACCACACTTCAGAGATTCTATAATTAACACCTTTGTTGCAGAAATCAGTTCTGGGAACGATCTTTGCATTCATTCCAACATTCTTTCCTCAGTGAGGAGATTAAATCTGTGTGTACTACTCCAGATGTGATCTCTCTAAGACCCTGTACAGCAGCAGGAACACTTTATCAGCCTGCTGTAAGGTTCCCACCCAGGTTAGAGCACTCTCAGCTGTTTGGGGGAATACACAGCATAGCTGAATGTTTATTGTCCATCTTTACTCCACCAGCATAACGCGACATCTGGTGATAATGTCACAACGACACGTGAGAAGAACAGGTAAGGTGTGGCGAGATGATATCAATGTTGAGATATGCCTCGCCAAACATTTCGCCTGAATCTACCATTAACCTCGCCAGAGCCCATGTCACTCAGAATCTGGTAAGGTGGAGCTTAGAAACAGCAAGGAGAAGCAAACATTGATGAGAGTTACATATCAAAGTCAAAATTGTGATAGAAATGTTTATGGTCCAAAACAGGAAATTAGACATACAAGTTTGTGGATACTGCAGTAATAATGGACAGCTTCGAGTTAAATCTTAAGAGTTGTTAATCTAAGTTAATGTTAATGCTGGGAAAATGGATTACATGAGCATCTATGTGATGTGTTGCTTTAATGATATGTTGCGCACCAAGATCAGGCTGTTCTGGAATTGGTGATGTGTGATCAGAGGAGCTAAGACTTTGTTGTAAAGAAGCTTTTGGGAATAGTGATCTTTATATTTTGAAGTTAAATGACATCTGAACACAAAGCAGTTGTTTCCTTATATTACTGGTTCATACCTGGGTCATGCAAGCCATTAAGATACGAGGATAAAGTTGGCTTCAGTGAATTTGAAAAGTACATTAAAATGTTTTAATGAAAGGCAGGCAATGTCTGTTATTTATACAAACACTGTAAGGTCTGCAAGGACATTCTCGAGATTAATCCCTCAGATGTTAAGATTGTCTGATGAGGGTACTCCGTCTGTGTTCCAGAGAGTTTCAAAGAATGAGAGGTGATCGAAATGAAACTTTAAAAAAATCACACAGAGAGGAGTGACGAACATGGGCATTGACAAGTGAGAGCAATATTAGCGAGAATCCCAAGATATTCCACAAGAACCTCAAGCAGAACAGAATAGCCAGGGTATAATTAGGGCCCATTAGACATCAAGGGAGCAATCTGTGTGTGAAGCTGGAGAAGATTGACAGATTGTGACATCCGATTTACCTGGGAGAAACAAGAGGCAGGTGCATCTTTCAAGAAGACCGGACTGGAAAGCTCTTGAGCAGATTGATATAAGATGCAAGCAGGAAATAATGGTTTTGGTTGGAGTAAAATTGGACTAGTCTCCAGATCTGGAAGAGATGTATCACAAGCTGCAGTAGGAGACAAGGGAGGAAATGCCTTGACTCAATCGTTTAAGTTGAATCTGGTCACAGAGGAGTTGCCAGAGTAATGGAGAGCACCCTTTACAGAAAGGATTGGTGCAGGTAGACCAATAAACAATAGATCAGTGAGTATCAGATATGTTTCAGGGAAACTTTTGGGGAAAACAGGGAAAAAGACAATTGATCTTCATTGAGAGAGACAATGTTGATCAAGGATCATCAGCATGAAGTTATTAGAGGGTAGTCAAGCCGAATGAATTTAATTGAATTTTTTCGAGGAGGTCGCTTGTATGTTTTCGTTTTCAGCAACACCTTTGGCAAAGCCTCACATGATAAAGAAAGTGCAATCTCATGGTATCAACGGTAACTTGGTAAATTACATTCAAATGGTCTTAGAGGCAGGAGAAAGAGGCTGGTGGGAGAAGGATGTTTGTGTGTCTGGAGACCAGTGTCCCTGGTGTACCCCAGGGATCAGTGCTCTGTACCTTATTCTTTGTGGTATTCATAAATGATGTAGATGTGAATGTGGAGAGGGTGGCGAGTGTTTGATTAGTAAGTGTATCTTTGACACAAAAATTGGCCAGGTGTTTGACAGTGAGGGGGAAGGCCTTATGTTACAGGAAGATACAGATGGAATGGTCAGATTTACAGATCAAAGGCACATGGAATGTAACCCTGATAAATATGAGGTGATGCACTTTGGTTGAAGGAAGAAGACAGGGGAGTATTCAATGAATGACAACACACTAAGTAGCTCAGAGAGTGTGCTTCTCCACACATTCCTGAATGTGGCTGAACATAGTAATAAGTTAGTTCAGAAGGCATTGAGAGTAGTAAATAACCTTTACTCATCGAGACATAGATTATAAGAGCTATACAGGACTTTGGTTCGGCCAAGATAGAATACTGTGTGGAGTTCTGGGAGCCAATTTACAGGAAGGATGTGCTTGTACTGGAGGGCGTGCAGAGGAGATTCACCAGGACGTTCCCTGGATGGAGCATATCAGCTATGGAGAGAGCCTGGATAAGCTCGGGTTGTTTAGTTTGGGGCAGAGAAGGCTGAGGGGGACGTGATTCAGAAGGATAAGATTATGAGGGGCATGGACAGGGTGGATAGATTGCAGCTGTTCCTTTTAGTCAATGGGGAAAAACAGGGGAACACACTTCTAAAGTGAAAAGCTTGAGGACTAGCGAGGATTTGCAGATTGTTTTTCACCCAGACGGTGTTGGGGTCTGGAATGTACTTCCTGCGAGGGGAGTTGTTATGGTAATCACAAAACAGCTAAATAGGACTTGGACGAGCTCTTGACGTGTTATAACATGTCATGCTACAGGTTTCATGAAGGAGAGTGGGACTACTGTAGACTGTGCTGTATTTCTGAAGGTACAAAGACTATGTTCCTATGATTGTATGGTGTGGACATGAATTGATATGTTTCTGCAAAGAATATTAACAATATTTATTAAGTTGAGCTGTCAATGGAAAAGGTAAGAGAAAACAAGTGCAGCTTCGTTGCAGTCTGAACCCAGAGGAAGGAGAATAGAGAACAGAGCAATAGCAGTACTATGAAGCAATTACTTCAGTTATGTCTTCACAGAAGAAAACAAATCAAATCTTCCCAGCAAGACTAGAAAGCCTAAGTCTCGAGAGAAAATGAATGAAACTAATAAATAAATTCTTTGGGAGAAATTATTGGGACTAAACGTTTTGTTGAATTTAGAATAGAGATGGAAGGTGAGAAGGTAAAGTTCAATAACAGGGCCCTGTGCTTAAATAAAGTAGACAACAATAGGATGAGGGAAGAGTTGGCTAATGTTAACTGGAAGCAAATACTTTACGGTGGAACTGTATATGGCTTTCAAAGCAATTTCTCCAAGTGCTCCGCCGCAGCATATAACAGTGAAATAGAAAGGACTGGAGGAGAAAGGGCAAGCTGCCAAGGATATCTCAGTAAATAAGGGAGGCGATCAAATTTAAATAAATGGCATGAATAATGGCAAAGACTAGTGCGAAACTAAAAGATTGGGAAAAAGTTAGAGGTCAAAAGAGCAACAAAAAAACTATCAAGAAACATAAGATAGATTATGACAGTAATCTACCACAGAATATAAAGACAGATAGCAAAAGAAGCCGTCGGTCATTTCCAGTGCGAGCAGCAGCGAAGGTAAGACCGTTTGGTTTTAAAAGTACTTACCGGTAGCGGGCAGCGGTGTTTTTTTTTTCTCTTTCACTCTCTCTTCACAGAAAGAGCCGGAGCACCAGGGGGAAGTGACGACGACCAGAGGGGCAGCCAAGACCCGGAAGCAGTTAGTGTAAGCTTACCTGGGTAGGTTTTTTCCCCCTTTAAAAGCGTGAAGGAGAGGAACCCGAGGCACTACACGGGTAGTGCCTCCCACCCGCCCTCCTCCTCTAACCTAATAATAACATCTGTTGTGGTAAGTAGGTAAGTGCTGAATTTTGCTTGTTGTATTCTTTAGACCCAGTTTTTTTTTTTAATAAAAGTTAGCTTTAGAGGGATGGCAGTAAAGGCAGTGCAATGTTCCTCCTGCAACATGTATGAGGTGAGGGATGCCATCGACGTCCCTGCCGATTACATTTGCAGGAAGTGCACCCATCTCCAGCTCCTCCAAGACCGTGTTAGGGAACTGGAGCTGGAGTTGGATGAACTTCGGATCATTCGGGAGGCAGAGGGGGTCATAGATCAGAGTTATAGGGAAGTAGTAACTCCAAAGATGGCAGATAGATGGGTGACAGTGAGGGGGACTGGGAGGAAGCAGCCAGTGCAGGGACCCCCTGCGGCCGTTCCCCTCAAGAACAAGTATACCGTTTTGGATACTTGTGGGGGGGATGACTTACCAGGGGTAAGTAACGGGGCTCAGGTCTCTGGCACGGAGCCTGTCCCCGTTACTCAGAAGGGAATGGTGAAGAAGAGCAGAGCAGTAGTAATTGGGGACTCGATAGTTCGGGGCACAGATAGGCGGTTTTGTGGGAACGAGAGAGACTCACGTTTGGTATGTTGCCTCCCAGGTGCAAGGGTACGTGATGTCTCTGATCGTGTTTTCCGGGTCCTGGAGGGGGAGGGGGAGCAGCCCGAAGTCGTGGTCCATATTGGCACCAACGACATAGGTAGGAGGAGTGCCGAGGATGTTAGACAGGCTTTCAGGGAGCTAGGTTGGAAGCTCAGAGTTAGAACGAACAGAGTTGTTGTCTCTGGTTTGTTACCCGTGCCACGTGATAGAGATTCGAGGAATAGGGAAAGAGAACACTTCAATGCTTGGCTACAGGGATGGTGCAGGAGGGAGGGATTCCGGTTTTTGGATAACTGGGGTTCTTTCTGGGGACGGTGGGACCTCTACAAACAGGATGGTCTACACCTGAACCTGAGGGGCACCAGTATCCTTGGGGGGAGGTTTGCTAGTGCTTTTGGGGGGGGGGCGGGGGTTTAAACTAACTCTGCAGGGGCATGGGAACCCAGATTGTAGCTTCAGGGTGCAGGGCCTGGAGTGTAGGGAGATTAGGAACATGGCATCAATTTCAAAGGAGGGTGCCTGTAAACAGGAAAGTGGCTTGAAGTGTGTATACTTCAATGCAAGAAGTATACGAAATAAGGTAGGTGAACTTGCAGCGTGGGTTGGTACCTGGGACTTCGATGTTGTGGCTATTACGGAGACATGGCTAGAACAGGGACCGGATTGGCTGTTGCAGGTTCCAGGATTTAAATGTTTTAGTAGGGTCAGAGGTGGGGGTAAAAGAGGGGGAGGTGTGGCATTGCTTGTCAAAGATAGTATTACAGTGGTGGAAAGGACGATGGATGAGGACTTGCCATCTGAGGTAGTTTGGGCTGAGGTTAGGAATAGGAAAGGTAAGGACACTCTGTTAGGAGTCTTTTACAGGCCTCCTAATAGTCCTAGAATGATTGAAGAAAGGATAGGGAAGGTGATTCAGGAGATGAGTGACAGTAATAGGGTGGATGTTATGGGGGACTTTAACTTTCCTGATATTGATTGGGAAAGCTATAGCTCAAGTTCGTTAGTTGGGTCAGTGTTTGTTCAATGTGGGCAGGAGAGTTTCCTGACACAATATGTAGACAGGCCAACAAGAGGTGAGGCCATACTGGATTTGGTTCTGGGTAACGAACCAGGCCAGGTGTTAGAATTAGAGGTAGGTGAGCACTTTGGGGATAGTGACCATAATTCGGTGATTTTTACTCTCGTGATGTAGAGGGATAAGTGTGTACTACAGGGCAAGAGTGATAGCTGGGGTCAGGGAAATTATGATGCGGTGAGGCATGACTTACGATGTGTGGCTTGGAAAAGTAGACTCCAAGGCAAGAGTGTAAATGATATGTGGAGCTTGGTCAAGGAGCAACTATTGAGTGTCCTTGATAATTATGTACCTGTCAGGCAGGGAGGAAAGGGTCGTGCGAGGGAGCCGTGGTTTAATAAGGAATTGGAATCCCTTGTTAAATGGAAGAGGGCGGCCTATCTCAAGATGAGACGTGAAGGTTCAATTGGGGCGATTGAGAGTTATAGGGTAGCCAGGAAGGACCTGAAGAGAAAGCTAAGAGCAGCAAGGAGGGGACATGAAAGGTCCTTAGTCGGTAGGATTAGGGAAAACCCTAAGGCTTTCTATAGGTATGTTAGGAATAAAAGAATGACTAGGGTAGGAATAGGTCCAGTCAAGGATAGTAGTGGGAAGTTGCGTGTGGAGGTGGAAGAGATTGGGGAGACACTGAATGAATACTTTTCTTCAGTATTTACTCAGGAACAGGGCATTGTCGTCGATGTGAATACTGAGTCACAAATAAGTAGAATGGATGGCTTTGAGGTACGTAGAGAAGAGGTGTTGGAAATCCTGGAAAAGGTGAAAATAGATAAGTCCCCTGGGCCTGATGGCATTTATCCTAGGATTCTCTGGGAAACACGGGAGGAGATTGCAGAGCCATTGGCCTTGATTTTTATGTCCTCTTTGTCTACAGGAGTAGTGCCAGAAGACTGGAGGATAGCAAATGTGGTTCCCTTGTTCAAAAAGGGGAGTAGGGATAACCCTAGTAACTATAGGCCGGTGAGTCTCACTTCTGTTGTGGGCAAAGTCTTAGAGAGAATTATAAGGGATAGGATTTATGCACATCTGGATAGGAATAATGTGATCAAGGATAGTCAGCATGGTTTTGTGAAGGGCAGGTCGTGCCTCACAAACCTTATTGAATTCTTTGAAAAGATGACGAAGGAGGTTGATGAGGGGAAAGCGGTAGATGTGGTATATATGGATTTTAGTAAGGCGTTTGATAAGGTTCCCCATGGTAGGCTACTGCAGAAAATACGGAGATATGGCATTGAGGGTGAGTTGGAGGTTTGGATTAGGAATTGGCTGGATGGAAGAAGACAGAGGGTAGTAGTTGATGGCAAAGTTTCTTCATGGAGTGCCGTCACTAGCGGTGTTCCGCAAGGATCTGTTTTGGGACCATTGCTGTTTGTCATTTTTATAAATGACCTGGAAGAGGGGTTATAAGGTTGGGTGAGCAAGTTTGCGGATGATACGAAAGTCGGAGGAGTTGTTGACAGTGAGGAAGGATGTGGCAGGTTACAGCAGGATATAGAGAAGCTGCAGAGCTGGGCAGAAAGGTGGCAAATGGAATTCAATGTAGCTAAGTGTGAGGTGATTCACTTTGGGAAGAATAACAAAAAGATAGGGTACTGGGCTAATGGTCGGATACTTAGTCGTGTGGATGAGCAGAGGGATCTTGGTGTCCATGTACACAGATCTTTGAAAGTTGCCACCCAGGTAAATAGTGCGGCGAGGAAGGCATATGGCGTACTGGCTTTTATTGGTAGAGGAATTGAGTTCCGGAGTCCTGAGGTCATGATGCAGTTGTATAAGACTCTGGTGCGGCCGCATCTGGAATATTGTGTGCAGTTTTGGTCGCCATACTATAGGAAGGATGTGGAGGCACTGGAACGGGTGCAGAGGAGGTTTACCAGGATGTTGCCTGGTATGGAAGGAAGATCGTATGCGGAAAGACTGAGACACTTGGGGCTGTTTTCATTAGAGAAAAGAAGGTTTAGGGGTGACTTGATTGAGGTGTACAAGATGATTAGGGGGTTAGATAGGATTGACAGTGTGAACCTTTTCCCGCGTATGGAGTCGGGTATTACAAGGGGGCATAGCTTTAAATTAAGGGGGGTAGATATAGGACTGAAGTTAGGGGTAGGTTCTTCACTCAGCGAGTCGTAAGTTCATGGAATGCCCTGCCAGTAGCAGTGGTGGACTCTCCCTCTTTATGGGCATTTAAGCGAGCATTGGATAGGTATATGGAGGATAGTGGGTTAGTATAGGTTAGGTGGGCTTGGATCGGCGCAACATCGAGGGGCAAAGGGCCTGTACTGCTCTGTATTCTTCTATGTTCTATGTAAATATATTTCACGAAAAGAGTGGCTCAGGTGAGCATTGGTCTTTTAGAGGGTGAGAAAAGGGATTCAGTAATGGGATATGAGGAAATGGCCGAGGAATGGAACAGATATTTATTCTGCCTCCACAGTGAAGGACACGAATAACATGCCAGTAATTGTCAAAGAAGGAAGGTAGGTGAGGACCTGGAAATAACCATTCCCACGAGAGAGATAGTGTTGGGAAAGGTAATGGATCTAAAGGTAGGTAAGTCTCTCGGACCTGATGCAATGCATCCCAGGGTACGAACAGAATCGTGAGAGAAATAGCAACTGCATTTGTGGAAATATTTCTAAAGTCACTGGACTCTGATGCAGTTCCAGCATATTGGAAAACAGGAAAAATGCTGTTTTAAACCACTGTTTAAAAAGGGAAGTGGGAAAAATGTGGCGAATTATAGACTGGTTAGCCTAACATGTACAGTGGGGAAAATACGTCAATCTGTAATCAAGGAATAAATAGCATGCATCTAGATAGAAATTGTCCTGTTGGACAGACACAACATTAGTTCATGAAAGACAGATTATGCTTAACTAATTTACTAGAAATCTATGAAGACATTATGACCACGGAGACACAGTAGATGTGGTGTACCACGATTTACAAAAGGCATTCGACACAGTGCCGCCAAAAAAGTTGCTGCATCAGGTAAAGATGCATGGCATTATGGTTAATGCATTAGCGTGGATAGAGGATTGGTTAACTAACACGAAGCAATGAGTGGGAATAAATGAGTGATTTTCTGGTTACTGATCAGTGACTGGTGGTGTGCCTCTGGGAACAGTGCTGGGACCGCAATGATTCACAGCTTACATTGACGTTTTGGAGTTGGGGACCACGTGTAGTGGCTCAACGGTAGCAGCTTATACTAAAATAAGTGGCAGAGCAAAGTGTGCAGGGGACTGATAAACTTTACAACGGGACATAAATATTATAAGTGAGTGGGCAAAGATCTGGAAGATGGAGTCATCCATTTTGGTAGGAATACCAGATAAAAAAGACTATTATTTGTATGGTTAAAAAATGCAGCATGCCTCTGTGCAGAGGGACCAGGATGTTCTTGTGCATGAATCACAGAGGTTGGCCTGCAGGTGCAACAAATAATTAACAAGGCAAATGGAATTGTGTCCTTCATTGCGAAAAAGATTGAGTTTAAACACAGGGAGGTTGTGTTGCAGCTGTACAGGGTGCTGGGGAGGTCACACCTGCAATACTGTGTGCAGTTTTGGTCTCCCAACTTGCGAAAGGATGTCCTGGCTACAATGGATGCATTGATTCGCTAGGTTGGTTCTGGAGTTGAGGGGGTTGGCTTATGAGGAGAGACGGAGTGGACTGGAATTATAAATTATATATTGATTGATTATATATAATGAGGGAGGATCTGGTAGAAACATATATGATTATGATTGGAATAGATACGATAGAAATAGAGAGGATGTTTCCAGTAGCAGATGAAACTTGGACAAGAGGACAAACTCTCAAAATTAAGTGGAACAGATTTAGGACTTAGTTCCTTCTCAATTGAGAAGGAACTTCCTGACCAAGAAGGTTGTGAATCCGTGGAGTTCCGGCCCACTGAAATAGTTGAGGCTTTATCTTTGAATGTTTTTGAAGCTCAGATAGATAATTTTTTGAGCATTAAAGGAACAATGGGTTATGGAGAACGGATGGGTAAGTGGAGCTGAGGCCATGAAAGGATCAGCCTTGATCATATTGATGCTCATAGATTTTATGTAATGGGTCAACATGAATTGGGAATCATTTGAGAAAATGACTTGTTGATACAAACAGAGAAGCAATGGATGCAATGCATTCAGATTTTCAGAAAGATCTTAGTACAGACTCTGGCCTAGTATGCAAAATCAAATGTTACAGGATTGGGGCTAAAATATCAACATGGTTTTAGAATAGGAGAGCTGACAGGAAACAGTGAACATGAATGAAGCCATATGTTTTGAAGTAGAAGGAACATGGTGTGTCGCAAGGATCGGTGCTTGGGCCTCAGCTGTTCCAAATGCATGTCAAACATTTAGTTGAGGGAATCAAATGCAATATTCCCAAAACTGCTGCAAACACTAAACGAGGTCGGTTTGTGCGTGGGTGAGGAGGATGTAGAAAAGCTACAAGGTGATTGAAACAAGTGGAGTGAATGGGCAAATACGTGGCTGATGGAGAGCAGTGGGTGTTGGATGTGACGGTGTGTATTTTGGGGGGAACAAAATACAGCAACCGATCATTTGGAAAGGGATTCGTTGAAACATGTTGATCTTTAAAGGGATATATGTTCTGTCTTTGTTTCTTCTGTGCAGCTCTCCGAGGTCCATGCAGGGCAGTGAGTTCTGAACCCAGAAGGCAAAACTGGGAATGGTATTAGCACACTGAGCAGTGAACACAGATCCAAGAGGAGAGCTGTACCATTGAAAAGACCTGGATCTCCTTGTACACCAGTCACTGACCGCAATATTGCAGGAAGGAAAGCAGTTAGGAAGATAAATGTTGTGTTGACCTTCATTTCAGGGAGACTTAAGTCCAGGAGTAAGGGTGTCTTACTGCAGCTGTACAGGGCGTTGGTGAGACCCCATCTCGAAGATTGTGCAGTATTCTGTGCAGTTTTGGTCTCCGTACCTCATAAAGAACAAACCTAACATTGATGGAGAGCAGTGAAGGATGACCAGACTGATCTTTAGGATCACTGGCTTGTGGTGCGGCAGATCTTGCATTGACTGGATTGGGCCTGTCATCCATGTGCTTTAGGAAAACGAATGGAGATTTAAATGAAATATATAAAACCCAGATAGGGCAAGACAAGTTGGAAGCAGGGATGGTAATTCCCCTGGCTGGGACGTCTAAAACAAGTAGCCACAGTATTAGGTGCAGCAGGTCATTCTGCATTGAGATGAGAATAAATGTCTGCACTCACAGAATGATGAACCTGGGGACTTCTCTCCCACATAAGGCTGTGGAAGCCAGGACACTTAAAATAAATAAGGATTTCTGGACACTAAAGGAATGAGGAGACAGCTGGATTAAAGCTGTCAGAGAATCTCAGATGTTAGGAAGGAGATCTCTGCAGTGTCAACAGGACTGTGTTTCCCATTCCCCTTTCCAATACCGAGTTTTCTGTCGGTTTTATCCTTCCAAGCCTCAGAGCAGTTTGATACATTTGAATGTTTTGCTTGTCTGTTTTAGAGACCATTGAAGAGTTTATCACATGTCAAGTGTCTGGAGTCACCTTTAGGCCAGACCAGGAAAGCATGGGAGATTCACTTCCTGAAATTACATTGGGGAAGGAAATTGATGTTTACAATTGACATTGGCTTCAAGGTCACTGTTACTGACACCAAATTTTAAATCTTGATATTTTATTAATTGTTTTAACTTTCACCAGCGACCAGAGCATCAGCCTGGTCTGGATTAGTAATCTAGTGACATTTCCCCAACAGCACCATGTCCGTATGGGGACCTATCAGATACCACACTTAGCAGTTTATTTATGTGCTGCTTGACAGCTCTGTCTGAAAAAAAAACACTAATTTGACTTTGTGAAGACACTGAGGGTTTGATAATTAGTCAGATTGTAACTATTTCTTTCTTTGAGAACTGGACATAGAAGAGTAATCTTCCGCTTTGCCAGGGAGATGTCAGAGTTGTCATCTTGGTGGAAATGGTCGACTGAGGGATCATCCCAGTCAAAAAGTTACAGATTGTGTTTGAATATAATGCTGCTTCATCTGCTGCTGGTGCTGTGGCGTAGAGCACTACCTCAATGTAAGGAATTCTGTATTTAAGAAAGTTCAGCGAGTTATATCATTGAAAGTATTTGCAGAGGAATTTTGACTTGAAAATGAATTGAGTGCAATTAAGTATTAGTGATGTAAGAGGAGTTCTCGAGTCATAGACTCTTAGAGTCATACAACATGCAAACAGATCCTTTGACCCAACTCGTTCATTCTCACCAGGTTTCCTAAACTTCCAAATCTTTCCTGTTCATGTACACATCAGATTGTCTTTCAATTGTTGTAATTGCACTCTCCAATACCTCTTCCTCTGACAGCTTAATACATATACACACCAATCTCAGTGAGAAACAGCTGCCCTTAGATCTCTTTTAAATCTCTTCCCTCTCAACTTAAACTTATCCTCTCTGATTTTGGACACTCCCACCCTGGGCAAAAGACCTTGTCTATTTGTCCTATCCATGCCACTCTTGATTTTATAAACCTCTGTAAGGTCACCCCTCAGCCTCCGACACAAAAGGAACAAGATCCCTGCCTCTCCATATATCTCAAAACCTCCCGTCTCCGTCACATCATTTTAAATACTTTGTCCCTTTTCCAGGTTCTAACATCCTTCCTACATCAGGGCGACAATAATTGTACTGAGTACACCAAATGTGCCCTTGTACAGCCACAACATGATGTCCCAATTTCTGTACTCAATGCTCTGACTGACGTAGGTAAGTGTGCTTAACGCCTTCTTCACAGCACTGTCGACCTGCGACTCCAGTTTCAATGAACTATGTACCTGCACCCTGGGTCTCTCTGTTCGAATACACTCACCAATGCCCTACCGTTAACTGTATAAATGCTGCCGTAGTTTGTCCAATAAAATGTAACACCTCACATTTATGAAGCTCTACCTGCTAATCATCAGTTGATCACAATCTCATTGTTCTCTAAGATAACCTTCTTCACTGTCCACTATTAGCATCAATTCTGGGGGGTCTGTCTACGAACTTACCATCCACGGTTCCTATATTCTCATCTAAATCATTTACAAAAACAATGAACAGCAACAGACTGTTCCTTGTGGCACATCACTGGTCACGGGCCTCCAATTTGGACAACACATCTTTCCCAGCATCATCTCCCTCCTACTGTCAAGCCAATTTTGTTTCTAATTGGCTAGCTCCCACTGATCCCGTGATTGTAACCTTATGAACCAGGCTACCATGAGAAACCTTGTTGGGCCTCACTAAGGTCCACATAGACAGCGCATGCTGCTTTAACTTCATCTATCTTCCCGATCACCTCTTCGAAAACTGCATTCTAGTTTGTGAGACGTGGATTCCCAGACACAAAGCCGTGCTGAATATCCCTAATCAGTCCTTGCCTTTCCAAATGCATGTAAATCCTGCCTCTCAGAATCTCCTACAAACACTCACCCATCCTTGACATCAAACTCACTGGTCTGTAGTTCCCTGGGTTTTCCTTGCAGCCGTATTACAAATAATGTAAAAACATTAGCCGCCTTCCTGTCCTCCAGCACTTCAGTCATGGCTGTCAATGATACACATAAGAAAGTCAAGAGCTAAGACAGAAATGCGCTGGAAAAGCTCAGCAGGTCTGACAGCATCTGTGCAGAAAAATCAGAGTTAATGTGTTACAACACGGGGTAACACTCCCCCCCGCCCCAACCCGCACGCTAATTTAAACTCGCAAGACAGAAAAGATTTAGCCCGTGCTGTAATCTGTAAAAATTCTGAAGTCCAAGAACCATCGTAAAGGTTAGCATTTAAAGTAAAAATTAATAACTTTTTTTTAAAAAAAGTCTAACAGGGAATAATTACCTTACAACTATTTGCAACTCCATTCTGTGACCTATTTTTTACTTTCTCTTCTACAATACTGATCGGATAAAACCCTCAATTCAGATTTACCAAAGCAGACAAATTTCAGAACCTGCCAGCTGTCGAATCGTCTCTTTGTATCTTCCTCTGTCTTCTTTTCTTCTCCGTAGTGTTTCTGTTTCACAGGTAATTGATACATATAGGTGAATTTAAGAGAGCTGTTCTCTGGGCAGTCTGCAGATGTTGGTTGCTTGGCAATTCTCCCCGAACTGGTCAATTTTCTTTCAGTTTTATACCCCAAAGCATCGGGTCACTTCATTTTTTTATAATATTGCCAACTGCCAAATTTAAACTCGATTGTATACAATTAAATTTGGTATACAATTTAAACGGATTGATCAAATTTTATTTTATTTTTTGTCTCAAAGCATCCCAGGTACTGCCAGCTGCTGGACCAAATGTTCCATTGTAAATTTTCCAGAACTCACTGTGCTTGTAAATTCTTCAGCTCTCTTAAAGGTACAGTACCCTTTGCACGTTCATAGCACCTTCTCTCTCAAAAAAAGAACCACCATAATGAAAACACGGTCTCATTTGTCTTTCTATTCTTTAAACACATTACCATAACATACAGATAACTGACATCTAAGATCACCTTAACCTTTCCCAATATAGCGATACTTTACATTGAATAATTACAAATCTCGTCTAAACTTTATTAGTTAAATCTGTGAGAACACATCTGTGATTACATTCTTACGACATGCTACATGTCCAATTTTTAAACTAAAAGTGTGTAACTTAAGGCTCCAATGAAATAATCTTTAAAGCGTTCAAAGAATGTAAGCAGATTGGGCTCCGTGTACACAACCGTCTCCAACACACTGCTTGTGAGTACACATTAAAATGTCGTAAGTCGAGCACCAAACTCAAGAGTTCTTTCTCAATCATGGAATATGTTCTCTGGTGGATGTTGAGTTTCTTTGAAAAGTACAATCCCATCTCTTCCTGTAGCAGTATAGCTCCAACTTCTATGTCGCTATCGTCGATGGCAACGTTGAAAGGTTTAGAAACGTTCGCTGTATCTAAAACTGGTTTGGTGGTCAATATTTCTTTTTAATGGTCGAGTGCCTCCTGGCGTTGTTCTGTCCACCAAACCTTTGTGTTCTTCTTCAGCAAGTCGGTTAATGGTGCCACTATACTGCTGACATTTGAAACAAACTTCCGATAGATTCTGTTGACTCCAAAGAAGCAAAGCACCTTTTTCTTCGAGGTTGGTCGTGGAAATTCCTGGGTAGCATTTATCTTTGTGTTCCATGAGATCAACCTTCCATGACCGATATTCTGTCCCAAGAACATCACGTCTGCTTTCGCGAAGTCAGTTTTGTTTAATTTTATCATCAGTTTTGTTTCGCGTATTCATTCAAAGAGCTCTGCCAACTGTACCAAGTGATCTTTCCAGGACTTACTAAAGATCCCTACATCGTCCAAACGGATTGCACAGTTTATTAATCAGGCCACAACTCTGTTCATGAGTCTTTGGAATGTGTTGGATGTGTCCTTCATTCCAAAGGGCATCACTTTGAATTGATACAGTCCATTTGGCGTAACAATTCAGAAATTTATTTTACCGTCTCTGATAAAGGTACCTGCCAGAAACAACGCATTAAGTCCAACTTCGTGATGTAACTGACTTGTCCAACTTTCTCGATACAGTCTTCCAATGTCGGTATTAGATATAAGTCTGATCTTGTAGCAGTGTTGACCTCCCAATAATCTAAACATAATCATTGAGTCCTATCCAGTTTGGGAACGCAGATAATCGGCGAGCTCCACTCGCTCTGGCTAGGTTCGATGATGACTTCTTTGAGCATAGCCTCCAACTCCTTCTGGACCTGTCTGGCTTTGAGAGAATTAAGCCGATAGGGGTGTTGATTTATCGGAATAGTACTCCATACGTCTATTTCAGGTACAATGGCATTAGTTCTCCCCATATGATTCTTACATCTGTCCACATATTGCAATAACAAACTTTTCAACTGCGTTCTATGCTCCTGAGGCAGATTGTTTACGTACCTATCCCACTGCTCAAGGATTTCTACATTTTTAACATATTTTGAGGCACATCAAAATACACATTTCGAATTGATTCCTCACTCTGTGGGGCAGAAACTAGCACCTGTTTCTCCAATTCTTTCTCTCCTTTAATTTTCCGGAGGGTCACTCATTTATAAGCCACACGAATGGGTTTCTGAATGTGTGAATTGGCGACAGAAGTGCTAGTTTCATTACTGCCTGTGGCCTGCCTATTATTTGGCATGTATGACATGTATGCCAGAAGTTAACCATATCTTTGTGCATTCCAGGTCAACAAAATGTTTTTGTCCCTTAGTCTAAGTCTTTTGTACCCCTCGGTGACCTCCCACAGGTAGTTCACGTGCTACCCGGAACACCTCCTGTCTCTATGCTACCGGCAACACAATCTGGTGCACTTCAGCACACTACTCTTCTGCACTAACTTGCCGTAGTCTCCATTTCCGTTTTAGGTTTCCATATTCCTGATAATAATCCTCAGGAATATCTCTGCCTCACTTTCAGAGTACACATCCACATAAATATCTTTTATCACCTTGCCTGTCTGTTGCAAATGTCTTCGTCTTTCAGGACTAAACACCTTTGTATGACCCTCTGTTTGTTCATCTTTTCCCTGCACCATTACGTCAAATAGGATGTCAGCTAACTGAACCTTAACTCCTTCATCTTGTCTTTAGTTTATACTTCCTGCTGTGACTTATGATAGTGGGATCTGGTTACTGTACAGTCTGGGAAAATACCAGTATATTTCTGTTTTAACTCCTCAGTTTCATGGTCTTCTTGGGCTTCTCCACAACAAGGGGTATCGCTGCCAACTTGGATCCTGCTAACTCATTCTCGAGAATAAACTGGATTCCTGGAACTCACACTCTGTCAGTTACTCCCACGGTTACTTCCCCAGACTTGAGAAGGCACGCCAACCTGATCTTATGGAGAGCAACGCTAAATTTCTGTCCATCTATCGCCCAAATTATGACACTCTCAGGTTACAGATCAGAAATACTGCAAATTTGCTCATCTTTTACTATTAGAAACTGGTTAGATCCTGTATCTCTCAAAATTATAACTTATTCTCCTTCTCCCCTGTTGTTTCTGAGTAAAGTTTACTCACAGAGGCGAATTTTTAAAGAGATCAGGTATTAACTCCATACCCATCCTCTGCCGAGGCTGTGCAATTTCCTGCAGGCTCTTCGGTTCCTGTTGGAACTTCCTTTAAGAATTTCACTAATGCCACTGGCTTACCTTCTTTTGCCACATCTTTTCTCACAGTCCATTTCTTAATGATCAGCACTGTGACCAGACACATCCCTTCTTATGGTAGTGAAAACATCTCTTCCCAATGCCCTTCTGAAACCACCGGCACTGTAGGTTTCTGTGCCCCACTCTATTACAGTGAATGCACCTGAGGTCTCTTTGGCATCTTCTTTAACCTGTGGTAAACTCTTATTCACTACTGTTTTTTTACAGTGTAGCATATCCACATCTCCCAAATGCGATCCTTCACAAGACGAATTTCTGGTTGAAGGTTATCTTATGCAGCAACATGTATTCATCTGCTAATTCTACTGCCCTTCTCACATTATGAACTTTCTGTTCCTCCACGTGAATTCTTATCATCTCTGGAAGTGAGTTTCTCAATTATTTCAGCAGAATAATTTCTATTAGAGCCTCATAGGTCATATCTATTTGTAAAGTAAGCATCAATCTATCAAAATGACTATATTAAATGATTTCAAACTCAACATAAGTCTGACCTGATTACTTCTTTATGTTTCTGTACTGCTGTCTATATGATACTGGTAGCAATTCGGGAGCACTTAAAAGAGCTTGTTTGACGTCTTGAGAATCTCCTGACCGCTCATCTGACAGCGGAGAAAATACCTCACTCGCCCTCCCTAAAACTTTAGTCCGAACTAGCATTACCCATAATTCCTTGGACCACTCCAAATGCCTAGCCAATTTTTCAAATGCGATAAAGAAGGCATGCAGCATCTTTCTCATTAAAATGTTGCAGAGTATTAACATTGTTGCATATAACACGATCGTCTCTTTTAATCTTTATCTTTTTAATGTGACTTTGCTGACTAAATCGCAACTTCTCAAGTTCAAATTCTCTCTCTTTATGGTCAGCTAAGAACCTTCTCGTTCTCTTTTTTTTCTCTCTCTCTGTTCTGTCTTGCTTTCTGTTTCTTCTCTCTCTCTCTCTCTCTCTCTCTCTCTTTCTCTCCCTTTGTTTATCTTTAAACTGCATTTTCCTCAATTATACTTTCAGTTTTTCTCTCTCACTGTACTGCACTTTTCTGTGTTTCTGGCACACCTTAATATGTCAGAAATTCCCGGACAATTTCAGCTTTACTTTTGTCCTTGGTTAAATCCAAATCTATCTTCCTTGCTAATTCTAAAAGTTTGGCCTTTTTCTTTCCTTCTAAGATTTCGTGTTAAATTTGAGAATCATCTTCAAAACCCTCTTAACTTTTTAAAATCAATTTCTCACTTTTAATTTAAACAAACACAAGTCATCGGAATTAAACAAGTTGTCTCACTGACGTTTTATTTAAAGATCTCAGACACGAACGTGCAAATGTTTAAATATACTTTGTTTTCTTTTCATCCCACAAATCTATACAAATCTGCTCAAATCTCAGACTGGATCTGTCTGAACCTGTTCATATCGTGGACGAAAGCCCCCAAGCTGTTACGACACAGGGTGAACCCCCCTCCTAATTTAAACCAGCCATACAGAAAAAGTTCACCTCATGCCATAATCTGTTAAATTTCGAGACACAAAGATCCATTTACAGAGGTCGCAATTTAAAGTACAATTAACAATTTTGTTACTTAAGTCCAACAGAGAATAATAAAACAAACAACTACTTCGAACTCCCTTCGGTTGAACGTATCTTTGACCTCCCACTCTACAATACTGGTCCAATCAAACAAAAAAAAAATAAGATTTACAAAAAAAAAATCATGTTTCAATACCAGTCAGCTTTGTCGAGTCTCCTTTGTATACTTTCCCCTATAGAGTTTTCTCTCGGTTGGCATCGATATTCTGCTGTGAAAACCTCTTATAGACAGGTACCTTTCAGAAAGACCTTCAAGTTTCTGGATGTCCTTGGCAGTTCTCCCCATAAATGTTCAAAATGTGAAGTGTTATATCTCTAAACATCGGAACATTTTATTGATTTTGAAGTCACCAAGTATTTCAAACTCATATTGATTTCAGTGTGTTGGGGCAAAATTTAAACTGGCCGAAGTTGAATTGGTTTTCGTTTCGTGGCAACTCAGCTGTTGATTTCACAGTCAAATGTTACATTTAACTTCTTTCAGAACACTTTGTGCCAGCTTCCAGTCTCTCTTAAATGTAACATATATCTCTACACCTTCATAACAATAACTTTTATCTGCCTTCCATAGCTTTCCATAAATTTTATCAACTTAGTAAGTTCACATGATAGTCTTTTCTGTTCCAAAAAGCCCCATTTTCTCTCATCCTCCCTTTACCTAAATCTTTCTTTCCAGTTTCATTCAAATTACTTACATTGTTACTGATATTTTTAGACAAAGAATTACACTGTGTGTACGTGTGTGGGTGTGTGTGTGTGTCTATGTGTGTATGCATGTGCGCTTATATGTGTGCATGCGTGTGTATAATTCTCTGTATAATTTGTATAATTCTCTGTTCTTGGACGGAGTTGAAAGAATGAGATGTTATCACATTCCCATATGAAAGAGTAAATGTGCAACGTTTCCAAGCTTTCTGATATCAAAAAAGTTGTAAAAACCTCCTTTATTCATGGATTGGGAAAGTGAACAAATGATGTTCATGGACCGAACAGCAGTAATGTAATGAACCTTTCCAGGGATCATTGAACGACCAAATAATTAGTTTTCTCTTGAGTTTAAATTCAGCTTTTTTTTTCAATTCTGTGTTGTACACGTTTTTATCAATATGCAATCAACATCGGTAACAAAACCAGAAGTTGCTGGAAATGCTGAGTAGTTCTGTCAGTATCTGTTGTGAGAAAGCAGATTCAACATAATGTAGAGGAATGGGTCTGGGTTGTTTGTGCTTTGCCAATAGTGGTCAGCGATGTGCCGCTTAGGTGCATTAGTCAGGAGTAAATGCAGAGTAACAGAGTAGGGGAATGGGTCGCAAAGAGGTAATCTTCAAAAGTCAGCGTTGACGTGCTGTTTGAAATGGCCTGTTTTCCCGCCGTAGGGATTCTACGATTCTATGATTTCCTCATAAAAAGGGTGATTGGTGCAAGGATCAAGAATGTCTCAGAGCATGCTCAGAGCATATTGAAGTGGGAGGGTAAACAGCCAGTGGTCGTAGTTCACATTGACACCAATGACATAGATAAGAATAGTGAAAGGTTGAAAGATCCTGCAAATAAGTTAAGGGAGTTAGGAGTGAGTTTAAAAGCAGGATTCTTGGGATTACTCCCCAGGCATCTGGAAGTGAGACAAGGAAGAGGAAAGTAGTCGAGTTGAATATGTGGCAAAGAGCTAGTTTGGGAGGAGGGTTTTTGATTTTTGGATTATTCGGATCGCGTTCAGGGCAGGTGGGAACTGTACAAAAAGGACAGTGTGCACTTTAACGGGATGGGCCCCAACATCCTGGAAGGGACGTGTGATCGCGCAGATTTAAGCTAATGATACAGGAGGATGGGAACCAAAGCAGCAGGTTAGAAACTGAGCAGAAAGTAAAGATTTGTCAAATAAACATGCAGAGCTATTTTAATGACTATGCTGAGGGAACTAATCACAACAATTTTAAAAAATGTGAGTTGAAAGTTGGAGTAAATGATAGGGTCACTATTATCAGGAATCAATAAATATGAATGGAGCGCCTGTGCACACAAATATTAACAGAGAAAGATAAATCAATAGAACTTACGTTAAAACGTTTTTTTTTAACTAAATGTGTGCAATATTTGGAATAAAATGAATGAGCTGATAGTGCAAACAGGTATAAATAGATATGGTATGGTACGCATGACTGAAATGTGGTTACATGAAGGTCAGGACTAGGGTGTTAAATGTCCAGGCTACTCAGTATTCACAAAAGAAGGAGCAGCAGGTGGAGTGCCTGTATTGGTTAAGGATTATGTCAAGGCGGTATTAAGAAATGATATTAGCACGTGGGACAAAACTAATGAATCAGTCTGGTTTGAAATAAAACACATTGAAAGAAACCTAATGGTAGGAGCATTTCCAGCCCACAAACTACCTCCCCCCCCCCCCCCCCCCCACACACACACACACACACACACGAGAAATTACTTTCAAAGTAGGGGATAGCATGAACCAGAAAATACCGATGGCTTGAGACAAGAGCACAAGAGCGATTATGGGAATGTAAGCATGCAGATTGACTGGATTAATCAATTTGGCATGGGGACCCTCAAAGAACGATTCGTTGAATATATGATGGATTATTTCTTTGATTAACATGTTTTGGAACCAACCAGAGAACTAGCTTTGTTATTACGTAATGAGGAAGGAGTGATAAATCATATTGTAGTACAGGATCGTCTTAGAAAGTGTGACCACAACATGATGGAGTTTCACATTCAGAAAGTAACAGCGAAGACAGAGTCATATAGGAGAGAGTTAGTGTTGGACAATGATAATTTTACTGGTCTGAGGAAGGGCTTGGCCTGATTGGGCATGTCAAAAAGACTAAAGTGCAAGACATTTGAAGAACAGTGGCAACTACTTAGGGAGATAGTCAAAACCCCTCAAATAAAGTTTAGTCCTGAGTGGAACAGGAATTGTAAAAAGGTGAAAACCGATCCCTGTCTTAACAATGAAGCCAACAATAACATGAAGGTTCTTGTGTAGTGGTATTATCGCTGACTGCTAATCCAGATAATGTTCTGCGGACTTGGGTTCAAATGCCGCCACGGCAGATGGTGAAATTTAAATCCAATATGAACCGAGAATTAAAAGTCTATTGATGGTAATGAATCCATTGCTCATTGGTGGAAACACCCATATGTTTCATGAATGTTCTTTAGGACTGGAAAATACCATCCTTACCTGGTCTGACCTACATGTGACTTCAAACTCACACAAATTTGGTTGACGCTTTACTGCCCTCTTGGCAATTAAAGACAGACAATGGCTGCTATCTAACCAGCGACACGCTCATCCTTAAATGAATTAAAGAAAAATACTTTACTTGTCAGAAAATGGTTACTAAAAATATAATGAAAACGGCTATGAAGGAAAATGAGAAAAAAACATAAGAAATGATAAAGAACACTTCTCTGAGTAGTCAAAAAGTTTAAAAATGCTGAAAGCAAATGTTGGCCTTTGAGAGGTTGAAAATGGCGAGGTAATAATGGGAAACTCAGAAACGACAGAGGTAAAACCAATACCTCCTGTTTTCACAGTGCAAGATAATTTCTTCCCAAAATTTAAAACAACTGCAAAGGATCATGATGGAAGTACGATGACGAGGAAGAAGATATTAAATGCATTGATGGGATCATTGGCAGGTCAGACCCGCGGCCTGCAGTATATCATATTAAAGGATGTAACAGCAGAGATAGCGGATGTGTCACGATATTCAAAAAAATCCTTGAATTCTGGAACGGTACCGATGTATTGGAAAATTAATAATGTAGTACTCGTTCCCAAACAGGAGATAGGCAAAAATTCACAAACTGTCGACCAGTGAGTTTAACCTCTGTAGTGGGTAAGTTTCTTCAGTAAACCGTATAGTATGAAATAACTAAACACTTGGAAAACAAAGATCAATTCACCAGTGTCAGCACAGTTTCATGATGGGCAGGTTGAACTTGACAAACCTGCTGCAGTTCTTTGTGAATGTAACCAGCAAGTTGGATAATGGGGATGCAGCAACTGCTGTACATCTGAATTTCAGAAGGCATTTGACAAGGTGCTGCATAAAGGACAGATCTCGCCGGTTAGATCCAAGGAGTTAAGGGTAGAGTATTCTGTTGGATAGAGGATTGACTGAGTAACAGAAAGCAGAGCATCGGGATAAGTGATCTTTCCCTGGCGAACTGAAACTAGTGACGTGCTGCAGGGTTCAGTTGTCAGACCTCAATTGTTTACAATCTTCCCAAATGACCTGGAAGGAGAGACAGAGTGTAGCAACTAACTTCACAGATGGTATTAAAATAGGTGGTAAAACAAGCTGTAATGAGGTGTTCAATAGTTTACAGTTGAATAATGGTAGCGTTAGAAAATGGGGCGGATTGCTATATCTGGTAGATGGTGTTAAATGTGGTTTACTGCACAGTTGAATTTCCTACCGCCACTCATAATTTCTATTTTCTTGTGTTGAACCTTCTACAGTTTTTGGATTTTATTCACCGTTGGTGGCTGGGGTCACAGGAGTCGAGAGGTTTGGTTGAGGGAGATGCAGATTGCTCTGTGTGTCCGGAACAAGACATTAATGTGGAGAAAAGACCACAGTCAGGCCTTGTTGATTCCCACAGCAGGCCTGGCAACCAGATGGCCTATCGCTGTTCTTACCTCCTGTTGTTTAATTGCCTGGAGTAATCCACATCAAAATGTTACAGTCATCAGACAGTCCGTAATTAATATGCCCATTTCACAATAAAAGGACAAATGGTCACTTAAATCAGAAGTATAGACTTGGCAATCCTTTTGAGATTTCATGACTATTTGCTGCAACTGCAGTCTGGGAACTGGGTGATGGGACAACAAAACAGTTCTGCATTGTTGCAAATTTATAGGTTAGATATTGAGCAAAAATATTATGTTATCAATTCTGTTAGAAAGTGTCCATAATCTATATCTTATGAAAAATCTGTTGAAGGTATTGTGGGACAATACAAACACTGAATTGGTTAGAAAAGGAAGATGTGAAGTTGATATAAGTCATAGAACATAGAACATAGAACAATGCAGTGCAGTACAGGCCCTTCGGCCCTCGATGTTGCTCCGACCTGTCATATCAATCTGAAGCTCATCTAACCTACACTATTCCATGTACGTCCATATGCTTGTCCAATGACGACTTAAATGTACTTAAAGTTGGCGAATCTACTACCCCGTTGGAGGCAAAGCATTCCATAACCTTACTACTCTCTGAGTAAAGAAATTACCTCTGACATCTGTCCTATATCTATCACTCTTTAATTTAAAGCTAGTCCCCCTCGTGCTCGCCGTTATCATACTTGGAAAAAGGCTCTCCCTGTCCACCTTATCTAACCCTCTGATCATTTTATATGTTTCTATTATGTCAACTCTGAACATTCTTCTCTCCAATGAAAACAGCCTCAAGTCCATCAGACTTTCTTCTTAAGACCTACCCTCCAAACCAGGCAACATCCTATTAAATCTCCTCTGCACCATTTCCAAAGTTTCCACATCCTCCTCATAATGTGGTGACCTGAATAGTACACAATACTCCAAGTACACAATAAGAGTTCTTTACAGCTGTAGCATAACCTCATGGTTCCAGATTTCGATTATTCTATTAATAAAAGCTAAAACACTCTATGCCTTCTTAACAACCCTGTCAACCTGGGTGGTTAATTTCAAGGATCTATGTACCTGGATCTCTCTACTCATCTACACGACCAAGAATCTTACCATTAGTCCATTACTTTGCATTCCGTTTATTCGAAACAAGATGAATCACCTCACATTTGTCCACACTAAATTCCATTTGCCACCTCTCAGGCCAGCTCTGCAGCTTATCTATGTCTCTCTGTAACCTACAACATAATTCGTCACTATCCAGAAATCTACCGACCTTAGTGTCATCTGCAAATTGACTAAACCACCCTTCTACGCCCTTATCCAGGTCGTTTATAAAAATGACGAACAACAGTGGACCCAACACCGACACTTGCGGTACACCACTAGTAACAGGACTCCAGGATGAACATTTCCCATCAACTACCACGCTCTGTCTTTCTTCAGCAAGCCAATTACTGATCCAAACTGCTATATCTCTCACGATCCCATTACTCCGCATTTTGGACAACAGCCTATTGTGGGGAAATTTATTGAACGATTGCTGAAATCCATATACACCACATCAATCGTTTTGCTTTCATTTTTCCTGTCTGGTCACTTTCTCAAAGAACTCAATAAGGTTTGTGAGGCACGACCTACCCTTCACAAAACCGTGCTGACTATCCCTAATCAAATTATTCTTTTCTGGATGATTATAACTCAAAGCTCTTATAAAGTTTTCCAACACTTTGCCAACAACTGAACTAAGGCTCACTGGTCTATACCAGGGTTGTCACGACTCCCCTTCTTGAACAGGGGAACCAGATTTGCTATCCTCGAGTCTTCTGCTCGCAATCTCCTCCCTGGCTTCCCAGAGGTTCCCAGGATAAATCCCATCCGGCCCAGGGAACTTATGTATTTTCATACTCTGCAGGATTTCTAATACCTCTTCCTTTTGAACCTCAATCACACCTAGTCTCAATCACACCTCTATATTTGCCTCGACAACATTGTCGTTTCCTAGAGTGAATACTGTCGAAAAATATTCATTTAGTGCTTTCCCTATCTCCTGTGACTCCACACACAACCTCCCACTGTTATCCGTGATTGGCCCTAATCTTACTCTCGTTATTCTTTTATTCCTTAAATACCGATAGAAAGCCTTAAGTGTTACCCTGAACTTATACGCCAACAGCTTCTCATGTCTCCTCCTGGCTCTTCTGAGCTCTCTCTTTAGGTCTTTCCTGGCTACCTTGTAACCCTCAAGCACGCTAACTGAGCCTTCACATCTCATCCTAACATAAGCCTTCTTCTTCCTCTTAAACAGAGATTCCACTCCCTTCGGAAACCACGGCTCCCGCGCACTACAGCTTCCTTCCTGCCTGATAGGGACCGTATTGTTGAAGAGGAGAGTATGAAACGGACTAGTCAGCGAGAGGAGATACTTGTTAGGAAGGAAGATGTGTCGAGCATTTTGAAAAACTTGAGGATAGACAAGTCCCCCGGGCCTGATGGGATATATCCTAGGATTATGTGGGAAGCAAGAGAGAAAATTGCAGAGTCGTTGGCAACGATCTTTTCGTCTTCACTGTCAACGGGTGTGGTACCGGGGCCTAGAGAGTGGCAAATGTTGTGCCCCTGTTCAAAAAAGTGAATAGGCATAACCCCGGGAATTACAGGCCAATTAGTCTTACTTCGGTGGTAGGTAAAGTAATGGAAATGGTACTGAGGGATAGGATTTATGAGTATCTGGAAAGACGCTGCTTGATTAGGGACAGCCAGCACGGATTTGTGAGGGATAGGTCTTGCCTTACAAGTCTTATTGAATTCTTTGAGGAGGTGACCAAGCATGTGGATGAGGGTAGAGCAGTGGATATAGTGTACATGGATTTTAATAAGGCATTTGATAAGGTTCTCCATGCAGAAAGTCAGGAGGCATGGGATAGAGGGAAATTTGGCCAGTTGGATAGAAAACTGGCTAACCGGTTGAAGTCAGAGAGTTGTGCTAGATGGGAAATATTCAGCCTGGAGCCCAGGTACAAGTGGAGTTCCACAGGAATTAGTTCTGAGTCCTCTGCTGTTTGTAATTTTTATTAATGACCTGGAAGAAGGAATCAAAGGGTGGGTCAGTAAATTTGCAGATGATACGAAGATTGGTGGGGTTGTGGATAGTGAGGAGGGCTGTTGTCGGCTGCAAAGGGACTTAGATATGATGCAGAGCTGGGCTGAGGAGTGGCAGATGGAGTTCAACCCTGTCAAGTGTGAGGTTGTCCATTTTGGAAGGACAAATAAGAATGCGGAATACAGGGTTAACAGTAGGGTTCTTAGTAAGGTGAAGGAGCAGAGGGATCTTGGTTTCTATGTTCATAGCTCTTTGAAAGTTGCCACTCAGGTGGATAGATCTTTAAGAAGGCTTATTGTGTATTAGCGTTCATTAGCAGAAGGATTGAATTGAAGAGTCGTGAAGTGATGTTGCAGCTGTACAGGACCTTGGTTAGTCCACATTTGGAGTATTGTGTGCAGTTCTGGTCGCCTCACTTTAGGAAAGATGTGAAAGCTTTGGAGAGGGTGCAGAGAAGATTTACCAGGGGACATAAATTTAAGGTGAAGGGTGGAAGGTATGGGGGAATGTCAGGGGTAGGTTCTTTACCCAGAGAGTGGTGGGGGCATGGAATGCGCTGCCTGTGGGAGTGACAGAGTCAGAATCATTGGTGACCTTTAAGCGGCAATTGGATAGATACATGGATGGGTGCTTAAGCTGGGACAAATGTTCGGCACAACATCGTGGGCTGAAGGGCCTGTTCTGTGCTGTATTGTTCTATGTTCTGTGTACTTATCTCGGACACTCAGGAGCTGTTCCTTGAATAAGCTCCACTTTTCTAATGTGTCCATCTCCGGCAGTTTCCTTCTCCATCCTATGCTTCCTAAATCTTGCCTAATCTCATCGTAATTGCCTTTCTCCCAGCTGTAACTCTTGCCCAGTGGTATACACCATCCCTTTCAATCACTAAAGAAAACATAACATAATTGTGGTCGCTATTACCAAAGTGCTCACCTACGTCCTTTACAAACACCTGGCCGGGTTCATTACCCATTAGTAAATCTAATGTGGCTTCGCCCCTTGTTGGCCTGTCTACATACACTAGCAAGAAGCCCTCCTGCGCACACTGGACAAAAACTGACCCATCTATATTACTCGGACTGCAGTGTTCCAGTCAATATTTGGAAAGTTGAAGTCCCCATGACAACTACACTGTCTCTCTCACTCCTATCAAGAATCATCTTTACTATCCCGTCCGCTACATCTCTGGAACTATTCGGAAGTCTATAGAAAACTCCCAACAGGATGACATCTCCTTTCCTGTTTCTAACCTCAGCCCATTCTAACTCAGTTGACGATTCCCCAAACATCCTTTCTGCGACTGTAATACTGTCCTTGACTAACAATGCCACACCTCCCCTCTTTTACCATCTTCTCTGTTCTTACTGAAAGATCTAAATCCTCGAACCCGCAACAGCCATTCCTGTCCCTGCTCTAACGATGTCTCCGAAATGACCACAACATTGAAGTCCCAGGTACCAACCCATGGTGCAAGTTAACCCACCTTATTCTGGATGCTCCTGGCATTGAAGTAGACACACTTCAAACCAACTTCTTGCTTGCCGGTGCCATCTTGCATTTCTGAAACATGATTTTGGACCTCCCTACACTCAACCTTTTCTATACTCGAACTACAATTTTGGTTCCCATCCGCCAGCTGGATTAGCTTAAACCCAACGATAGTCTTAGTGAATTCCTTCCTCCCCCCCCCCCCCCGCCCCCAGGATATTGGTACCCCTCTGGTTCGGATGAAGTCCATTCTGCTTGTAGAGGTCCCACGTACCCTAGAAAGAGCCCCAATTATCCAAGAAGCCAAAACCCTCCGTCCCGCACCATCACTGTAGCCACATGTTCAATTCCTCTTTCTCCTTGGTCCCTGCCTTACTAGCACGTGCTACGGGCAACAAACCAGAGACAACTCTGTTCATCCTAGCTCTAAGCTTCCATCCTCGCTCCCTGAATTTCTGCCTTCAATCACCATCTCTCTTCCTACCTATGTCGTTGGTGCCGATGTGGACCATAACTTGGGGCTGTTCACCCTCCCCTTTAAGGATCCCAAAACTACGATCAGAGACATCAAGAACCCCGGTACCTGGGAGGCAACACACCAACCGTGAGTCTTTCTCGTCCCAACAGAATCTCCTATCTGTCCCCCTAACTATGGAGTCCCCAATGACAACTGCTCTGCTCCTCTTCTCCTTCCCTTCGGAGCAGCAGGGACAGACTCTGTGCCAGAGCCCCGTGCCCCACTGCTTTCCCCTGATAAGCCCCCCCCAACAGTATCCAAAATGGTATACTTATTGTTGAGGTGGATTGCCACAGGTGATCCCTGCACTGCCTGCCGGTTCCCTTTCCATCCCCTGACTGTAACCCATTTAACATTTTCTTGTACCTGAGGAGTGACTACCTCCATGTAACTCCTCTCAATAACTCCATCTGCCTCCCGAATGATCCGAAGTTCATGCAGCTCCAGCTCCGATTACCGAACGCGGTTTTCGAGGAGCTGGAGTTGGATGCACTTCCTGCAGATGTCATCAGCAGGGATGCGAGTGGTGACTCTTACCTCCCACATTCTGCAAGAGGAACATTCAACTGCCCTCACCTCTATTCCCATGATTCTAAATTCCCAAAGATACTGTTGAAAAATAAGGAATAAAAAATAAACTCACGACCTGACAAAGATGGCGCACAGAAGTATTTTTTTTAGTCAGAGGAGGAGATGGGTGGGAGACACTACCCGTGTAGTGTTTCAAGTAACGCAACCACACAAATATATGACTTCCCAGAAGTCGTTTGCTCCTCCCTCACACCACTCAGAAAATGGAGGCCCGAGTCCCCAGGTAAGTCCCTTTTAATTCTTTCTATAGGTCTAGGCATGTCAAGCAACGGGCAAATATTGGTCTTTGGATCATATTAGGAAAATATGTCTGTGTTAGAGAACAATGACGAGTGGAATGGAAAAAAAAACAGTGTATTATTTCAATGAATTCAGTTCAATGAATTATTTCCTTATTATTGAGCCTTCGAGTAAATTTCATCAGCGATTGATCTGTCCACCTGAAGAACCGGTTTATACCCTCCTGTACCCTCACACGTTCCTCCTCACTGTGAACCACCATATCATCTTTGTATCATCCACAACATTATTTACCATTCCCTCCAAACTCCATCCCTCCCATTCTCAGCATCATCGTTTATGAAGTTCACAACTAAGCCTTGAATTTATCCTGATTTTCAGATGTTGTTCACAGGGAAAGCATCGAGAATTCCATTCTCTTTTTTTCCCTATTTTGGTGAATTTACAGCGTGATGCAGTTGAGTTCGTTTTTCCGAGGGAGCCACAAATTTTATTTTGGATATGGAGCTGAAGTCTACTTTTATACGATGTTCCTCTGTATGTTTTATTAATTAAGCTTGTACGTAATTAGTATTGGATTAGGTTTAGATGGCTTTCACTGCAACATTTGAGTTCCACATGGGCCTGGATAATGTTCTTTGTGTCGTTCCCTGCAATAGTCAGAGCTGAAGGAAGTTTCCATCTCTACGATAGAGATAGATTCATAATTTTGTTTGAAATAGTTGGAGTGATGAGGATAAAGATTCAACTAAATTCTATATCTTAACTCACAGCAGAAGATAAAATCATACCGTCGTCTACCTTGAAGTGGAAACAAATTATTAAATTATATGCCCACTTTTCTTCATATTGTACAACATTTTCAAAAAATATTCTTAGAGCAGCATGGATCTTCTAGCTGCTCTTCGGATTGCAGGCAGTTATATACTTAATATTGTCTTTTTGCAGTTGATATTATAGTTTATTAATTTAACTTAATTATTTCTATTTTGTTTTATTAACATTCAAAAACAAACAAAACACCCAAAATGTCTCACGATTTTCTTTCAAACGAACATTTTTTAAAAATAATTGTTTAAGTGTGGTTTGCAAAAAAAAACCGAAATGTCTATTTTTGTTTTAAAAGGTTTCATTTATTACACTGTAGAAGTTTTTTTTGTTTTGTAAAATTAATTAATTAAAATAAGGAGGTGTACCTTCATCCGGAGAATCGTACACATTTTCAGCTCTGGAGAAGACTATTTTCTTCTCGGACTTTATTGAAGAGGAATATTTTTATTAATTTAATTAGCTAAATGGTTGATTTTGTTTAATTATTATATGTTTAATACCTGTATGTATATATATTTCATTTTTAACATTTTCTGTAGGTAATGAAAGGTAACAGAAGGTTTCATAAAAAAGATCTGCTTTTAGGCATAATATTATTAAGGTCACGTATAACGCACAGAGAGGATGGCTGGAAGATTTGGAAAGAAATATTATCCAGCATATCAGTCATATAGACGTGTGGCTCTCAGGAAAGATAAGAAAGAAGTTCAAAATTCTCCAGTGGCTGTTCCTCTACCAAAATGCTTTTTAGCTTTGAGAACAGCTGAAGGGGATTGTCTCTCTGAGGAAAATGTAAGAACAGTCAATTATTGGACACTTGGAATGATTCTTATATTCAGTAGCGTTTGAGAAGATTTAGTAGAATGATTGCTTCAGTGGACTTTTCTATCAGGGGCATTAACAGGAGATTCTGGGGAGTGTCCGATAATTGAGGAGGGTTTGTTGCTTTCCCTGTGCTAGGATTAAGAGCATCTCGAAACATTTCAAGCACGTTGTTAAAGGTGAGAATGAGTAGAGAAACATTATTGTAGATATTGGCAGGAATGATATTTTTAGGGAAAGATTAAAGCAGTACAGAGTGAACTTAAGAGGTGAGGTAGAGTATGAAAAATAAAACCGTTAAAGCAATACTTTCTGGTTTACTCCAAATGCAAAACCCAACTGGGAAGGACCAAAAGGTTAACGGGGAAAAAACAACGGCTGAAGAGCTACTATGTTGTTGAGGGGTTTCGATTTTTGGGAAATTGGAATCTATTTTAGAATAGAAGTGACCTGTTCAGAAAGGATTAGTCTAATCTAAACTGGAAAGCAACCAATATTTTAGCAGGGAGATTTGCTCCTTCTATGCAGGGAGACTTCATGTTGATAGAGTTGACAAGGGGGATATTCCAAGTAGAATTATAATTGGTAGGATGGATGGAGAAGTTTATGAATGTGAGGAGGGCACATCAATTAGAAAAGAAAAACGAGGGAGTCAAAAGTATATAGTAATGCTGAAGCACGAATTTGCATTTATTTCAATGTGAGGGGTCTTACAGGGGAGGCTGATGATCTCGGGGCATGTTTAAGAACATGGGATCGGGACATCATATGTATTACAGAAAATTGGTTGAGAGATGTTCCATTCGGAAATGTAGTGCTGGGAAAACACAGCAGGTCAAGCAGCATGTGAGGAGCAGGACAATCAACGTTTTGAACAAAAGCCCTTGATCAGGAATGGGCTGATGAAGGGCTTTTGCTTGAAACGTCGATTTTCCTGCTCCTTGGATGCTACATGACTTGCTGTGCTTTTCCAGTATCACTCTTTCGACTCTAACTTCCAGCATCTGCAGTCCTCACTTTCGCCTGAGAGATGTTCAAGACTGGCAATTCAATGAACCAGCTGTTAAGTGTCATAGAAAGTGTGGAAAATATATGCAGAGGGCAGGGAGGGGGCGGTCTGCAATTTTTGATTAAGGAATAAATTATTGCTGGAACTGGGGAAGATATTTCTGTAAAATTATCCAGTTAAAATAAGCAGGTAGTATTAAAAATAAGAAAATAAAGTTCACATTGAACAGATAGCACTAAATGCTCTTTTTTTGAAAAACCGTCCAGTGAAAATATATTGGTCGAAATTAAAAATAAGAAAGGAAAGAACACGTTGATTGTATTGTACCATATGCTCTCCAACAGTAAGAAAGAAATTGAGATACAAACATGTAGGGGAGATCGCGAATATATTTAAGTTTAATAAGGTTGTAATAATGAGGGATTTCAATTTTCTTAAAATTGATTGGAACTACCACAGCGTTAAAGGGTTGGATGGTGAAGAATTTGTCAAATATGTTCACAAAAATTTTCTTCATCAATATCCGGATGATTCTAACAGAGAAGGAGCAAAACTAGGCTTCTTTTGTGCATTAGGCAGGGCAAGTGACTGAAGTAAATGTGAGGGAAAGTTTTGGGCATTGCAATCATAATTCTATTAGTTTCATAATGGTTATGAAAAGGAAGAAGCCTTTAATTAATGATTTTTTAATTGGAGTACCATAAATTTTAATGGCATGGCACAAGGACTTATCAAGTTTAATTGGAGTAGACTGTCAGCAGGTAAATTAATGTCTGACAAATGGGAGGCATTCAACAGTGTGACGACGGGAGTTGAGAGACATTATGTTCCTGTTAGAGTGAGGGGAAGATTAAGGAACAATGGACAACTACAGTTATTGAGATTTTATTGAAGAATCAAAGACAACCTTACTTTAGATATAGACAACTTTATTCAATTTAATCTCTTCGTCAATATAAAGAGTTTGGGGCATTATTTCGAGAGAAATCAGAAAAGCAAAAAGGCGGTATGAGATAGCATGGGCAGATCAGGTTAAGGATAATCCAAAAATATTGTGCAACCACATTAACGGCAAGAGGGTAACCATAGAGAGGGTTAGGCCTCTCAAAGATCATGAAGGATATCGATGTTTTGAACGCAGGAGATGGGAAATAAAATCATCCCATTCCTGGTGCAACAGACAGCAACAAACACGCACTACTGCCTGCACCTCATATTCATCCAGCTTGAACTCTATCTGCTATTTGTCAGTCTATTGACGCATTTCATCAAGATCCTTTTGTATTCTTAGAAACCCTTCTTCACTGTCCACTGTGCCACCAGTTTTGGTGTCATCCACAAACTTACGAATCATGCCTTCGATATTCACACACAAATCATTTACATAAATGACAAACAAAGACAACTCAGAACCAACCTCTGTGGAACACTGCTGGGCACAAGCCTTCAGTTCAAAAAGCAACCACCCACCATTACTCTGCTTCCTGCCATTGCACCAATTGAAAGTGCTGGAGAGAAACCCCACTGCTCAGGCAGTATCGGAGCAGAGAAAAATGGAATTAACTTTTTTTTAGTCCAACATAACTTGTTCAAGATAGAGTCATATAAGACTCGATATCCCGTGTCATCTGTTGCATTTCTCCATCATTTTGCCTTTGCATTTCAGATTTCCACTATCTCTAATATTTTGCTTTTTCTTGATTGGTTTCGATGTTGGTTATATTTAGACAATATACTGTTCCGGTTCCGATCACTTGTGCCAGTGACACATGTACTACGCTGGAGTCTGTTTCTTCTTTAAGTTCTGAAAATAAATGCGCGGATCTCACCAATGTGATTTTGATTTAAAAGACCTTTTAGAGACAGCTACACTTGATGAAAAGTAGTAATAGTTTATTAATTATGATATTGTCTGTGTGTTTTATGACGACTTGTTTCCTCAGTCTCTGAACATTTTCAGTACGTTTCTATGAATAATTACAACAAAGATAGTTGTCATGCAGCCCATCATCATTGTACCAGCTCAGTATGAGCTGTCTTCAATCTTACTCTGTTGGAACTCACTGTAACCCAAAACATTTTGTGATCTGTGTCTGTTTTTGTATTTCTGTATATCCCGTCCTGATATAAACAATCTTAACAACATGTATAATCTGTGATTAAACCGTCTATATATAAAATATAATGATGTACATCACATTTGAAATTGTCCTATTCCATTCACATTGTCGTTCAGCATTCCATGTACCAATGCATTTCATTCCATTTGTCAGAAACAGTAATGGCTGAATACTAGGGACTGGGAGATATTGCTGCACTCCCCTCAGGTCTCCTCAGCCACTTGCCGCAGCTCTTTCTGTCTCAGAACCATTATCATATTGATTCCATCCTTACGCATTAATACATGACTTTTAATAAACAAGGTTATTGTACATTGTTATGGACCAGGCCCGACCACTCAAAACATTCTTAAGCAAGGAGCCCAGTCCTTAATGTTGCCATTTGTTGAAGGTAAGTGTATAGTGGATATTCCCAAAGAGAATTAGTTGGTCCGACTGCCAACTTTTAAACAAACAGAATGTATTTGTAAAAATAAGGAATGAAACACAATGAACCGAAAACACTGTACCTGAATAATTCATCCTATCTAAAACTGACAGGCTACCTCGAATTAAGGATGTTGATTGAAATTACTTGCAACAATCCCAATAAACAAACCCACGAACACAAAGAGTAAACATTACACAAAAAAATGATAGTTTACAAAGTCAGAGAACTGAAGGAGGGGGAGAGTGTCCAATTTCAGCAGTGAACCTGACTCAACTAACCATCGAACTGAACGGAACTGTGCAGCTGGAGAGTTGGCTACATCCGCTTGATTACAACAGTTTATTTAAAAGGCTTGAAAGCCTTCTGCCCGAGGCATTATCTGTTATGTAAAAAAAAAAGACCACAATGAAGCATTTAAAATTGAGACACGTTGGAACATTGGGTCGTTTAGAACCTCTCTGAAAAAAATCAAGGACAACATAACCTTGTAAAGGTACCACCTGTGTGACAACTCCTCCAATATAAAATTGAATCTTCAATATCCAAGATGGCTTCTGTTTTTAAAACTCCCAAAAATGGTAGTTCGTATTCTACAATGAGCATGTACATTCGTTTACTATAAACTTGCAAACTTGCACAATTACATCCAGATTGTGTATGTGGTACTTCCATCATTGAGTGCCTCCATTTCTCACTCATTTCTCAACAATGCATTGGAAATCATTTTTTCAAGACCTGCCATGTGCACAATTTTCCAATTGAATGACTGTAGCAACAGGCTCCAGCTAAACAGTCTCGCATTTTTGTCCTAACATTTCTCAAAAAGACTTCATTGAGTTATGATCAGTGTAAATAGTTGTCTCCGATACCTTGCTGTTAATATAAGCAGTAAAATGTTGTCATACCAACACAAAACTCACAGTCTCTTTCTCAACTGTTGGATATTTCTGCTAATAAACATTCGACTTCATGGAGGAATACCCAGTAGGTCTCTCTGTCTTCTCGTCATCTTCCTGCAAGAGCCCAACACCGAAATCGATATAATTCGCTTTTAAATCCACCTTGAATGGTTTTGCATAATCAGGTGTGTCTGATCGTGAGCGGTGGTTAACAAATATTTCAAATGATGCCAAATGCCTTCTGACAGTCCTCTGTCCAATGACATTTCTTGCCTTTCTTTAACAATTCAGTGAGTGGAGCAGTCACAGTGCGAAAATGAGGCACAAACATTCGATAAAATAGACTGCTCCTTTTGTCAACAGGATGCGAAATTCGCCAATTACCGTCACTTTCAAATTTCATGGCACCATTTATCTATGTCCAATAGCATGGCCAAGGAAGGTGACTTTTGCTTTGGCAAATTCGCTTTTCGCTCGGTTTACCACCAAGACTGCCTTCCGAAGTCGATCGAACAAGTCTGATAGATGCTGTAGTGTTCCTTCCATGAGTCACTAAAAATCACAAGGTCATCAAAGTAAACCACAGGTTGGATAATCCGGCTATTTATTGGTTAGTCCCTGAAATGTGGCCGGCACATATTTCATACCAAATGTAAGTTGCATGTCCCACATTTTCAACACAGTTTTCCAACCGTGGAACTGTGTAGACTTCAACCTTTGTAACTGCATTGACGTTACAATAGTCCACACATAATCGTTGTGTGCCATTTGGCTTTGGCACCATGACTATGAGTGATTTCTAGTCGCTGTAACACATGTTGATTATGTCATCTTAGAGCTGGCATTCAATCTCCTTCTGAGCCTGTGCCAACCTTTGAGGATTATGCCTGTAAAGATGTTGGTTAATCGTAAAGACATCTCCTATAGCTGCATTATGCATAATTAGGTGAGTACTTCCAAGTTAATATCTGTGTAATTCCACATGTGATCGTAATAACTCTTTCTGATAATTTCAATTTTTCTCATGATGGTAAATTAATAAATCATCCCAATTTTAGGCAAGTACCCCATTGTCCACTTTAATTTGAGGAATGTCCGATTCAGAATCCTCTGAACTTGGTTCTACCTTCTGTGCCATAATCATTAACACCTTGTCCTCTGGCTTCCCTTCCCTATCAAAGTACATTTTGAGCATATTCACATGACATACGCTGTGAGATTTCTTTCTGTCTGGAATCCCTATCAAGTAGTTATCCACACTCTATATCCGTTGTATTTGATAAGGTCCACAAACCTTGCTTTTCATGGTTCACCAATAACTGAAAGTAACAGTAATACCTTCTCCCCGGTCGCAAAATTGCATTTTTTAAATTTCCTGTCCGCTTCCTGCTTTATTGCATGCTGCAATACTTTTAAATGCTGTCCAGCCAACTCCCCGGCACTATTAATCGTTCCCCAAAGTTTGAGACCTAATCCAAATGTGTGGCCTTTGAATTCTGATTTACTATTTTCTCCTTAATCAATGTTAATGGTCCTCTCACTTAATGTCCAAAAAATAATTCAAATGGATCGAATTTGCCCTGTAAATTTGGTACATCCCTGATAACAAAAAGCGCAAATAGAATCCCCTTATCCTAATCATCTGGATAATCCTGATCATAAGCGCTCAACATGGTCTTTAATGTTTAATGTCACCTTTCTAGCGCTCCCTGCAATTTTGGATGGTATGCAGTCTATTTGAATTGCTTTATTCCTGAGACATCATAGTGAGTAAATTAAATATGACGTTTGAAGCTTGACCTCACTGTATCTCTATTGGCAGTCTGTGTCTATCTTTAAAAAAAAGAGTAATTCCTTTGCAATTCTTTTAGCTGTGATACTGCATCTTGGGATGGCCTCTGGAAATCTAGGCGATACATCTATTATTGTTAAAAAATACTGTTGCCCACCTTTTTGTTTGAGTTCGGGGACGTAGCCAATCAATTAAGAATCTTGTAAAAGGTTCTTGAAATGCAGGAATAGTTAAGAAAGGGGCAGGTTTTATTATCACTTGTGTTTTTTTTAATTACCAAATATGTATGACACGTCTGGCAAAATTCAACTACATTCTGTTGCAGTCCAGGCCAGTAAAAATGTTTCTGTCTTTCAGCCTGTGTTTTCCTCACTCCTAAATGACTTCTATATGGTCTCTCATGCGGCATTCACATCACCTATTTTCTGTATCCCATTGGCAATGCGATTTGATGAACTTCGGCCCAATTATCATCTCCTCATTTGGACATCACTTTTAGGTTAATAACACTCAGGGATACATTCAAAATTTCTAACGTATATGCTTTTTGATAAAATTGCTGTAACCTTTTATCTTTCTGCTGTAACGCAATTAGTTTAAATGAACTAAAATATTTGCATGATGCCCAGTTTGCTCAATAGTTTTTTCACAACTATGTGATGGAACAAAGTCTCGTTAAATGCCACTTCCGCTTCCTTATCTTTACATTTTTGATATCTCCTGTTTCAAATGGCTTCGTTACCCACACTCACGAAACTTCCAGGATTAGACTTCTGCATTGCTTCAGTTACCTGCGTCTCCACTGGCTTTTCAACAAGAGTAGGCAGTACTGCTACCGGTGAATCAGCTGTATGTTTTGCAAAGATGATTGCATTCCTGGAGCTGAGAGTATGTCCAATACTCCTACCTCAATTTTTCACACTTTTCTGGACTCTCTATCCTCGCTTTACATCATTATGCACTTTTTGTCTCAAGGTCAATTCTCTTTAGCAGTACCTTTTCTGGAAATAGTCCTTCTGGAGTGTATATCTCTTAATCATTCACCATCACAGACTAAGAGGATTATCCAGATGATTAGGGTAAGGGGATTCTATTTGTGCTTTTTGTTATCAGGGATGTACCAAATTTACAGGGCAAATTCGATCCATTTGAATTATTTTTTGGACATTAAGTGAGAGGACCATTAACATTGATGGTCCTGTGTCCCTTAATATTGCATCCTCATTACATGCTGTATGTCTGTAAACTATCCCATTGCAGGTATATTTTCTAAGCAGATCTGCCACTTCCTCTTTAATAAACCTCTGATCAGCTTATACACTCTGATGCAGCTTTCTAGCTTCCACTGTCCTTTATGTTACCACCCCAACAAAACTTCCAAGCGTATCCTGTTTTCCTGCATTTGGATTTTTTTCCTGAACCTTCCAACACAGTGATATCATGTGACCTAATGTATTGCAATGAAAGCATCGGACCTTTTTAACTTCTTTGTTTCCTTCAAGTGTTTACCTTTTAGCCTGTGCAAAATTATCCTTATGACCTTTTTCGAGATCTACCTTGCCCTCCCACGTGAGGATTTCTCTTGGCCCCAATTTCTATCACTCATGGACTGAAATTGATTCTGGAAGCCAAACCATGTTTTATGGACCAGTTCATAATCATCAGCAACTTAAGCTGCCAGCCTTGCCGTTTTAACGCTCTGCTCTTCCAAATGTGTTTGCACTATGTCAGGCAGTGATTCTTTGAACTCATCTAAAGTAATTGTCTCTCTCAGAATATTGTAAAGCTCTTTTCCAGCTATCAAAATTACTTTGTTTGATCCTTTCAAACTCAGTCTATGTTTGATCAGGATCCCTCATTATATTCCTGAAACGTTGTCTGTCGGATTCTGGCACAACCTCATATGCACATTCTTTACCTCCTCATACACTCCAGATCCCTCATCTGATAATGTTGTGTTGCGAATACTTGCCGAACTCAACCTACAAGTTTTATTTGGATCAAGAAAACCCAAATGGTCACTGGTCACTGAAATTGCTTAGACACTTTTTCAAATGAAATGGAAAAGGTTTCCATATCCTACTCATCAAATTTAGGCAAGGTGTGAATATATTTAAAACGTTTCTCAACAGGCTTTTGACTACAATGGATTTGCTAATCCTCTCTCTGTTCTTCACCACTAAGCTCACCATCAGCCTTCATCCCCATCCTTTTAAGCTGACTTTCCATTCTAAGTGTCCATCTCTGAAGCACAAACCCTCTCTATTTTCTTTTTCTCCTGCTAAGGACATTCATTGTTTTTTTTCTTTCCTCCGCTCAACCTATTCATTCTCTTTCTTTCTCTTCTGATTTTAGCCGTAACTCAAACTGCTTCATTTCCGCTTTTAACTCAAGCTGCGTCATTTGCAATTGATGTTTGCTCATCTCTGCAGATCCTGATGGGGATTCCAGCAATCTGGAATGCTGAGCTACTGCATCTTTCCTCACGTTAGGAGGTAGCTTCAACGCAAGCAAGTCTACTAATTCCCGCAGCTTGGACTTATGTGCATTCTGTTAAAAACGCCAAGGTCACTTCTTCCACATCCAAAACATCCTTGGTTCCTGCAAGAGCCATTGCTATCTAAAGCACCGTGTCCCCACCAAATCAACACACGAAATAAAATACACTAATACTTGCCACTCGCTGCCTAAATCCCGAAATTGGTTCCAATTTTGTTATGGAACAGGCCCGACCCCACAGAAGATTTTAAGCAACTAGCCCAGACCGTAACTTTGTTATTTGTTAAAGGTTAGTGATCTTCCTTGAGTGAATTAGCTTGTCAGACTTCCGAGTTTTAAACAAATAGCATTTATTTACCAAATTACCGAATGAAACACAAGAAACCTAAAATAGAATACCCGAATAACTAATCCTATATAAACCTGACAGGCGATCCAGACTTTAGGATCCTGTTGCAAAATACTTGCAACAATCTTAATAAGCAAACCCGTTAGCACCAAGAGTAAAATTGACACAAAGGCTTACAGGTTATAAGGTCAGAAGGACAAATGGAGGGGGAGAGCGTCCAGTTGCAACAGTGACCCTGACTTAACTAACCCCAGAACTGATCAGGCCTGTCCAGTTGGAAAGTTGGCCACGAACTCTTGATTGTCCAAGTTTCTTATTAAGTACTAAAAAAGCCTTCTGACTGAGGCATTAACTGCTAGATATAAACAAAACGATCCCAACGAAACTTTCAAAGTTCAGACATATTTGAATCTTGGTTCATTTAGACACTCTGTTAAAAAAAAAGGACGACATAACCTTGTAAATGGACCGGTTTTGTGACAACATGGCACATATGGCTTTGAACGGAATTCAGTAAATGTAAATCTTACTGCTTTGAAGCCAATAAAGTGTATTCAAGTGTTTGTGAGTTTACATAAAACAAAGCTGAATCGCATTATGTGTTGAAGATTCAATATTGTTTTATTAGAGCTACGAGAGGAAAATCCAGACAGATCCACACTTCCTGTGTATGGTCAGGGAAAATATGCCCACTGAGAATCTATTGGCTGGCGTAGGGTCTAGTTGAGGAGAGATTAGCATTTTAACTACATCTAGATCGCGTATTTTGTGGGTGACTGTGTTGGGAGGGTGGGGGAGGTTGTTCAGGTGGTTACAGCATTGCAAACGGACAACACAGCAGAATCATCTAGCCTGTGATAAGGAAACATCCATCATTTTCCATCACAACTAACTTCACAAGAACAATTGGTGATGGGAGATGTGACCAATATTCAGCGATGTCAACATTCAATCAAGTCCAGTTGTTATTTGTGATCTGAAGGTACCATACTGAAAGGGGTTAACTGGATCTGTTTGTTCAGTGACTGTGATTGATGTCAGTCTCCATGGATCCGAATGATGTCGCTGGGTGTTTTCCCTCTTCGATTAGTAAGGGGCTTCTTGCAATAATTTACACCATTGTAGCAGCCGATGCATCACCTGCAACACTAACAAGAGTCAGCAGTTGCAGACCGGGAGAGGAGAGGTCAGAATCTGAGAGCAGACTGGAATATTCTAACAATGGATCAGAACCTGAGAACAGTAGACAGGAATGTTGCACCAATCGTTCAGAATCTGAGAACCCGAGGATGGAATGCTACAACAATGGACAGGAGTTTATCCTGGGGTCTTTTCAATATTTTCTGGTATTGGGACATATTATCAATTCGGATATACGGTGTACTGCTGATTATTCAGGCTGGTTACTATCCCATGCTTGCTATTGTTGGTGTTCCTGGTAAGTTTCCCCATCTCTATCTATTTATTAATCCCATAAGCCATGGTGAACTTCAGTGCTATTTCTGTTAACTATATTTGCGAAGTTGGAAACTATTGTCGTCAGTTTCAAATGCAAATCCATTCATTATCACAAATTTCAAAACCCTCCACACCCCGACCTCACACACATCTGAGAACAAGGCTGTTCACAATCCGGATGTACCTATTTGCCCTGAATTGATTTATGTCTTCACATTCTCTCTATCAACAAACAGACCCACCATCAGCTCCATGATATCCCCATTCCACAGCTTGACGTTTGTTCAATTGCTAAATATACCATTACACATGCCTTGGAAAATTTCAGACTTCATGGTTCCAGCTCTCTTCTAATCACTCTTTCCATTACAATGTTTCCATCATGACCTTGTTCTTGTCTCTAAAGTAACTTCATGTCAGGGACACTATGTCAAAATAGCAATGTCGCTGGACACGTCATTCAGTGGTCCATTTTACTACGCTAAAGACACGGTTTCAAATCCTAAAACATACGATGAGAGAACTTAAACTGAAATGACAGGAACTGGAAATAAAAGCGAATTTCACTAATATAACCCCACTAGCATTTTGTCAATATGTTTATATATATCGCTGATGTCCTTTGGTAAAGAAATCTAACATTATTATCTGGTCTGGATAAGGACGACGTCAGGTCCACAGTAATGTGTTTTGCTCTATACTGCCTGAAGGAATGGCCTCACGTTAAAGGGCATTTAGTGAGGTCAACAAACGGTGCCCTTAACAGCGATGCAGGCATTCTATATAATGACAACACTAAAGTTTGGGGAAAAAAAAGAATGATGCGAGAGATCAGAAGAAATAGGAAGTGCCAAAGAAACTGAGTAGATTTGGCAGCCTCGGATCGAGATAAAAATAGGATTGGCATTTCGAGTCCAATGACCATCCATCAAAACTGCACAGAACTGGGAAATAGTGTGATTGGTGTTGGTGACAGGGACGTTGGTTGTGAAGGGGAGAAGGAGGGAGTTGAACAAATAGAGAAATAGAGAGATAGAGGGAAAGAAACAAATAGAGTTGATGACCAGCTGAAATGGAAATAAAAATCAAGATTAATATTATTTATTTTTTTTCCTGTTGCCATATTAACGAAAATACTGTCCATGTAAGGTATACATTAAAGTAACAGTTTGAAGTGAGTTATATCCCTTTGTCTCCCTTTCCTAAGAGTAATTTTTTAAAAAAAATTAATTAATGGGACGTTGGACAGCATGTAATTCCCTTTCCTCTCGTTGTCCTTGAGAAGCTGTTGGTGAGCTGCCTTCCTGACCAAGGCAGTCTGTGGGGTGTAAGCATTCAATGCTTAGTTCCGTCTGGTTTAATTTCTTTGAGACATTATAGTGAGTGATATAACTGAGTGGTTGGGCTTGGACATTTAAAACGGCAGCCGAGAGTTAACAACATTGCTCTGGGTCTAGAGTCACATGTAAGCCCGATCAGGTGAAGATGATAGATCTCATTCCTTGATGGGCATCAGTGTGCCAGGGAGGTTTTTCTGACAATCGTTTCATTGTTTCTTAATTCATGATATTTTATTGAACGCAACTTCCAATGTTTGTGTGGTGGGATTTGAATTTGTGCTCTGGGTCATTACCTGGGTCGCTGTATTAATAATCCGGAGATAATACAGCTAGGCCTTCGCCTCCTCACCATCGCCAAACATCTCCAATGGCAATAGTTATGATGCTGTTGGTGTGGCTATGCTGGAAGTATAGCGTTTCGCAAGGCAAAAAATAATTTGGAAAAACATACCATCCTTCTCATTTTGTATTTAAGAGCACGTGAGATGATGGGAAGTGCTCTTGGTGTAAAGGAGCTGAATGCCCTTGGCCATGAGTCACTGACAGAATTCAGACAGAGCAGCAAGTAATCAGCACAGTATATTGTCTACTATCCTTCATTGAAAAATGATTCAAATATAGGCGTGAAGACACCTCCGTGCAGGTGTAGAGAGATATTGAGACAGCACGTGGGGCACTGTGAACAGATTTTCTCTCCATTATAAGGAATGATCTCCTTGCCACAGTGAGATCGTGTAAAGGAGTTTGATGAGACTAATCCCTGCAGCGATGGTACCATAAGGAGAGTGTGAAGGAAATGAATGTTTAATCTGTAATCCTGCAAAAGATTAAAAAGTGATTGCAATAAAACTTGAACGTTTTGAACCAGGATTCATTATTCACAAAACAAAAGAATTATAGCGTGGAATATGACGTGTTTTCCTGCAGTACATGTTTTCATATGTGTACAGATACATTGATAGGAAAGGTTTAGCAACATGTGGGCCAAGTGCAGGGAAATGGAGTTAGCATGAATGGACACTTTGGTTGGCATAGACAAATTTGGGCTAAAGGATCTATCTACCTGCTGTTAAATTCCATGACTGTCTGATAGTTTACATTCTCTGTGGAGACCCCCTGTTGGTTGCAAGAGAGCTGCAGATTCTGAATGAACTCTCTCCATCTCAACAACAGTTGGAGTGAGACCCTGCACTCAGCAACATGTGTTTCACAAACATGGCAGCAGCTACACTCTGATCGAGCTGGCCATTTCCAAAGGTTTCTAATCTCCATGCAGAAGACGAGCCTGTCTTCTCGGAGATGGCAGATGCCTCCTTGCGACGTGGGACAAGCCATCCGTTGTGCTCCTCTCCATCAGCAAACCACATTAATGTAACACATGTGTAAGCGTTAGCAATGGAGCCAGGAGGAACGACTTGGGCCAGTCTGTCTGTGCAGTCTCTGCTTCATTGGTTTGTCGTGTTGGAGTATCAATGACATCATCCTATTTCAGTATAACAGTTTGGAGGGGCGAAATGGTTCCTTCTTTTCGTGTGTCAGTGTCTCGATGGGGTTGCCTGTTCTCTTCCTCATCCCAGGGAAGAGGTTCATTATTGGGTGACTCGTGGTAGCTGCTAACCAGCTTGTTGTGCCTACTAGACTCCTTAAGGTCCTGTGTAATAATAGACAAACAGGAGGCTGGAAAACACAACAAGCCAGGCAGCATTTGGAGGTGGCGAAGTCATTTCTTCCGGTATAACCGTTCATTAGGATTGGGGGTGGGGTAGGGGGAGCTGCAGGTAAAGAGAGAAGGAAATGGTCGGGGTGGGGAGGGTAGGGGAAGATCGAATTGAAATGGTTGGTGACTGGGAGCTCATGTCGGCCCCTTTGGGCCCGGCTGTGATGGTTGGGAAAATGTGTCCTTAGTTTATGTTTGGTCTCCCCAATGCAGAGAAGACCACATCGGAAGCACCTGATGCAGGACAGTAGGTTGGAAGAGAGGCAGATGAATCTCTGTTTCACCTGGAAGGACTGTTTGGGGCGCTGGATGGAGGTGAGGGAGATTGTGTTCCGGCAGGTGATGCATTCTTTTCCGTTTGCAGGGGCAGTTGTCAGTGGGGATTGGAGGGTTTGGTGGGGAGTGGGGAACGAACCAAAGATTAACGAAGGGAATGGTCCTTGTGGAAGATGTACTAGCTGTTGGGATCTAACCTAGTTTACTGTAACTGGTGTTGCAGATGTTGTCTTCTCTACATCGGCGATCCCAAATTTTAACTAAGGGGATATTTTGCTAAGCTTCTCAGCTGGGCCCGTAAGGGCTGAGCTGACCTCCCAGTCACAGCCTATTTCAATTCCCCCTCCTACGCCCTTTCCAACGTGGCCATCCTTGACTTCCTCCATTGCCACAATGAAACAAACTGGAAATTGGATGAACAACACTTCATCTTTCACCTGGGCAGCCTACAGCCCGGGGGACTCAAAATTGAGTTCTCTAATTTCAAATAACCTACCCTCCAATCCCCCAAAACACTTCCAGCCCCTCCTCCTCCCTTCCATTCCTCTGATCAGCCCTTCTTCCATCTCCCAACTGGATTCATTCCTCCCATCGACCAACCCAGTCATAACCTGACCATCCTGTCTCCACCTCCCCCACCCCGCCTCCTTAAATGTAGACCCCCTTAACTAGCCCCCCCCCGCCCCACACACACTCTCCCAGTCCTGAAGAAGGCTTTTACTCAAGTCGTTGACTTCTCACCTCCTGATGCCGCCTCTCTTGTTTGTTGTTCCGGCGTCCTGACTGTC